>NC_141543.1:54666666-55018333 GCF_021556685.1 Rattus norvegicus | reverse complement strand
AAACCATCCCTGGCTGCATAGGAAGGCAGCTGAATGGGAAGCAAGTGCTGGCCAGAGAAGGAGGGCTCCTGCTTTCTTCCCTTTGGGGTTACTGCTCTAGTCAGTGTCATTCACCACACTCCTCCCTCTTCTATGTCTTCTCCACTGCATGTTTCCTAGCAGAGCTGAAGGTCTGCTTGCCATCCTTGCCAGATAACGGGCATCCATCTTTTCCCGTGTCAGTTTGTGCTACTTTATACTGGACCTTGTGGGACAAATGCTTATATCAATTTATTTATTTTTTAAAATTAAGACATAGAGTGTGATGATAAAGCCAATGCACATATTTAGTCATACTGCTGATCTCTACACAGTATCGTCTTGCAGACAAATTATGAGTCAATTGAAGTGCACACTGTGTTCATTCACTGGGACTACTGTAATGGATTACTCCAAGCTAGGTGACTTAAAACAGCATTTACTTATATTCTCAAAGTTCTCAAGGCTTAAAGTCCAAATTCAAGATGCAGGAGAGACCTTCTACCTTGAGACTCTACAAAGGCTATTTCCTTGGCCTCACCAAGCTCCCAATGGCTGCTGACAATCCTTGATGTCCCTCCATGGCCAATGGCCATCTTCCCTCTGTGTGTCTGCATCTATGTCCTTTTTGTAAGGGTACCACGGATTGAACTTTGTGTTTATCCTATCCAATAGGACTTCATTTTCAATTATACCTCAGTGTGCAAAGACACCATATTGGTGTGGGCTGAGTCTGGAACATACTATATGGCTTCAGGTTTTGAGCATATGGTCCCCAGCTGTCACACTGTTTTGAGGACTGTGGGGCCTTCTGAAAGTGATGTCTGTCTAGTAGGAGTAGGTTGGTCATTAATGGTATATTCTCTAAATGCCCAGCTCCTGACACTGGCTTTTCTTTGCTCCCTGGTAGGTTACCATGGGTTCCTGTTGCCGGGTACTCTGCCCACCTTCCCAGTCATGAGACAAAGAGTTCCTCTGAGACCGTGAGCCAAAATATATTCTCCACAGCAAAATCAGAATTAACTGAAAACGCAGCGTTACTAAAGAAGATTGTCTGCATAGGCACTAAGGGCATGTCTTTGGAGCATCCAGAGGTCTAGTGTCTTAGCTTTTACTGTATGTAGACCTATGATCAGTGCCTGGCATCGTTTGTGTCAATTCTCATGTGGCCCACTGAGATCACACTACACTTGGCCGATGGAGAAACTGGGAGAAAACCAAGAAGAATAAACACAGGCCTGAGCTGACTAGCTAGTAAATTGTAAGGTCAGTCTGGCAGGCCCTATTCTCTGACGGAAGGGAGGTGACCTCCACCATGAGGCTGGGTGTTTCCCTAGCTAAACAGCTGCCTCTCTAAGGATCTCACAGCTTCTCTGAGGACAGTGAAAACAGGAGCTCATCCTTCAGCTCCTGCTGGTCTGGTTCACATTTGCAAGGCTAATAAGAATTACCCAGTTTTAAAGCCCTGGTGATGTCCTCTCTGAGGGATTTTATCATTTGTAGTTTTGTCAGTGTTTATACCCGCAGATGTTATTTTTACAGATTCCTCCCTACTTCCTAAAGTTCAAGAGGAGAAGGGAGGAGAAGGGAGGAGAAGGGATGAGAAGGAGGAGAGGCAGGAGGAGGAGAGGGGAAGAGGGAGAGGGGAGGGGAGAGGGAGAGACCTGGTTTCAGTTCTCTGAAGGTATATTTAATTTCCAGCTGTAAAACAGAATCACTTCACACTTTACCCGTCTGACTGACCTGGCGGCCACCGCTCTCCATAGCCCCTGACTCTTTAACTGTTGGAATAATATTAGCTGAGCCTGAAAAGATAATACTAAACTTTGCTAATTAAACACTAAAGGTTCAAGTTCGCCTTTGAGCTTTTTATAGAGTGACCTCTAACACAGGGCTCGTTTTTTTTTTAAGGACTGAGACTATAACTCAAACCTCCAACCAAGTCAACCATGTGAGTGTATAGCTTTCTCAGACCCTTGTCACTGAAAACGTAAGGCTTTTAGAGCAAGACTCCATTGTGATTTACATTGTCTTTACATTGATTACATATGATTGAATCTTTTTACTCAGATAGAGGAACACAGACACTTCTATGATGAATATCCCAAGAAAGCAGAAAATGAGGGCATAGCACTGGAGAATAGATTTCAAGTAAGGCTATTCCTGTGTCTCTTAGTCTACTTTAGGTTACTATAACGAAACACCAGAGGCTGGATAATTTGTAAAGGAAAGTGGTTTCTTTTGGCCCACTGTCCTCAAAGTCCACACAGTACCACACCCATCCAGTTTCTGGCCATAGCTTCATGTTGCACCAACTCCTGGCAGTGAACAGAAAGGAAAGGAGCACGAGAAGGAAGCAGGGGAGGAGCCGGTGCCTTAGAGCAGGCGCTTTCACGGAAGAGCACTGTTGTAGGAACTGCATGAGGACAAGTCCCTGGGATGCCATACCTTTCATTGGCTCCACCAATCACAAAGCCATTACACGTAAATCTCTGGGACAAACCGTGTTCAAGCTATGGCACATACCTCAGTAGCTTTTCTGTCATAAGGAAACAATCTAACGTCCTCCCAACCCCAGCGATAAGCTAGTTTCCCAAGACTTCTGGCTGTGTCCCTCTAAACCATAGGTCTATCTTGTACCTAAGATGATTACATGGAATACATCCAACACATTATTATCACAGACTGATGAATTCATCTTATGACCTCAAAACCAACTACTATGGATGGAATGTCAGTTCTGCTTCAGACTCTACGTGGAAGATGCAATCCACAGAGTGTGGAGGAAGACTCGTCAGAGATCATGAAAGTAGTTGTCCATGGATGGGATTAATGTCCTTGTTAGATAGTGGGCGCAGGGGACATCACCTCTCTACGACCTGAGAATACATCAAGCGCGTTTCTGAGAATAAAGGAGAAGTGTCCACATCAGCCCCTACCCAGGCTATGACCTGACCTTGGACTCCAGGCTCTAGAAGCTGAGGAATAAACACTGCTGAAGCCCGCACTGACTAAGACACCACCATGAAAAGGTGAACTGATCAATTCTGTGTACTTAGTTTTCCCCAAAATCGAGTATTTCTTTTCATTTACTAATGTCATGGTTCATGCATTTATAATGTAACCTTGCCCAAGAATACCTTATGGTCTCAGTCTCCTCCTTCAAGAAACCCATTATATCATACAGGAAACATTTCTTTTTGTCTTGTTTATACAGAGTTATAAACACCTCTGTATCACTCATTCTATATATGCCTGAGTGGTTTAGATGTTTGTTTAGTGAGCTAATCTCTTCCCCACAGGACTTTTTAACAATTGTTCGACACACTGTTCATTGCTTTGGCTGTGTTGTATTGGATAGAACAATGATGATAATGAATGGTCCAGGGATGGCAGTGCCATGATGTTCTGTTACTGATGAGGACACGTCTGCTTACCATCACTCATCATGGTTCTCTTCTTCAACAGGGGAGCAAACCTTAATAAGGAATCCTCTACATTCTTTCTAATACTCAAAGTACATACTTACTCTAAGTGGCAGTTGCTCTCTAGCACCTATTACAAGTAGTGGAATATTTCCCTTTCTCCTTCTGTGAACCAGTAACACTTTATGTCACATCAACTTTTCTAAACTGTTAAGTATCTTCGTCTGTCTGGTATTATTATTTATTTTCTATTTTATATGAGTTTTGCTAAGATTTTTATCTGGAGCTTAGTACTGTGATCATGGAAAAGGCCAGGCTTTTATTAAAATACTTTTTACAAGATTAAAATAAAGTCACATAATTTCAAGCCTGTTGTTAGATTCAAGCTTAGGTTTTGACAATGATATAAAAGATAAATAAAACTTAAACAGTTTGCTTCTTCGTCTTGTCATGTTCAAGTTGTGGAAGTTGTTCCCATTTTCATTATATTCTGACTTTCCATATTTCTTGAGTCTTGTTTTCATTACGCCACCAACAAGACATAATATCAATGTGGTGAACTGACCATGCTCACCCAGATTCTTCTCCGCTCAAAATGAACCAATGGAATTACGGATGGGAAGGGAAAACAGGGCGACATAAACTAGGCAGGATGCATAATGCATGGATGCAAAATGGGGTGGTGGGTAGGGAGATTCAATCAATCCAGACTTGACAGACATCCTAATTCATTCAATTTTGCTGCCCTGGAGTACTGCCCAGGAGGGCTGTCTGCTTCACTACTTAACACTTCTCTGTTGATGGATAGTTAGGACAGCACTAGTTTTGCTATTACAAGGACGTGGAAATCAGATGTAACTGAGTGTATGGTTTTGGCACAAGTGCAAGTTTTCCTTCAGCCTTGAGTACACTGGAGAAAAGCATTTGGGAGTTGAGAGTGACCCTGGGTGGTTCCAAGGCCAGAGGTAGCAGGTGGACTGTGGCGAATGGACAGAATAGAAGTGTCATGGGACTTGTCCCTCCTCTCCCACATCACTGTTTGCTTCCTGGCCTACCAGTGGAAGTTCTCAGAGGTCACTGTCTTCGGAGCTCTGGCAGACAGTTCTTGCCTTCACCACAGTAATCAAACCCCTGGGGAAACCTCAAAATGTGTGAGTGAATTCCCAGGTGGTCCCCAAAACTGCAGACTAACAACGCCAGAGACAGGAAACGTTTCCAAGAATAAAATGAAAATAGAAAATCTAAGAGTTATGGAGAAAGTATTGACTGGTAGAAAGGCAAGTTCCCACCCTCAATCAATAGGGAAATAATAGCCCCTCTGGGGATTTATGCTGCAGACTTGCATGTGTGTCTGAGACTGTGGCCACTGATGTGCTGGATTGGTGACATCTGTGAATAAAGAAGCTAGACAGTTAAGATGGCCTCTCTGGGAAATGCACTGGGACTGCAAAAATTGGGTGAGTTTGACACCTCTGCCTCTACCAGGCCTATCATCGACTCCTTTGCTGCATGATAAGGCAAATTCCAAAGCAATGTGGGCATGCTTTTATATGTCCTCAAGTGGTGAGAAGAGAGATATGTACTCCTACAAATGCACGAACAGGAAACAAAAAGGTGTATTTCTTTTTGCAGTGTCTGGTATTGAACCTAGGGTTTTGCGCTTACAAGGCTAACATTTTGCCATTGACCCATGTTCTGGACCCAAACACCCAGCTCTTGTCAAGTACAAGGGAGGGCTATGCAAAAGGGAGCTTCCCGTATACTTTAATTCTTTGTCATTCTCTCATAATAATACAATTAGTGAAATGTAATAACTGCTAGGCATCGTAGGCATACAAAAATTGTACCTATCAAGTCATGAATAGAGTGCAAAGCTTGTCATCTAATCCCAATGTATCCTCTCATCAATGGACATATCTATTTGACATCGTTATGTGGTAACCACCACAAACTCAGACTGAACTAAATTCTTCCTTGCTTCCTACTTTGAGATATTCTACTCTAACTCATTCATTCATTAGTCATAGTTAGCTGTCTAGTTCTTTCATATCTGTAATTACTCAGTGTTCTCAGAGTTGCTTAGATCACGACTGGTGAGACCACCCTTGCCTACCACCTCCGCTTAATTTCTCACCCTTGTGTCCACCCACTTTCATCCTTGTCTGTGACTCCTTTTTATTTCTCACCTTTGTCCAGACCCCTATTTCTCATCCTTACCTAACCTCTACTCCACTTCTCACCCTTGCCCTCCCTTCGCCTCTCATCCTTGCCCACCCTCCCACTTCTCACCCTTGCCCTCCCTCCCACTTCTCACCCTTTCCTTCCATCTCTGATCCATTTTTTGTCCCTGTCTTTCCTTTGGACAGGAACAATTCTGGGTTAAAAATTTTGAGATGGGTGGAGTCTATATAATTTATGAAGAAATTTCTCTTCTCACAGTTATGGAGAGGAGAAGGTGTAAGTGAGGGCACAGGGAAAGCGCTAAAGCACTCTATGGGAGGGAAGAAAGGTTTATTTGAGGACACTCAAAACTCTTTTGGATATCCCCGGGGTCTGAGAGAATAGCAGACTGGATGCGGGGAGTCTTGCCAGTTTTAAAGAGACAGGTGTTGTGACAGACAGACAGCTGCAAGCTAGAGCAGCTGGAGGGGAGTTTGGAGGCCAGAGGAGCCCAGGTACAAGAGCATAAGACTTTGACATGTGTTACAGGTAGGTATGTGTTAGTAGAGGACTAGATGACCAATTGCCATAGATAGTTAGCTATAGGGGCACATAGGGGAAGGAGTAACTTTACCTGACACAGAAAACTGCTTCCCAACTGTCTGAAGAATGCTGATTTTAGGCTTTTGTTTATGTGTCAGAAATCCTCCTGTTTTAGCCTGTCAGAGGGTGAACTGAGCCTAGACTCTAATTTATGGCCTTATTGATGGCACTGCCATTTTGGGGGGCTTATTTTGGATGAGAGGGTGGGTCTAAAGGCAGTGGTTCAGTTCTCTGTTTCCAGAATACTATCTTGCAGGCTGAATGCTTTAGTGGGTAGGAGTGAAGCGTCATCATCTGGGGAAAGGGGCAAAAGCTGGATAAAGTCTCTTTTATAAGGACCTTATAAGGCCTCTGTGGCCTAGTGAGTTCTTAATACGATCATACCAACAGCACCAAGACTTTGGAGTGGGACACTGAAACAGCGGGAAGGGGTGGGAAATGAAAAAATCAAAAGTGACAGTTGGAAGAAAGAAAATGAGCAGAGTACAAAGAGCTAGAGGAAGGACTTGTTTCTAGAAGAATCAACTACATTATTCAAGTGCTCTCTGCCAAGCAGGATCAGGAGTGAGAACCCATTGGGGGATGGAAGGCATTATCCTTTCCTGAGCTCGGGATGGATGGTTTCACCAACTTAGGAAGGCCTAGGAAGAAGGAGTTCATCTTCTCCAGATGGGAAATGTTATCTATAGGTGCAGATTTGGTTTTAATGAAAATATCTTAACAGAGGAGAAAATTACAGGGGACTGCAGAGAAATGGGCTGGGGACTGGAGAGGAAGATGTGGAAGAGTTGGAATGATACGTTACATTATATTGTATGTTGATGGGAAGGGCTTGGTCTGTAGGGAGAAGAGGAGACTACAGGAGTTAAGTCCTTGGGTAGACAAGAAGCAGGGATGGGGGTGGTACCCAGGTATAAGAAAGCCGGAAGCAGACTTTCAGGCTAAGCACCTGAGCGTGGAGACATAGGAGCAAGAGGATGAGGAATTGGCTTTTTTCCCCTTAAGTATTTCACGCCCTCGCCACCCACCACTCACACAGGTAATTCTGTCTCATTTCAGTGCCTCTCCAAGGACTCCAGTAAGCTTTGTGTTACCCGTTTTAAACCAACGGTGTCTACTTTCTCAAATCAGAGGAAAGATGTTGGTGGAGGAGGCTTGAGATAGGAAGCAAAGGTGTGAAAATTTGTTCTTTAATAAATGTTTGCCAAAGATGTGAAATTTAAATCCAAGCCATTCTCATTCCAATATCACTACAGGAATTCTATTTTAAATCCTAATACCCTTTTACTGCAGGTGGCTGCTACCCCTTCTATGATTCTCTAGCTCTTGGTGTGACACAGAGATCAGATCAAGATGAGCGAGGCTGATCCATGCACCAACATTGACCTGAGAGCATAGCACAAAACCAACAGTTAACAATAGATCACCAGAGAAAGGACATTTTAACCAAACTCTCCCCAGCAGAGGACAACATAGAGGAAAGCCTTCAGTGTCACTAGCCCAGCTTGCTTTCCATTGCTTTGACAAACACCATGACCAGGAACAACTTGGGAAGGAGAAGGCTTATTTTGCTTATAGGCATAGTCTTCCAGAAAGGAAAGTCGAGGCAGGAGCCTGGAGGCAGGAGCCTAAAGGCAGGAACTAAACAGAGGCCATGGAGAAATGCTGCTCCCTTGTTAGCGCCTTGTGGCTTTCTCAGCCTGCTTTCTCATACAGCCCAGGACAACATGCCCAGACGTGGCACTGCCCAAGTGGACCAGACCGTCCCTCGTAAAGCATTAATAAAGAAAATGTCCCACAGACTTGCTAATGAGCCAAAGTGATGGAGGCATTTTCTCAACTGAGATCCCCCTTCCCGGATGAGCCCAGCTTGTGTCATGTAGACAGAAAACTAAGTGGCACAGTCATCACTCTGCCATGAGAGCTATGGACCACTGGCCCCCTGCCCATAGGCCTTCTACCTGACTGAGGCTAAGGTGTAACAGGTTGTATTCCTAACTGCAGTTTACTAGGTTTGGTGCTGGAGGACCAGTTTGAGGACCTCTGTGAAAACAGCTATACCTATGGGCTCAACTGAGTTCAAATTCCAACCTAAGTATCTAGCAGCCACGGGACCCTGACCACACACCACTCTAAACCTCATCTTAATTTTTGCTTAATATTTATTAATTTTGTGGAGTGTTTTACCTTCATGTGTGTGTGTGCATCATGTGCATGTCTGGTACACATGGAGGCCAGAAGAGGGCTTTGATCCCTTGGGACTACAGTGACAGATAGTTTGCGAGCCACTATGTGGATGTGCCGAACAGAAGACGGGTCTTCTAGAAGAGCAAACGGTGCCATTGGTATTTGGTTGTATGATGATGCTGTGTTTACAGGAATCCTAAATCTTGCACTACTCAAATGGGATGCTGGATTAGGGAACCAGGTACAGAATGCTTACAAGGAATAAGTGACGTGAACTGGACCTGGGTGGCTGACTCTTCCCACTCTTCTGTACCTGAGATTGCTCGATGGCTAAAGGAACACTCAAGACTCTAGAGTATAGACGTATGTGCCTGTCATTGTAGCTCTCACAAGGTGGGGGCAGCACTATTGAGAATCTGAGGCCACCTTGTATGGTCAAAGAGACTGACCACACAGTGAGACCTGGTCTGAAAAATACAACAGCAGCAACAACAACAAGACAAACCAAAAAGCCTTTGGTAAACGACCTTTGATAATTTTGCCAGTATGAATGACTTCACAAGTCAATACACATTTGCCTGTAGCCCGCGGTTTCCACTGAGTAACTGACTTTGCCACATGCCCCATCAGAATGCTTAGGCCCGTATCAATCACAGCTGAAGTGCAATGCCATTTTTGAGCTGATGGAGTTTAATGGCATTAAATTTATATCACCAAACTGACATTATGAAGGATTGCCAGCAGAAGAAAAATAGGCATAAATTATAATTTCATGTGCACTTGAATCACGGTTGAGTCATAATCTAATATTTAATCACTAAGTGATGACCCTCTCAGTTCAATACATTTTCTATTTAATACTTGTTTGGAAACAGGCACAGATGAAATTCCGACCAGAAATTTGGTGGTACAGATGCTCCTTGGGTGACCAGAGGTACATCCGCCTAAGCCCATCATAAACTGAATGTACTCTGAGTTGAAATTCATGTAATAAACCTAGCCACTGGATGCCCAAGCTTGGCGACTCAGTGCACCCCGAATGGGCATTTCCCTGGAAGACTGGGTGGCTGTTGGAACCGCCACTGCAGCTGGCTGACGCTCAGCACAGTGCACTTCCAAGCCATGTCACCAGCCTGAGGAAAGATGAAACTTCAGATCTCTGAGTACAGTGTGTCACCTGGGTGTTGTTGGAAGATGAAAAATAAAGGCAAGCGCAGGGACTTGGAGAGTGGGATCACCGTGACCTCTAACATGAGCTGTCGGCTTTTGTGCACAGGGGAACTGGGTGACAACTGGGGGAGATGGTGACACTTACACACTTGTTTCTTCACACGTTTTTCACATTTTTGCTCCATTAACAACCCTACAGAGTGATTCTCATTCCCACTATGAGGTTGGGAAACTGAGGCAGAGAAGATGAAATGCAGCGAAAGGATTTGACCTGCACAGAAGGGTTCACACCCTGATCCCCACAGCACACAGAAATGCTATGGTAAAGCCCGTGGCTGGGAATAAACTTCAGTGTCATAGTCTCTGGCCTGAGCGAGTCGAGCCTTTCTCTCTGTTGTTGCTCCTATTCCACCACAATTTTCTGTGGTGGTCACTCCAGAGTTCCCTCCACATTCCCCTCTTCGAACAAGGAATGGCAAAAAGTAGGAAGAAATTAGAATGTGGCTAAAATAGAAAGGTCCTTCCTGAGAATGCGGTTGAGGGCTGCTGTGGGGGTGAAGTGTGCTTCCTGCCAGGTTTAAGTACATGAGGAAGCAGAAGATCTACTCCTACAAGTTGTTCTGTATTCCCTCGAGTGCTGCAGAATGTGCATGCATTCACCCCCATGGATAAATACACACAAACAAGCAAGCAAGCAAGCAAATAAATAAATAAATAAATAAATAAATAAATAAATAAATAAATAAATAAATAAATAAATAAATAGAAAAGAGGGTCTTAATATAAAAGAAAAATGCCTTTGAACTGTGGGCATTTTTCTGCCTTCTGCAATTAATTTCTTCTATATGCGGTGGTTACTTCCAAAACAATACCCTGGTCACTTGAAGAAGATAGGAAGAGATTTTCCTGATGAGAAAAATATGAAGAAGGAACTTATTTGGCACGCTTATGAAAGCTGTAAAATTCCAAACCGTCAAGCCTGTGTTAAAGATTAATTTATAGTTTAGTCCAGTAAGTGATGTTTAAAACCAGTCTTTGAAGGAAGGTATTAGAACAAAATGTGATATAAATTATATGCTGTTTTTTTTTTCTCCAAGTATCTTATGTGTTAAGTTCAACCTTCTTGGGATGATGTAAGGTGGGTATCCCGAGGCTCCTCTTTGGAGCGCTCAAATGGCCAAAACCACCTCTCTCAGGCTTGGACTCTGTGGTGGTTTGAACAAAACATGTCCCTCACAGGCTCGTGTACTTTAACACTTGATCCCCAGCTGGTGACACTGTTTGCAAGGAAGGTTATGGGACATTTAGGAGCTACAGCCTTGGCCTTGCAGGAAGAAAGTGTGTCATGGCGGGGGCAAGATTTAGGGATTTATAGCCTCACCCCATTTCCTGTTTTTATTTGCTTTGCTTCCTATGTATATATTAAAATGTGGTCATCTGCTTCCTCCTCCTGCCACCATGCCATGGCTTCCTCACCATGACAAATGCTATCCCTTTGGAATAGTAAACCTTTGGGAAGTTAGTGACAAAGTAACTAATGCGAGGCCATTATTAGTGACAATAAGGATAGCTAGAATATAAGCATAAAAACAGTCAGCTAAGTGATCTGAATGGAGGGGAGAATACAGGGAGTGAGGACATTGACCAAAAGAAGAAGCGTGTCCTGGATTAAGTGAGCTATTCTATGTCTCCCATTTAAGACTTAGAAGTTTTTTTTTCTAGAATTTTCCAATTAATATGTGTAGATAGTGGTTGACTATTGGTAATTAAAACTATGGAAAATGAAACCATAGGTAAAGGGGACTTCTACAGTCTTTTCTAAATAAAATGGTCTCAATGTGAGGCAAAGCAACCATACAAATTCCTGGATGCAGATGTGGCAGTCAGAGTTTCAGGTGACATGGGCTTAGAAAGGCGGAGGTGAAGAGGTCTTCTTGTTTCTCCAAGTGAATGGAACGTGTCCCCATCCTATCTGATCACAGATTCTAACACTGGCAGAACCAACATAATTCCTGCCTTCTCTGGAAGCTTCCAGAAGCATGCCATTGAAGGAAGTTGCGGAGTTATTTAAAGGGAATTCATTGTTTTGAAATGAAAATTAGAAATGAAGGACTCGTGGCGCTATTTGAAACTTCACAATGGTGTGGTAAGACGTGGGGTTCCAACATGAACTTTTTTTGTATGCAAAGCCTTCATATTACCCATGTACCAGCCTGAGACAACTAGATCTGAAGTCAGTATTTAAGAAGAAAGACACTCGCTCTTCCCCGGGGCAACTTAGCACATTTGATGTTTCCATTTTTCTTGTAGCCCAAGGTTCATTACATCCTTTAACTATTTAAGAAAGTGAAATTTGAGATTAATTTACGTGCCTTGTTGTTCTTCATGTGACAGACTCTGTTTTATGTTTTCCATACTCTTGTTTCTGAGTTCACTAGGGTTACAATTAAAAAAACACAAAGTTCAAAGAAATGCAGAAAGAACCAGGTACAATCAAACATGGTTCCTAGATGGAAGCTTATACTTGGATGGATAACAGGAAATGGAAGGATATCAGACCTCAGGAAAACTAGAAGTTTCTAAATAACACTCACAGGTGGATTTTACAGTGTATTTCCTGGGTTCTCAATGAGACAAAGTAAAATCATTACACACCGAATCAAGAAGTAAGGATGAGAAGACAGGAGAAAAGGGAACGGGAGTGTGCAGGACAACACGGAAGAGAAGATCGGTGGTACGAGCAGGGACCTATATTAAAATTCATCAGAAATAAAACGTAGACAGATAGATAGGGAAAGAGAAACCACTAAGACAGGTTTTCCTAGAAGGATGGGAAAGTTATTTCTAGAATTTTCCATTTAATATATGCAAACTGTGAAACCTTGGAAAGTGAGACCACAGAGGGAAACAGTAAACATGAGAAAGGTGACAATAGAAATGGAGAAGAAAGAAATAAAATTAAATGTATAAATCTTCACTGTTCTTGAGAACAGCCCAGAACAAATGTGGCCAATGCTAAAGCTGACGTAAAATGCAGGAGAACCATCGAGGAAGGCAAGTACAGGAAGTCTTAGTCCTAGGAGGAGAAGCTAATAAAGACAGGGCACCCAGGAAACTCAGGTAGATAGGAAAGTTGCCCAAACAGGGAGAGCTACTAGCCTCAGCCATTGCTGTGACGTCAAATGTTCATAAAGAGCAGAGTGACGCATATGCAATCTTAAAGAACACTTGTCATACATAAAGAACTGGAAACCGACTGGAACTACCACTCAGGAAAGCAGTGTAAAGATTACACTCAGAGGGATAGAAAAGAGTGTATTTTTATACTTGCATAAAAAAAAAACTTTTAAAACTGCTAGTACTTCAACAAAAAATCTAAAAACCAATAAAATGTAAACTGACGATCTAATTTGTAAAAGGGAAGCTCTTTTTAGGTAGTTTGGGAATTGAATTTAAGGAAGAAAGTCAAATCTGAAAATGTCGTCATTTAACAATACAAATGAGCCAGGCATGCCTTTGATCCCAACAGATTAACCCCACTCAGGAGAGAGAGGCAGAGGCAAAAGCTCTGTGAATTTGAGGCCAACCTGGTCTTCCCAGTCAGACAGCCATAGCTACATAGTGAGACTTGGTCTCAAAATTAAAAAAATAAAAAAAAAATCCTAAAAATTCAAAGGAGACTTGCAACATCACATAACAATAACGCTAGTAACAGGGTCCCAGTGGTGAGCAGTTTGAGTCATGAGCTGAGCTCCCTGGCTTGGAGCCGAGCTTCCCCATCCTGAAGCCACCCCATCTGGGTAAGCTATTTACCTCACTCCAGTCTCCTGGTCATCAGAGGTACAGTAACGATGCTGACTCCTCAAGGGACTACCAGGGTTGAGTTGTGCTCACAGATTGTGTTCATATTATATAAGGGGCCACTAAAGTGTCTGCCCAGAGAAACTGATGGTAAATATTGTCTTTATTTCATTTGGCCAATTTGAGAATAACAGTGGAAATACTGTGAGGCCAAACTCATGGTGTGCTTAGTGCTGCAAATATACAATGGCAGGTATCCCAGCAATGGTAATAAAACATTAACATACGAGATTATCTTTGGGGAAATAAAAATGGTTTCTGTTTGGCTGCAACTGGAAGTCTGAGCATTATGGGTGACAGCGAGTCTGGTTTGCTAACTAGGGTCTCCAACCGAACGGTGGCACCCAGCCAGCCTTTGCTAGCTGGTCCAATAATGTGGGAACATGGAATGGGCAGTGAAAGTCTATTAACTGAGAAAGGAAGGAAAGATTCATCATAGACATAGTTTGGTCAGTGGAATGCCAGCGAGGTCTGAATGATGCTTAATGATACAGGTAACCATTAAATGCAAAACCGTGTTGTAAATAGTAGACGCTACCAAGAAGTCATGAATGTGAGACCCTGCTAAGGCCCAGGAGAGCCAGAAGTCACATGGAAGGCGCATTCTTTAGGGATTATGGTTTTACAGGTAGAAGGAAAGGAAAGAAACCATCCAAGCAAGAGAGTTGTAATGACAGGCACATCCAGGCAGGAAGAGGGACAGGCCCGGTAGGCTGTGTGTGACTAGGGGAAGGGAGAACCCGTCTATGAGGTGTAAGCAGGCTTTCTCTGCTGAGTTGTCTACAAGGCTGTGATGTCGGCTGATTCTGTGAGGTCTCTCTTAGATTCGGGAGGCAGAGAAGTAGTCCTCTTCTTTGTATATAGATACTCAGAGTCATCTGAACAGTACCTCACATCGCCTTTGGTTCAGAAGAGCAGAGTATTGACCTGAAAAGACAGGTGGACCAGGCTCATAAGCAGAGGTAGATATTTGAAAATAAGGGTGAGGGTTTTAAAAGGTATTTGTGAATGTGCGTGTGTATGTATGCATCTCACTATATTTTCTTTCTGTATGTGTATGTATGTGTGTTAATGTGTGTGTGCATATGTGTGTGTGTATGCAGTGTGTATGTACCTGTGTGTCATATAGATGAGACAATCACTCAGAGAAACTACCATGCAAGAAAGACTCACATGTGCCCAACTCAGGACAGGCCTCAGGGACAGAGACTGCCTTGTGCTTTAGCATCTTGCCCCTTAATTGGACTCCATGGGTGTTAAAGCTAAAAATAATGGTATTTTTTTAATTAGGGTCTCAATCCACTATTTTCGGGACATTTTCCTCTAGGGTATCAGGAGGCAAAACCTGAAGAACTCCTGAAGTCTCTCCCTAGGCATGGAACAATGGTAAGAGAGCCTCTCAGGAAGGTATGAGGTAGTGCAGACAAACTGCTAGAAATGCCACACCTCCTTATGGATAATAAGTGCCCTGAGGCATTAGCAGTCAGAGATGTTCCAAACACTTGACCTGCAAAGGAACACAGGCAGCATTGTGGCAGAAGAAAGGCCAGGACAAAGGGCACTTTGCTCAGTGTACATCACAGACATCCATTCATCCTATGAACAACTCACAAACATCCTTTAGCTATGTGACCCAGATCTTTCTGTTGGTCAGACTTACCTGGGGTTCTAGTGGTCTTACTGTAGCTATGAAATGAGATCCTCTAAGGAGCCCATGAAAAGTTTTATGTTTAAAAAGCCATCAAGTCACTCTTCTCACTGGGGACATCCAAGCCACTGACTGACGAAAGTTGACAGGTCAGAGATAGATGCCTGCCCACTTAGCATGCAGGGCCCTTGATGCAGCAGACCTGTTAAGGTGACTGATGGGAGCTAGTGTGGCACCTCGGACATTTGGGGGAGGTGTAAACCATCCTGAGTTGGCATGCCTTGCGATGTCAGCCTCTGTCTGTGGCATGCATTAAACAGCCCACAAATCCTGGGCGAGAGGGACAGTCTGCCATCAGCAAATGCATCATAAGTCTTTCTCCCTGTGAATTTTCTTGATGACAGTGTGGAAAACAAATCTGGATATTCGAGTGAATCGATGCTGTCATTAACAGAATTACCATTTCATCAATCATATAGGCACTTCGGTCAAATGAGCCACAGAAGAGAAACAGTATTAAATGCCTGACAGCTTCTGAAGTTATTTATCTGTCCCTCGCTCTCTCCATCAATAATAAAAGGGAAGTACGGTCGGAAACAGAAGCAGATCCTTTGGACAACCACCACCCTTCAGTTAAGCTAGTCTCATTTCTAATGATATTATAGATATAAGTAATTAAAACAAGACCTGTGTTTGTCAAGAAAATCTTTGGAGGGCAAAATAAAAGATTTCTTGCCTCCAAGGAGCTCACTGAGAAGAGCCTCCTGTGTCTCTCTGCCTTTGTATTATGTAAATGTCTGCATTATAAGCTGGCTATATCTCCCTATCATAATATTCATTTATACTTCTTGGCTCATATTGGTTTGGTTAAAGTTCACATAACCTGCTGCACTGGGGCCCACCAAAAAGAAAGCCATTGAAGTAAACTTCCATTTCTCTTTGGAATTCACACCAGGCCCCTCCTTGCCCTCCCCCTTCACCTTCGCCCCTCTCCCAGCCCAACACTGCCCTTCCCTTTAAAAAAAAAAGTTGCATTAATTCTTTACAAGTGAGCAAGAACAGAACCAAACGTTTCACATCTGCTCTGGGAGTTCACGGATTAGCATGAAAATAAGTAACCAGTATTTCAATGATGCACAGTCCAGTGGATGAGAAAGGGGGCTCCAGTCTGGTATCAGAGAGCTCCCCGGCTCTTGCCAGATGTCCTAGGCTTGGGACACAAAGCCATGAACCCAGGGTTTTAACAAATCACCTTTCTCTGCGGCTAATCACTCAAGAAAAGGTTTTGTTGAGGGCTGGAGAGGGTCAGGCTGGTATTTCCCCAGTGATCTGTAGCCTTGCCCAACCCCTCGCGCCTTGGCCCTTCAAGGCTTTCTAAAGAGTCCTCTTATTTCTTTCCTCTAAATGCAGGGCTTGGAGGGCAAAAGCTGCATGCCAGTGAGTCCTGAAGGCACAAGGGCAGCAGGGGGCTCATTAATCAATGGTGACCATGTTGCTGGTCTATGGCTAACCCTCCTCCTCTGAACAATCAGGACTTAAGAAGAATGAAATAGCTCAGTGGGCATGTACAAGGTCAGGCTTAGTGGCAAGAAGGTTCCAGTGTCATCGCAGTTGGGGGAATCTGGCACTCTCTGCAGGAAGCTCCATCAGTAGTTGGAGCATGCATCTCAGATTGTGGACCTGTGTTAGCAGCACACTGTCCTCTGGCTATCTTTCAGGAGCACACCTTCTCTGTGCAGCCCTGACCTGGTGGATCAGAACCTCTCTAAGCTCTGCTATCTGTATTTCTCATGCACCCTTCATGAGGCTCTGAGTCACAGAAAGTCTTGTTTCAAGGTAGATGAAGTCTAGACAGAAGTTCGTGGTGGTTCATATGGTTTCATTATTCAGGCCTCTACTGCTGTTTTTGATTTTCATCTCATAGGGATGAAATCTGTCCAAGACTTAGAAATGTCTCAGGGTGCTTGGTTTAAGTTTGCATATGAAAATATTCAGGACAAGCAGAAGCAAGATGGTCACCTCAGCTGAGAATCAAAGCCAGTTTTCAAAGTCCTGAGTTCAGCTACAGACATACCTAACTATCTGTCAAGGTGCTACTGCTCCACCATGGACTGAATCAAGGAAGGGCAAGGGGAGACTACAGAGAGTTCCTAAGCTTAGCATGGTCCAGTGGTACAGATGAAGAAATGGTTCAAACAAGGCAGAATAAAAGCCCAGGACCCAAAAGCTTATGGGATCCAGGATACACCTGAGAGAAAGGACAGTCCCACTCTGGGTTTCAAGGAGTTCTCATAAGAAAGCTCTGCAGATGTTTCAGCAAAGCCACTTTGAAGAACTCAAAGACTTGTACTTGAAATCTTGTATCACAGGAAGCGATGTAGTCTGGCAACACCAGGGGGTGAGGCAGGTGGGAGGTTTTGGTCCTTAAGATAAACAGAAAAGGGTTGGTACTTATAAAGAATATGCTAATACTTGCATAGCATATAATGTGTTTGAGAATATTTGTTAAAATATAGGAAGAAGTTAAGGAGATCATTCATTTAAATATTTACCTTAAAATTACGTGTATGTGTACGTGAGTGGGTATACATCGGAGTCAGGTGCTGGGTCGTCTAGAACAGGAGTGGATCCTTTGGAGCTCAAGTTAACAGGCCAGTATGTGCCACCTGATGTGAATGCTGGAAATAGAACTGGGGTCCTCTGGAAAAGCACCAAGTGCCCTTAAGCATGGAACCATCTCTTCAGCCACCTTTTTAAAAGATAGAATTCTAATGATTACTATGTAGAAAGAGCATAGGTTTGGTACAATTAACACAAAGCTTAATTCAAATTTTGCTCTTTTACTTGCTGTGAAACATTAGCCAAGTTACTTAAGACAGCTATTTCAAAAGGACTCTTTGAAGGTTAAATAGTATAAAAGTAGTATAGGCCATGTGCATCACAAACTACTTGGTATGCAGTAGGTGCTCCATAATTGTTGAGAAACAATGTAATACAGAAAAAGATGGGATTTTTGTTTCAAATCAATCTCCAATTCTACTGGCTACAACATTTTGAGTGCATGACTTAAGTCGCCTGTGTGACTGAGTTAAACTACATTTGTCTCTTGGAGGATGTGTTTAAGAAATTAGCTGGGTCTCCTATTTAGAGTGCTTAGAACCCGGTTGGATACCATCCCATTTCCTCATTAGCATGGCATTTGAACTTGTGCCATCCTCTACCAGGCCATTTATTTGAAAATGTCTTTGGGGTATCTCTAACATGGCACCTGGCAATGGACTCCAAACACTGGGCCACCATGAAGATTGAACATTGGGAAATGTAGGCTCAGGAACACTGCAGATAGCCTCCCCTCCCTCCAACTATGAATCCTGTGCATGATGAGGTCTTTCAGGCATGATGAAGAATGCTTAGGTTTCACCCTCCCTGGGATATTCTTCTGCCGTCCACACTTCCTGCTGGTACCCATCCACATCTGTGAGGACGGGGGATGGGAGTGGGAGTCCTGTGTGTAGAATGGGATCTGGGCAGGAGTTCACCTCTGGCCTATGTACATGAAATAATCCATTGTCATCCATCAGAGTCAGCCATCGGAGCCAGAACCTCAGGCTAGGCCACTTCCGTTGCACGCTTCAGTTGAAACTTACCCTGGGTGCTTGTCACCATAGTCTTGGGAGGCACTTGTGGCAGGTGACTTCAGGATGGGGCGTCATATTAAAGTGTGGGATACAGAGTGTCACTAGCTACTATGACACAGTGACAAAGCTCAGCAAATCCCCACCCCCAGGTTTTCAAACTTGCACACCAAACTCACCCTTTGAAATCACTTTACTCCCCGCTTCCCCCTCTGCGAGGTGGAAAAGTTCACTCAGCTCTGCATGGAGCTCTGTACGGTATAGTTAAATCAGACCCTCGGATTGTCCCCTCATGCACAGCTGGGGTAGTGTTGACATTGATGAGCATGTTGTGTTAATGAGCTGTCGCAGGGACAAAATAACCTGACACCTGGTAAGGAGGGAAGGTTTATTTTGGCTCATAGCATTGGAAACTTCAACCCATAGTCAGTAGCCCTTGTGGCTTTGGAATCTGTGGAGAGTTGTAAGCTGATGGCAAGCGTGACAAGAAGCCCAGCTACCAACCTCATGCTAACGAACAAGCAAAGAGAAAGGACCAGGATCTCAATACTTCGACAAAGTTCTACCCCCTTGTGTGTAGCTGTGTGGCTATAGCATTATTTCATGTCTACAGGCCTCATGCCTGCTCGTGTGAGAGATGGTGAGAGTCAAAACAGTAACTACCTCATGAAATTGGGATGTTTATAAGGAGCTAATGTGTGGAAGTGACACGGAATGGCACCCTGAATTGTTGCCACCCAGCATGAGCTGCCGTCCTTGCCCTGTGGATCCATTCGTACTCATGTTAACATGTCTGTGCTTGCTTGATTCCTCCACATCTAGACTGGGTCACGCTAAATAGGGGTGAGTGGAGTAGGCCAACATTATGCTCAATGTGTCACTCACATTTGCTGAGCCTCACACTGGCCCAGGTACTGGCTAAGCTATCATGCTTTTCCTAATACTCCTAAATTACCCTGATGAGAAGATGAGAGGCAAGCACACTGGCATGGGGGCTATGGCAAAGTAGCTAGTCAGCCAGTCAGGAATGGAGTTTGACTTAAGACCATGCAGGCAAGGGTACAGCGATGTGCCTCTGGAGGTGGCAGAATCAGGGATAGAGTGAATGAAGCCACTGGCCTAGACTTGCTGTCTGGAGTTAGTCAGCAAGCCCAGCCACCCCCAGAGGGCTTCTTGCTGCAGTGCTCCTGTAAGAAGAAAAGAAGAGGTGGGGGCTTAGGAGCTGATCTCTTAGCAGCAGTTGCCTAACAACCCCGGTTTTCCCCTTGGGTTTGTAAATCCTCACTGGAGGATGCTGCCCCTGGAATCTCTGAGGTGATGTCTGTGGGCCAGCCTCTGCTTCTTGTTTACGATGACGCTAGTGAGCAGAGCATCCTTGGCCAGCTGATCCAATTTCCAGTTCAGTGTTTAGCAAGCAGCTGCAGGAAGAGGGAAAAAGACAGGCTGCTGAGAGTCCCTGTTGAAGCATCGCAAGCAGATGGCAGCCTGGGCCCTGCTGTGGTAGCAACAAATTGACAAGTATGAAGTCCCAGTGTGTAGGGGTCTCTCTTCCTCTTCCTGCTGTAAATCAGATATAAGCAGCCCCTGGGCCCTGCAAACTGAACAAAGGGCAGCCCCATCATCCAGCCAATTGCCTCTGAGCACAGGAAGTGAAAGAAAAGGCAGGCCATATCCAGAGTAGAACCATGAGGAAGAGCCCAGGCTGGCGGCCATAGGCTGCTCTGAAGCTGTAGTGGGGACTCAAGTGCTGTGTAGCATTGGTGAATTGGGACTTGAAGCGGAATTAATTGCCTCCAAATTGTATCTTTCCTCCCAGCCATCCATTAGTTTGCTATGGCAGAAGGATAATGACACTTCATGAAATATAGCTACAAAGTCAAGCCTCGTGCTTGTTCACTGCAGCCTTGGAAGGACAGAAGGAAAGTCAGAACTGTCAACTGATAGACTCCTCTCTGCCCCCGCCCCCACCCCCAATACCAACCCCAACCTCACCCCCAACCCCGGGTGAGAATGTGCATAAATGTTAGGTCAACACAGCTACCCTAAAAACAAACAAACAAACAAACAAACAAACAAACAAAGCTCCACCTCATTTGTTATCAAATAGAAAAATTCCAGAACCATCCAAATAAAATCCTATAAAGAGAAATGTTTACTTAAAGTCATAGCTGGAGAGATAATCTAATCTTTGTTTTGGCTAAAGCTAGTTTACAGGCAAGAACCCTTTCTGGTGAAGATCACAGGTCCAGATTGCTGGGGACAGTGGAGGAGAGGAGGTACTGATGCACATCTCTCCTTTAAGAGTCTCACCAGAGGCTTTGAAAATTTGTGGGGAAAGCCAGGACCACTGTGTGGGTTCCAACAGAAGACTGTGAGGCACATGATGCCAAGGCGCCATTTGAGGAAGTTATTTTCAAGGCAGCTTATCAAGGATGTTACATTTCTGGCATAAGCATCGGGATGATGAGGTGTTTCTGTCTCAGAAACTGTAACTATCCTAGCAAGAATGGTAATATTCCGAAAAGTCTCTTGTGCCTGCATCCTGGCTTTCAGATTATCGAAATGACCTTCAAACCATTAAACAAAAAAATGAACTCTTCCCAGAAATCTTGTGCCTGGAGGAAAAGGCTGAAACCTGGGGAAGCTTGTCTCTGAGGAAGAGAGTTCACATCGTTCTGATAACTTGTCAGGCCACCTTGCAGAAGAGATTGGAGCCCAGAAAGTGATCACTCAGTGATGGACAGGGTAGAGATGATTAGTTATGCGCAGTTTTATCCCCCTCTGTCTAAACCCAAACTTCACGTCTCGATGACAGACTTGGGGGCAGGCATGGCTCTCAGCCTCTTCACAGCCTCAGAAAAATCTCCCTCTTCTCATTTTTACTATTACTTCGGCTTTATTTTTGATTGGGTTCTCTCTCTCCCTCCCTCCTTTACTCCCTCTTTCCATCCCTCCCTCTCCCTCTCTCATCTTCCTCCTGTGTATAACATGTGCATACTCTTGTACATGTGTATGAAGGCTAGAGGAGGATGGGAAATATCCTGGTCTCTTATTCCCCATGTAATTCAGTTGAGACTGATTTCTTTCTCCTTCCTAAATCTGGAACTAGGCTGACAGCCAGAAATGCCCAGGGATTCTCCTATCACCCTCTTTCATCCCCACACATACACAATCCACAGCACTGGGGCTATGAGATTGCACAGGATCATGCTCAGGTTTTTTTGTGGATGCTGAAGATTCCCCCTCAGGATTTCATGCTTGCATAGTAATCAGTCTTGTCCACTAAGCCTTCTCCTCAATTCTACTCTATTATTTTGTCTATTTAAATACCCCATTGAGAACGTGTGCTCCAGCATGCTCTGACTCAACCTACTCTGGTAACTCTGACATCTAATAGAACATCTAATGTTCCAGGACGAGGGGAACCAACTGAAACTAACCAACCAGTAGAGTCATGACTTCATTAGTTAGGTTAAGCTTCTAGAACAACAAGGCCATAAATTAGATTGTCTAAGAAATAGAAATTTCCTTTTTTTTATAGTTCTGGAAGGTGAGAATCAAAAATTAAAATATCAGTATGGTTGGACTTTAATAAGAAAATTCCTGACTTGTAGATAGCTGCCTTCTTATTTACTTTCATGGGGATATTACTCTGGTACATGTGCCTGAAAGTCATGGTCACTTTGGAGTCTCTCCTTATAAAGATGTTCACCCTACCAGAGCAAGGGTGTATGAATGTGGTATTATTTAGTATGAATCACCTCCTGTGGTGATTTGAATGAGAATGGTCCCAATAGGCTCATGTTTGAATGCTTGGTCCCCAATTGTTGGAATTATTTAGGAAAGAATTTAGGAATGAGAGAATAGGAGGCATGGCCTTGTTGGAGGAGGTGTGTCACTGAGAGTGGGTTTTAAGGTTTCAAAAGAGCCATGCCAATCCCAATATACTCTGTCCCCTGCTGGCTGATCAAGATCTGAGCTCTTAGCTGTTCCTTCTATCCTGCTTTCTTCTCCTCCACCATAGACTCTAACCCTCTGGAACCATAACCTCAACACATGCTCTTTTATAAGTCCCTTGATCATGATATTTTAACATATCAATAGAAAAGTAAATAAGACAGATGGTGCCAGGAAGAGGGCTGTCACTGTGACAGGCCTGACCATGCTGGGTTTTGGAAGAATTTTGGAAACTTTGGGACTTTGGAGTAGGAAAGCAGTTGAATGTCATAAGCAGAACTTAATGGGCCATCATCGTAGAATCTGGAAAAACAGTAGTTCTGAGAGCTATATGAACTGCGGAGGCCCAACTGAAGAAGCTTAAAGAGGAGAATAATATTAGCAACTGGGCAAGAGACCATCCTTGTGATATTTGAAAAAGTATACGGCTTCTTTCTGTCCCTGACCTAAGAATTTTCCTGAGGCTAAATTAAAAAGTAATTGACTGAATTCATTGGTGAAGGAGATTTTAAGACAGTCTATTATTCGCCTGTTGTGTGGTTGTTAGTAATCACACACATGCAGGTCTACATGAAAAAAAGAAAACAAGTGTTGTAAACACAAACACAATTGTACAGTTTGAGGAGAAAAGAAGCATCAGGAAATCTAAAACCTTTGTTCAAGACTAGGCTGAAAGAAATAGAGTCTAAGAGAAGGTCTGATCCTCAACTGAATATAATGAAGGATGCCCTCAGGGCAAGACCCCACTCAGTTAAGCTTCAACTCATGGATGGAAATAGCCTAAGGAATTTTCTTCTAAATATAAGGAATTACATTCACTTATATTTAAATTCCCAAAATATACAGAATGAAAGTTGCTATAAATATGATGATTAAAAGGGCTCAGGCTCCATCTCAAACAGGCAGCTGAACTTTTCAACATCATCCATATGACTCTGGTTTTAGGGTCATGAAGGATATAAGAGTAAAGGGGTTGTGGGATCTTCTTCCATGGTTCAGGAGAACTGCTGAGGCAGAGAAGTGCCTGCATGCAGATCCTGAGAAGCCACTGTGTGAAGCTATGATACTGAAGCCTGGATTGCATCGAAGATCTCAAGATGCTGGAGATGCCAAAGCCATGAGACATTTTCTGAGGAGCTCTGCATGCAGAAAGTGGAACAACCCAGAGAGGAAAGTGTGTTGTTGCCTGCTGTTGGCAAAGCTGGAAGGGTAGATCCACCCAAGCCCTCTGACACCAGACATGGAGTTATAGGATATGGAATTTGCCCTGATGGGATTTCTTCTTGCTTCAGTCCAGTACTTCCTCCCTGTGCCTTCATTTCTTCCTTTTGGAATAGTAATGCAGACTCTGTATCATTGTATATCGAAAGCCTGTGGTTTATTTGTTTGATTATTTTATTTTACAGGGTGTTTCAGTTAAAAGATTGCCATGAGTAACAGAAAAAATTATTGAACATTGGACTTGTAAAAACAGAGTTCAAACAGGAAGACTATGGGGACTTCCGAAGTTGGACGGAATGCATTTCCACTACAATTTGAAGCAGCAGCTCATTGGTGCCCAGTTAGTGGAATGTATTGATTTGAATAAGAATCGGTTCCTATCAGTTCTTAGGTTTGAATACTTGATAACCGGTTGGTGAAACTGTTTGGGAAGGATGAGGAAGTGTTGCCTTGTTAAAGGAAATGTGTCCTTGGGGGCAGCCTTTGAGGTTTCAAAACTACTCACCCCATTCTCAATGCTCTCTCCCTACTGCAGACAGATAAAGGTGTGAGTCCTCCTCTATTCCTTCTTCTATGAGTTTGATCCTTCACCATGAACTCAACCCTCTGAAACCATAGGTCACATTAAACACTTTCTTTCTTTCTTTCTTTCTTTCTTTCTTTCTTTTTTAATTAACTTGAGTATTTCTTATTTACATTTGGAACGTTATTCCCTTTCCCAGTTTCCGGGCAAACATCCCCCTAACCCCTCCCCCTCCCCTCTATAGGGGTGTTCCCCTCCCCATCCTCCCTCCATTACAGCCCTCCCCCCAACAATCCCATGCAATGGGGGTTCAGTCTTGGCAGGACCAAGGGCTGCCCCTTCCACTGGTGCTCTTACTGGGCCATTCATTGCTACCTATGAGGTCAGAGTCCAGGGTCAGTCCATGTACAGTCTTTGGGTAGTGGCTTAGTCCCTGGAAGCTCTGGTTGCTTGGCATTGTTGTCCCTATGGGGTCTCGAGCCCCTTCAAGCTCTTCCACTCCTTTCTCTGATTCCTTCAACGGGGGTCCCGTTCTCAGTTCAGTGGTTTGCTGCTGGCATTCGCCTCTGTATTTGCTGTATCCTTGTTGTGTCTCTCAAGAGAGATCTACATCCGGTTCCTGTTGGCCTGCACTTCTTTGCTTCATCCATCTTGTCTAATTGGGTGGCTGTATATGTATGGGCCACATGTGGGACAGGTCCTGAATGGGTGTTCCTTCTGCCTCTGTTTTAATCTTTGCCTCCCTATTCCCTGCCAAGGGTATTCTTGTTCCCCTTCTAAAGAAGGAGTGAAGCATTCGCATTTTGATCATCTGTCTTGAGTTTCATGTGTTCTGTGCATCTAGGGCAATTCAAGCATTTGGGCTAATAGCCACTTATCAATGAGTGCATACCATGTGTGTTCTTCTGTGATTGGGTTACCTCACTCAGGATGATATTTTCCAGATCCATCCATTTGTCTATGAATTTCATAAAGTCATTTTTTTGATAGCTGAGTAATATTCCATTGTGTAGATGTACCACATTTTCTGTATCCATTCCTTTGTTGAAGGGCGTCTGGGTTCTTTCCGGCTTCTGGCTATTATAAATAAGGCTGCTATGAACATTGTGGAGCACGTGTCTTTTTTATATGTTGGGGCATCTTTTGGGTATATACCTAAGAGAGGTATAGCTGGGTCCTCAGGTAGTACAATGTCCAATTTTCTGAGGAACCTCCAGACTGATTTCCAGAATGGTTGTACCAGTCTGCAATCCCACCAACAATGGAGGAGTGTTCTTCTTTCTCCACATCCTCGCCAGCATTTGCTGTCACCTGAGTTTTTGATCTTACCATTCTCACTGGTGTGAGGTGAAATCTCAGGGTTGTTTTGATTTTCATTTCCCTGATGACTAAAGATGTTGAATATTTCTTTAGGTATTTCTCAGCCATTCGACATTCCTCAGCTGTGAATTCTTTGTTTAGCTCTGAACTCCATTTTTTAATAGGGTTATTTGACTTGCTGAGGTCTAACTTCTTGAGTTCTTTGTATATTTTGGATATAAGGCCTCTATCTGTTGTAGGATTAGTAAAGATCTTTTCCCAATCTCTTGGTTGCCGTTTTGTCCTAACCACAGTGTCCTTTGCCTTACAGAAGCTTTGCAGTTTTATGAGATCCCATTTGTCGATTCTTGATCTTAGAGCCTAAGCCATTGGTGTTTTGTTCAGGAAATTTTCTCCAGTGCCCATGTGTTCGAGATGCTTCCCCACTTTTTCTTCTATTAGTTTGAGTGTATCTGGTTTGATGTGGAGGTCCTTGATCCACTTGGACTTAAGCTTTGTACAGGGTGATAAGCAGGGATTGATCTGCATTCTTCTACATGTTGACCTCCAGTTGAACAGGCACCATTTGCTGAAAATGCTATCTTTTTTCCATTGGATGGTTTTGGCTCCTTCGTCAAAAATCAAGTGCCCATAGGTGTGTGGGTTCATTTCTAGGTCTTCAATTCTGTTCCTGTCTGTCTCTGTACCAATACCATGCAGTTTTTATCACTATTGCTCTGTAATACTGCTTGAGTTCAGGGATAGTGATTCCCCCTGAAGTCCTTTTATTGGTGAGGATAGTTTTAGCTAACCTGGGTTTTTTGTTATTCCAGATGAATTTGTAAATTGTTCTGTCTAACTCTTTGAAGAATTGGATTGGTATTTTGATGGGGATTGCATTGAATCTGTAGGTCGCTTTTGGTAAAATGGCCATTTTTACTATATTAATCCTGCCAACCATGAGCATGGGAGATCTTTCCATCTTCTGAGGTTGTCTTCACTTTCTTTCTTCAGTGTCTTGAAGTTCTTATTGTAGAGATCTTTTACTTGCTTGGTTAAAATTACTCCGAGGTACTTTATATTATTTGGGACTATTATGAAGGGTGTCGTTTCCCTAATGTCTTTCTCGGCTTGTTTGTCTTTTGTGTAGAGGAAGGCTACTGATTTATTTGAGTTAATTTTATACCCAGCCACTTTGCTGAAGTTGTTTATCAGCTTTAGTAGTTCTCTGGTTGAACTTTTGGGATCACTTAAATATACTATCATATCATCTGCAAATAGTGATATTTTGACTTCTTCTTTTCCAATCTGTATCCCCTTGATTTCCTTTTGTTGTCTGATTGCTCTGGCTAGAACTTCAAGAACTATATTGAATAAGTAGGGAGAGAGTGGGCAGCCTTGTCTAGTCCCTGATTTTAGTGGGATTGCTTCAAGTTTTTCTCCATTTAGTTTAATGTTAGCGACTGGTTTGCTATATATGGCTTTTAATATGTTTAGGTATGGGCCTTGAATTCCTATTCTTTCCAGGACTTTTATCATGTTGAATTTTGTCAAATGCTTTCTCAGCATCTAATGAAATGATCATGTGGTTTTGTTCTTTCAGTTTGTTTATATAATGGATCACGTTGATGGTTTTCCGTATATTAAACCATCCCGGCATGCCTGGGATGAAGCCTACTTGATCATGGTGGATGATTGTTTTGATGTGTTCTTGGATTCGGTTTGGCAGAATTTTATTGAGTATTTTTGCGTTGATATTCATAAGGGAAATTGGTCTGAAGTTCTCTTTCTTTGTTGGGTCTTTGTGTGGTTTAGGTATAAGAGTAATTGTGGCTTCATAGAAGGAATTCGGTAGTGTTCCGTCTGTTTCAATTTTGTGGAATAGTTTGGATAGTATTGGTATGAGGTCTTCTATGAAGGTCTGATAGAATTCTGCCATTAAACACTTTCTTAAATAAGTTTCCTTGGCCTTGGTGTTTTGTCACAGCAATAGAAAAGTAATCTACCTCCTTATAGATCTCTCTCCACACATGTAGGATTGGGGTTTAATCATATGTATTTATGGGGGGGAAGTGTTCTGTAATTTTGTCCATTCTCTTTCCAGTGTGTGTGTGTGTGTGTGTGTGTGTGTGTGTGTGTGTGTTTAATTAACATTTATTCTTAAATTTAAGGGCATAATTTGGTTATAAGAGAACAATGCAATCTCATTTGTGCTATCATTTAAGCGCCACAATCCTGAATCTAATCCTACTGAGGAAAGATAGGTAACAGGAAGGATAGACAGTGCATGAAAGAACGCAACCTCGTCCAGTTCAAGTTATCTCATTTGTCAAGTCAAACTGGAAGCAAGTACTTTCACAATCCACTGATGTTTTTAGACAACATACAGAATTGGCTTAATGTTTAATGTAAAAACAGTACACTGAGTTATTTGTTAAGGATGCAACCATATCTGTGACCTCCACATACTCCATATGTCCCCCACTTGCAATATCTGATATAAAGACCAGTTTTTATTTCAGGAAGACGGGGAACAAGGCTGTGGACACTTCAGCACCCATGGAACCCATTCCCTGGGCCTTGGATAAAGGCAGCAGAGTGCACATGTTAGCAGATACTGGACGGAATGCCAGCTCCACTTGATATGGTCTTGATGTGGTACACAAGCCTGTGTGTGAAGGCAGTGTTAGTCAAGGTCAAGTTTTGATTCCTCTCCCTTTCCCAAACCTCTTCTTCACATCTAAGTTCATTATCTTTTAATTTCTTGCTGATTGCTTCTTGCTAATTCAACAGGGATATTAACTGCACAGTCCTTTTGTTTACTCATTGAATTAACAGTGAAGCAATGTGACAGCTGATGAGGTCTTTAAAAATAGCTCCTGGAGTAGAAGGCTTTGAAATGTAGAATAGGTCTCTGTGATGCATTAAAAGCCAGGTGGTGGCTACCTGGGTTTAGATATGAAAACATTGTTGAATGAAGCAATCTGACTTACAGATTTATTTTGTATGGCTTTTTAGTTTGAAGATATATAAGTATTTTGAAATAGAAAATAGAAGTACTTTGGAATGATGCAAGATCCCTTTAAAAACTTACTTTTAACTTAGTAAGTAAAAGCATTGCTTTGAAAGCCTGACAATAAGATTCCCAGAACCCATACAAAAGCTGGGAAGAGTAGCCCAAGTATTTGTAGTCCCAGTGGAAATGAGAGACAGAGAGTCATTCTACACACACACACACACACACACACACACACACACACACACACTCACACACCTTGGTTCATTCTAACATTTATTGATAGAAATTAGTTATCTTGGGGAACTTTGGATTGTGGTTGTCATGTAGACATGACCCTGTGTTTAGCAACAGTAGGAGATATGGGTCCCCCCCCCCCAAGATTCCTTGAATTGAAGACAGAAAATAGAAGACATTCCAAGAAGAATCTCAAAGGAACAAGGATTGAGGGTGGAACCCCTAGTGAAATACAACACCTGATTCTTCTGTAAGACATCAAGATTAAATACAATCTGTCGAAAAGGAGATGAGACTTTCTTCAGGGCTAAACGTGAGGGAGGAAATACTAGCAGCATGGCTGCACGGACAGTTTGGTTTTGTGGCTACTTGATGCTTCCAGTATGTTGCAATGATCATCTCTCAAGTTGATTCAGATTTTATTTTGTGACTGAGAAGGAAAAGAGATAAAATAGCCATGACAGAAGTATAGCATTTAAATTGTGTTAAGGAAAATGGGGTTAGATGTGCCAGCAGGGTTAACATTTACAAGCATCGGTGAGTAACTGAGCAGGTGACAGAGAAGAGATTGCGAAATCTGGAGGTGTGTTTTCCTAGCACAAGGACAGCAGGTGCAAAGGCCCTGACATGGAAACTTGCTCGCTTTGTCCCATCTCTATCAGGTTAACAACAAGGGAAGACCTTGTGTGACCTGTAAATCAGTGTCCTTGAAGCCCAGGCAGGAGGGCAGGTCATGCCAGGTCCTCTCACTCATTTTCAATTCTCTTCATGACTTATCCACTAGGCTTTTATTGATGTTGTTCTTCTCTCAGCATGAAAAACATGTTCTCCTAGGGAGTCAAGCTCACATTCATTAGTCACAGAGACAAAATATAGACAAAGATGCTGATTTCTTCCCTGTAGCCCCATTTTGGTTAATGTTTGAAAACCATGCTGACAGGGACACACTCACCTGACATCCTCCCACCACTGAAAGGCTTTCTGCACACCTGGGTTACTATAATCCAGTTTCCCCATGTGGTGAGCATGGTGTCGTAAGTACTTCCTCTCTGGAAAGACTAGCAATTAATACTTCTTCCAATGGCCTTACCTCAACATCATGACACTTGGTCACAACCCAGATTAAACTCTCATATGTGTCAGCAGAGACATTTCATAGCAAGACACAGGCTCATATGTGGGCAATGGGCAGAGGCAGCATGCATCTGTTCTAGGATATGGTTTTATGTCCATTGATAAAAGTACAAAATTCATTATGGCCCAGATAAAACATTTTCAGTTTTGGGTTTTGTAAATTAAAAAAAAAAGTGCCCTTAGAGCTGAAGACGTGGATAAGCATATCTGCATGAGCATGGAGGTCAGAGGTCCTCTCAGCAAGCCCACATGTAGACACTTTGTAGATTGGCCTTGTGCAATTAGCCTTTTTACCATCTTGAGTATCAACTTGCTCAAGTCACCGAAGCATCTATTGGTATTTCAGTGGAGCTCATCTTGAACTTGTAGGTTAGGGAAGGAAGACAGAAAGCTGCACAGAATCTGCGTTCCTAGTGCACACATGTGTCCTTCTCTTTGCTCAGGTTTTTCTTTGCATTTCAGACTGAATTGGAAATATTTCCCAGGGTGACTTTTTACTTATTTGGTTATTATTCACCATCAAAAACATCACCCAGATATAAAGTAGACAGTGTGATATTTGATATTCAGTTAAAACTGCAAACACTTACCACCCCAAAAAGGTGCTAAACACTCCAATCCCAGTACTTGAAGCAGAAGGAGTGTCATGAGTTTGAGACCAGCCTGGGTTGCTCGGTGAGACGCTGTCTCAAAACCAAACAAGACAATAGTAGGAAGATGCCAAGCATGTCTGTGAGTCAAAAACATTGCCTGATTTCCCATCCTTCTCTTTCCTTCTTCCCATCCCTACCCTCTTCCCACTCCTACCCTCTTCCCACCCCTACCCTCTTCCCATGCAGAACCACTATCCTGAAGCAGGACTTCATATAGACAGAATCTCCCTCTGACAAGCACCATCTTGTGCCTGGGTTTTCCAATCAATGTGTTCTTTTGCGATCCATTTGTCTTGCTTACTCTGTGTCTTGTTGCTGAACCATTGATGGGTTGTTTTCTGTTGGTCGTTGGTCCAGTTACCATTTTTTTTTCAATTACGAATAAGACTGAATAAGACTTATTGATGTCCTTGCACAAATCTTTTGGAGAGTTTATTAGTTATTATTTCTTAAGGTATTCAGTCTAGGAAAATAGCTTAAAGACTAGAACTATGTTTAATCATATGAAAAGCTGCCGAAGGTGTTTACTAAGTTGCCATACCATGCTTTCCTTCCAGCATGGTTTGAAACGGTTACCACTGCTTCCTGTCCTACTCAGCCCTTGCCACTGTCAAACTGCCTTTCTGATGGGGCCATGCCTGTAGCCTGTCTCTCCTGGCATTGGATGTCAAATAGCTTTACTGTGTTTGTATGCACAGTGGCTTATGCTGTGACTTACTATGAAGGGTGCATACAAGTTTAATTTTCTTCTCACTCTTACTCGCTCTCACTGTGTGTGTGTGTGTGTGTGTGTGTGTGTGTGTGTGTGTGTGTGTGTGTTGGGGGGATTGTCTTCCGGCAGTACCAAACAATGTCTTGTTTTATGAGACAGGCTCTCTCTTGGGCCTAGAACTCACAACTAGCTTGATTGTCTTGCCCATGAGTCCCTGGCATTAGTTCATGTCCACTCCCTAGTGCCTCCCAAGCACACCACAATGCCCAGCTTCTCTATTTGATTAAACTTGGGTCTCCTACTTGCAAGACAAGAGGCTTACCAACTGAACTGGCCTCCCAGCTTTAAGATCCACCCAACAGAGATACCCTGGGAGCCAAGCTTCCAAACCATGAATTCTTGCGGAACAAACCAAGCCACACCTAAACCATAACACGCAGGTAATGTGAACAGCAATAATATCTAGAGCCTCCTGTGGTCACCAGATCTGAGATCTGGAAATCTGGGTGCAAAGGAACTTCACGGGCAAGTAGTATTTCTCATGGGAATTCTAAGGCTGTGACATCAGTGTTCAGCCCAGGTCACAGCCTTTGACTGACTCTGGATTTCTCTTGTAAAGCTACCCTCCTTGGAGACATTGAATTGTAACCTGTCTTACCAAGCTCTTCATGGGGATTTATTCGTGGTTTCATTTCCTTTTTACGCTTATCTGCATGTTCATTTACATTCTAAAATAGAATGCGTGCACACTAAACAACAGTGCATCAAACATCAAATGCCAAGATCCAGAGCACAGACGAAACTGATCACTCTGCTTGGATGTGAGCTCCACTTCCTTGTCTGCTGGAGGAGACAACCTTTATCCCCTTAGTTGGTGGTAGAAACTCTTCTGAGGCCCAGTTAGTCATGAGCAAATGAGGGGAATTTGAACTAAAAGCAGACGCCATGTTGCAGACTCAGACTCTGTCTATCCATGCAGAGCCCTCCTAGCTGGCAGGTGGACTGCAGAGGGACATACCTTAGGGTGGGATTGTGTCCTGTGCTAAGGGAGCTGGGATTACCTGCACCTGTAGCAAGTCAGATGGCCAGAACAGCAGCAGCTGCTTCCTTCTGAAGGACAGAGACCCCTTGTATCAAAACCTCCTGTCTCTGGACCATCTGGCTGCTACTGATTCTGACGAATACCCACACTCAATTAAGCTGAGCTCCCCATGAGGAAACAAGGACTGAAGAGAAGCAATGTCAGAAAAAGAAACTCATTAGAATTTAAACTCTCAGGCACAGATCAACGAGCTGGGGTGGAGGGGAGGACCTGAGGTCGTAGAAGGCACAGGTGTGCACTCAGAATGTACCAGTGTCTCTGATAATGAAGTAAATGGTGTTTTGAGCTGTAATATAGGAAGAGAAAAGGCCCCATCAGAGATGTAGGCCTTCTATTTCCTCCAGATTCTAGAGGGAAGGGCTCAGCAATAGAGTCTCCATGAGTGGAAAACTACAGGAATTATTTCACCTTGCCACAGGAGGTCAAGCTCAAGCTTGATTCTGGAGGCTATTGGAACTGTGCTTTGAGACTTTAAGTAAATAAACAAATATTGTATACACTATATGTATGCACTCACATATCCATATAGGTATACATACATATATGCGTTATCAGTATTTAAATGTATATTATATTAAATATGAATTCTTATCAACAAGAATTCACATTTAAGTTAAAATTCACACTCTTCTGTACTGGACAGAAAAAGTATCTGCCTTTCTTTGCTTTATCTTCCTTTGTCACCCAACCTCACTATTGTCAAGGTTTAATCTAAATTTATATTTTTTCACTACTTTTGAAAATATTTTATTGTTACTTTCATTTTGTGATGCGTGTTTTACATACTTTAAAGATATGTTGGTGATGAGGCTTGAACCCGGTGCAAAGTGAACGCACACTCTGCTCCCCAGATACTCTCCCAGATCACTCCTACCAGTTTAGATTCCGTGTTTATCTTTAGCACTTCCGCCTAGAGCTGGGACTTGGGTTCTCTGGGAGAAAAACCCAGATCATGGGAAGTAAGACTTCCTTGGGGTAGGTCTCTGGGAAGTCCAGGAGGAGGAAGGGCCAGGTGGCTTCTAAGGAAACCACTAATACCGGAAACAGGTTTAGCGAGGGCCCTTCATTAAGTGCTTGTCAGAATTTGGATTTGTAAGTAAATAGATGCTAAGCCAGCTAGCTCTACTTCTAGAATGAAGGATTTCTTAGTGGATGCCCTAGTTAGGGTTACTACCGCTGTGACGAAACACCCTGACCGTGGAAAGTAGAGGGTGTATTTGGCTTATACTTCCATATCACTGTTTGTCCACAAAGACAGTCATGGCAAGAAATCACATAAGGCAGGAACCTGGAGGCAGGAACTAATGCTGAAGCCAAGGAGGGGTGCTGCCTACTGGCTTCTTCTCATGGCTTGTTGAGTCTGGTTTCTTATAGAACCCAGGACCACCAGTCCAGGGGTGGCACCTACCATGAGCGGGACCCTCCTACATCAGTCACTAATTAAGAATTTGTTCTACAGACCTCTTACAGCTCAGTCTCATGGAGGCATTTTCTCAACCGATGTTCCCTCCTCCCAGATGACTTTAGCTTCTGTCAGGTTGACATAAAACTGTCAAGCATGGTACGTCAGGTCTGAAGGCAAAGTCAGCACCCTGTTTGGCCACCAACCTAGCAGTTGCCTTAAAAATTACATCACATACCTTTCTTAACCTGGGGTTGATGGTAGTGGTGGTGTGATGGAGTAAGCTAGCAACTATAGCAACAGCTTTGAAAATTCTAAACTTTTGGATTTTTTTTAATACTGAAATATTATAAGAACGTATTGTTTTAATATAGGTATGGAGTTGCAGCAGCAGACCATGATTGGCCTTGTTCTCTAGCAGAAGCATGGTTTTGCCAGCTGCAGGTAGTTTCTGCAATTGTTATGTTTGGAATTCTGGGAACTCTTCAGAGGGCATGTAGATTCAAGAACACCCATAGGTGGGGTAGGTGATTGTCAGTCATTTCTGGTGGTTGGTTTCGGTTTGTTAGTAGCCGAGTCAAAGAAGTTAAAAGGAAAGGAGTAAGATTCAGGGGTTTTCCTAATTCATCTCTCCTCTCTCCTCTTCCCTTGTTCCTCTCCTATCTAGTGTTAAAGGGTGAAATTGGCGGCGGGCAGTAAAGGATAGAGAAGAGAAGAACCCACAGAATAGCAAAGACTGGCTACAAGGAAGTATCTTAGATGATGCTAATACTGGCTTTGCACTTAGAGGCAATAACTTCCTTACTGGCAGCACTTCCTAGTTTGTAAAGCACAGGGATCCTGAGACAAGACCATCATCACTGATGATCTCCAATGGACACCCCCAAGCCCTGCCTCTACATGGAGTGAACTCCATGGCCTGCTTTCTGGACCTTTCTCCCCATCTCTGCTGCCTTTTCTTGACCATGGTGAATAAGGTTTAGAAACTCTTTACCATCTGAACAAAGTTGTCACTGTGTGTAAACATGAACCATAGAAACTCGGGCTTTCAGAGCAGCAGAAAGCTTTAGCATCTTCTATGTGGTATTTTCTGTGGAAACTGTCATTCCTTTAAGAGATGTCACTGGTCAATGTGTCTCTAAGGTACCCTTTCCTGCCAAATAGGTAGGGGTGGAGATGTCTACAATTTTTCCAATAAAATAAGTCTGTGACAGACATTGTTTAGAATTTATTCTGAATTTATTTACAAATATCAGATAAGGAGAACCTCTTAGAAAACTTGGAAATTTTATCACAGAAGTTACTTTGTGCAGCCCCAGCACTGTGGATGCTACACTGGGGGCCAGGCACCACATCCCTTGTGTGCTCAGTCTATATATTTGTAAAACAAGAGTGTTAAACTGAAATAACAGATTTCCCAGCTCTATCATTCAAGGCTTCCATGGTTTTAGTATTTGTTGATGTTTTAAATAATATTATATCATTCGCACAGGCCCCCCTGGTCTGCCCTACCCCTCCAGATTCCTCTTCAAATAAATAGTTCCAGGTGGGATTGGTTTAGATTTATTAGTATTATTTTAATGGCTACCATATATCCAACACTCGCGATGTGCAGAATATATATTATCTGACATAATCCATATGCAACCCAAGTATTAGCTTCAGCTTTCCTTTCTCTGTTCTTTGCAGAGGAGTTTGTACTAAACTATTCATTGATCTCCTGGCAGCTGCACCTTCACGTGGTATCCTTCCCTCCTTTTCTTTTGGTTTTGTCTTGGGCCCTATATTCCCCCACTGTCATCAGTCACTCCTGTACTAAGACCACACTAAAGGTCATGCTGCCTCTACCGGGGAGGCATCTGAAGTGGACCGGTAGAAAGGGACACTTGTCTTTCTCTTTGTTATGGTTTAGATCTTAAAGGGCCCTAGTGTTCATTAACATTACAATAACAGTGTTGAATAGCCCTGACCAAATACAACCTGGGAGGGAAGGGTTTTTTTGGCTTACGTATCTTGAATCACAGTTGTAGTGGTTTGAATAGGTTTGGCCTCCATAAATTCATGAGTTTGAATCCTTGGCCCGTAGGGAGTGGTACTACTAGGAGGTGTGACCTTTGTTGGAGTAGGTGTGGCCTCATTGAAGGAAGTGTGTCACTGTGGCTGTGGGCTTTAAAGGGTCCTATGCTCAAGCTCTGCCTAGTGTGGAATCCAGTCTCCTCCTGGATGTTTTCAAATCAAGATGTAGAATTCTTAGTTCCTTCAGCACCATGTCTGCCTGCATGCTGCCATGATGATAATGAACTAAACCTCTGAACAGGTAAGCCAGCCCCAATGAAATGTTGGCCTTTTTAAGAGTTGCCTTAGTCGTGGTGTCTCTTCACAACAATGAAAATCCAAACTAAGACCACAGTCCATTGAGGGAAGCCAAGGTAGAAACTCACACAGAACAGGAACCTGGAGGCAGGAGCTGATGCAGAGGCCATGGAGGGGTGCTGTTTACTAGCTTTCTCTCCATGGCTTGCTCAGCCTACTTTCTAATATCACTCACAACCACCAGTCCGGGGCTAGCACTGGGTTCTTCCAAATCAATCATTAACTAAGAAAGTGCCCCACAGGCTTGCCTACAGCCCAATCATATAAAGGCATTTTCTCACACAACTTCACCTTATGTCAAGTTGACATAAAATCAGTCAGTACTCCTCTCGAAGGCCTGCAGTACTCCTTGATAATGTCCTACAATGCTATGGGACATTTGGGTCCTTTCAGAGGTGGGATTCAGTAAAAGTTTAGTCAGTGGGAGAGTGGCCTTAAAAGGACTGTGAGGACCCTACCCTCTTTGCTTCTGGCTTCATGGGTTTGTAGTGACAAGGCCAAACCACTACAGCCCATAGCCTCTGAAATAGCTAGCCTCCTTATACAGGTGACTGTGGGGTGCTGAGTCTCAGTGATGGGAAGGGATTAATATGTTCCAAGCCCCCTACATCTTCCAAACATACTCATCTCTGTCTAAGAGATCAACTAAAGAGTTGGAGTTGACTGTGTCCATTTAACAGATCAAACAATAACATAAAAGACTGAAGACAATAAATACATAGAAAATGGACAGATGAACAGCTGGATAGGTGATAGCAGCCCTTCAGAGGGGTCTTCATATACACCCTGTTTAGTCCCTTGCACCCACCCTCCTTTCTACTAGGAGAAGCAGCAAGCACTCTTTTACTTCTTATTGTAAATCACAAACTTGTGTTTCTAAAAGCCACATACCTGTGGTGCACAAGGGTTGACTCAGCTCAGCTTCTGGCATCTGCCTCCTCCACGACAAAGCAGGCCAAAGTCACCCACAGTTAGCATTTCCCAAAACTCTAAACTACACATGGAGAATGACATCACAGGTTGGGCATCTCTAAGGTACTCCAGTCAAGGTCATGGGAGAGTTGAAGCCCTCATATCTAAATGCACGCAGATTCTTTACAGCCTTGGCTATGAACAGACAGGCCTTCCCATACTCCAATCTTTATTCTAAGGCCAAACAGTGACACATTTCCCAATAAATAACAACTTTTTCATAACATATATAATTCTAATGGGAAAATTAAAAACATCTTTTTCCTAAATGCAATATAATCTACATTTGTCTAAAATGGAAGCAGTACCATCCATCACACACACACACACACACACACACACACACACACACACACACACACACACCAATATCTGTCTCATTTATTATCCAATCCCACCCAAAGGATGTGATCAAAATAAAATTGAGACTGGATTTTTCTTATTTTATCCTCTGAAGCAATTATCTGCAAGTAAACCTGCCAAGAAGCTTGGAATCAAATCAGGTTGGTCTGTGGGCTGAAGACCCTCCATTCACAGGTGACTTCCTTGTTTCCAGTGCAGAGGCCAGAACTGAAGAAAGGAATGTGCAAATTGTTCTCAGAATAAGCTTTTGAATAGCAGTATTTATCTTAGTCTTCAGTAATGGAAGCTCAAAGAATCAAGACAAGGTAGAAGTCAGACACAGTGAGTGTTCTGGGTTCTGATGAGAGTCTGTCAGAGATCAGTTGGGACCTTTATGCTATGATGAGAAGGTTGCTTTCCTCAGGACTCACTTTATTTCACTTTAGGGACCATCTCTGTTTTTCTCTCTTGTTCTCCGGTATCTCTATTTCTGCTTTCTTCTCTGGTTCTTGGTTAATTATACTTTAAGATAATAACACCTGTACGTGAATTTGTCTTCATCATTCTTAGAGTGGATTTAAAGGAAAAAAAATCAAATTCCATCAAAAAAAGGTCAGAATTTAAACACTGGGTAGAGAACACATTTATCTTGAAGAATACAGAACAAAACCATAACAAACCATTAAAACAGTCAAACTCCTAGAGGCATGGAATGAAATGCTAGGTACCAGGGTTTGATGAGGGCAGGGCTTGAGAGTATATTTATTAATGGCTATAAAATTCCCATTAGGAAGAATAACTTAGATTTGTTGTATAACATGGTGCATATAGTTAATAATACCTGGAAATTGCTGAAAAAGAACATTTCAATGCATTCATTCCACACAAAAGGGACATTTTGTTAATTACATCAATTAGTCAACTAGCCTTTCTACGATGTAAACACATTTCAAAATATCATGTTTATTTGGCTTACAATTCCAGCTTACTCTTTGTTTTTACCTGGAGATCAAGGTAGGAATGTACAGTACCATACACACAGTCAAGATCATAGAAAATAAATGTAGCCTCTCTTGCTTGCTCTCATGTTTTCCCAGCCAGATTCATACGATGCAGATCTCAGTCCATGAAATGGTGATGCCTGTAGTTGGGATGCTCTTCTCACCTCAATTAACATCAAGACAATCATACACATACAGGCCACAGGCCAAAGTGGTCTAGATAATTCCTCATTAAGACTCTCTTCCCAAGTGATTCTAGGTTGCGTCAAGCTGACATTTAAAACTAATAGCACAAATATTCTCATGCTCCTAGTTGTTTGAGTTCTTTATGTACTTTAGATCTTGATCCCCTGTGACGCTTGTCGAATGCAAACCTTTCCTCTAATCTCATAGGCAGACTCGCTGCACCTGATTCTAATGAGCCTGTTTTCTCTTCTGGCCGTGTTTCTTCCATCTGTTTTGGTACCCAAGTCTTCGTCCACTGATTGTCAGGGCTGATTGTAACTTGACTGGGATTGGAGCGTGTTCTTTTCATTTGTTGTGGCTTTGGTGGAAGAACTTTGCAATTCTATCCGCCCTTCTTCCTGACTATGGGCTTTTCTGAATATTCCTGTAAAAGAAAATCTCCCTTCCAAGACCTGTAGCTGGCATCTAAGGCTACTGTTCAGAAGCCCTACCAACATGGTGGTTGCGCATGAAGGATTTGGGGTGTTCTGTAGTCAAAAGCATCCCCATGTTTATTTGAGCCTGAGGGAGGAGGCTGTATCTGCTGTAGATAGGGAGCAGCATCCATCCTCGGCCCTGTAACGCTCCCTACGTATTAAATCGAAGCACTCACATACATGAACACGCACACGCACACCAAAAAAGGTGATGACTATTTGTTCTTGGATCACTTCACATGGTGAGTCTTTCCTCCTGCCCAAGCTGTGAAAATGTTTTTTTCAAATGGGCCCTGAGAGAACCTAGTGGAACTCTTGAGATAAAGCCTATGAACACAGCAGGGGCCTCCCCTAAACCTTCTCTGCAGGGATTTCTTTCTCCCTCTCATAATAAGCCACACTAAGCCTCCAGCTGGGCCCTGGCAGTTTCTACTCCAGATATATGCCATCTTCAACTGAGTGTCTCCGAAGGTGTTCCGAGGGAACTTTATTCTGCAACCTCAATTTTCTGATTCATCTGTATGGACAGAAGGCACCTTCTCCCTGTCCTTTGAAGAATCAATAATAGAGTCTTCTGAAGTAAATTGAAAATAAACAGAATAAAAGGAAAAGGGTCGTGTAAATTTATTAGTATACACAAAAGTATAAATCTCAGAATAGGGCCAGATGGTCGAGGCTTAAATAGCCCTCTTTAGCATGGAGGAGAGTGTGGTGGATGTAGGTCATTTTAGAAGACTTGAAAATGATTTTCCAGGGAGATGAATTTGTCCGAATATCAGACAAGAGCCTGGACAAAGTTCTACTGGGATTGAAGACAGGCTCTGAGGAGGCAAACTGAGAAGTCTCACTATAACAACAGTTGTCTTGCTATGTGGATAAACTCCCTCAGCTAACAGCCTTCAGAAGAAGAAATGCAACTTTGGCCAGAGAGGTGGACCTGGTTAGTGTAGTCTGCTGATCAATTGTCCCTTGTTAGTGAGATTCCAGGGAAAGTGTCTTAGACATTTGCTTTTTAGGAGAACTTCCTCAGATAACATAGGGAAGGAAACAGAAACAGAGAAAGAAAGAGGAAAGGGGGAGAGAGAGAGAGGGAGAAGGAAAGGGAGAGAGAGAGAGAGAGAGAGAAAGAGAGAGAGAGAGAGAGAGAAAGAGAGAGAGAGAGAGAGAGAGAGAGAGAGAGAGAGAGAGAGAGAGAGCCCATCCTGAGAAGAAGAATCAGAGTCCTTGATCATGGGGTTTGAGAGGTGGCTCCTCGTGCCTTGCAGCTTCTGTTAGTTAGAACAGTTCCACAAGCCAATTTGCTATCTTTGGAGTGTGACTTTCTGAGCTCCAAAGAATGATTGTTGATTTTAGTTTGCTTGACTGTAACCATCCCTGCAGGAATGAAGAAACTTGCTCTCTTTTAAATTGGAAGGGGGAAACGTGCATGTATATGTATGTTCATGCATGTTCATATTCATGTGAGTGTATATGTATGTGCATGCAGGGGGAGGTGTCCAGAAAAGAACATCGAATCCTTTACAGCTGGATTTACAGTTGTTTAGGACCTGCCCAACACGGGTATCAAGAAACAAACATAGATCCTCTCCAAGAACAGTATGTGCTGTTAGCCACTCCTAGAAGAGATCCTACTGTCTGACATCCTATCAGGCCAACATCAGGAGAACCTGGAGCCAAGGTGATGGTGTGCAGCGATGGGCTAGACCCATGTTGGCCATGACTGTCTATGCATATCTCTTGCCCCTGTTTAGATCTAAGCCTCATGTCAGAACCCTGAAGACTGACTTAGCCATGGGGACAGGGAGCATCCACCTGGCCTTTGGGCTTCTCTTCCAGTGTGGCCACTGTTGGTTCAGAGACAGGGCACTAAAGACGCATCTTCTCTAAGAGGGTAGATGCGATGCTGCAGCCCGAAAGTGATCAAGCCCTGTGGTCCCTGCAGTCTATCTTTATAGAAAACTGACATAAAGGTTAGAAGATACGAATCCCAGAGAACAGGAAGCAAGCTTGGGTCTTCACATGTGAAACTATATGATGACCTGCTTAGGACTCATTTTCTCCTCTCCTGTGCCCCTTGGCATGTACACTAAACCAAACCAACCACATGGTGTGGAACGTCCAGCGACCCTCTGACAAACTAAAAATATCAGAAACCTCCCAGTTTTCCTGCAATCTGAAGGACTCCCTTGGGACTCCTGACATGCTATCCACAGCCATTGTTCCTAAGCTACTCCTGCCAGGAGGGAAGGCTCCCTCCAGCAAGGCCCTCTCATCCTGCCTCTGGTATTATGCTCTCCTTTCTCTCCAAACCCTCTCCTATTGCTCTCCCACCTCAAGGCCTGAGCATGGCTTCCCATGGTCACTAGGCTCTCTCCTAACAAAGTACATTCTGAGGAGTAATTGGTGTCAACTTCCTGTCCCAAACTAGCCTGCTTCTTCTGACTTGCCATTCTCCAATAGGAACATCAGCCAAATATCCTTTGCTCCCTTTAATTAGCCTACTGAGGACTGATGGCTGGATCTTGCTTATTAGGGTTGCCAAAGGTCAGCCTCTGACCTTAACAATTCTAACATTTCTTGTCTTGAGAATGGACATGATAGGCTGGGAAGATGCTCCAGTCTGTAAAGCAAATGCTGTGCAAGCATAAGAAACTAAGTTCTGGTTCCTAGAACTCATTTAAGAAGCCAGAGCACTCTTGTAACCCAGGTAGAATGAGGCAGGGACAGACAGATAGATCCTCAGAGCACAAGGGCCAGCCAGTCTAGTTGAATTGATGTGTTCCAAAAATTAAATGTAGAGAGCAATTGAGAAAAGATACTTAATGTCAACCCTAGCTCCTAAAAATACTCATACCCATGTGCACCACACATATGCATATACCTACATAACAAGTATAAAAAATACACACACACACACACACACACACACACACATACACACACTAATTATTTCTAAGCTCTTGATACGTCAGAATTGAAGTCAGAAGACTCCACACATCCTTCTTTTTCAGTTACGGGGGATTCCAATTTAATTCCTGTTTCAACTTTCATTTTTTTTTTACTGAAATTGTGTTCACTAATCCATTCTGTCTTTTTAAAAATAATTCCTTTGCATGTCCATTTACAACATAGTTCTTACTCCAAAGAGAGTAAAAGTCACTGTACTCATGAGAGCCCAAAGTGAGTGACTGTGGCCTCAAAACACAGATTCTGTTTGCTCTAAATTATGTGTTCCCCTGCGGGAAAGGCTACATGAACTTTTATAGTCACAAATGTAGGGAAGTCATAAATCAAGGGATTTACCAAATACATTAGTGTGGGCATTGGATAGCAGGGCTATAGTGAATGGGAAAGTCTACAGTTTCCGATGCTGTAATGTTCTTAGCTTTTCACTTGTGGAAGCTAGGGATGTGCTAAGTTTAACAATACATTTCAAATATCTTACCTAATCCCCACAGGATGTTGGTCATATACAGGTATTGATAGTAAATGGATCTCAATGGGGAATAAAGACAGTGTAAGTTAAATTTGGGTCCAAATCTGCAACACTCCATTTCTCCACCTTTACAGCATTTTGGTCAACCAGCCTGTAGGATCTTCCACACAAATGCAACTTTTGTTTCTGTTTGTCAGAGGTAACTTTTTACTATTTGCCTTTATTATTATATAATTTCAAATTCTATAGCATCGGGTAACTTCTAAAAATCCCTAGAAGTTATTTTGGCTTGTAATTGTGCCTTTCTGCCAGGCTCCTTGAACCTATCCAGGATACATGGAGTATTGGAAGTTTGGAGGTTCTTGGAGGATGTCTAGTGCAAATTTAAAGTCTCCTTGCTATATATCGTTATCCTTTGTCTGACTCACCCTGTTTATTTTAAGAGGCCATGGAAGCCTTGAACTCTTTTGGCGTTATTTTATTTGTCTTATTTTATTTTATACTTTGGAAGGACAGCAACTTCCTCCTTGCATTCTGTTTCTGCGTGTGCACTTTAGAAGCAGGCAACGCTGTCAGAGGACGAGCCATGGAAACTCACTTGATTTTCTTTGCCTCTTTCACATTTTACCTTCTTTCCAGTTTCTGCCATCTTTGGATTTTCTGCTATGTCTCTGGTACACGTTTACATCTTGGGCAAAGTTCAAAATTACTCCTGGAAAATCGTTGACTTCTAAAATAGATGTCAAACTGAGCTCGTGACATTCCACTGCAAGGAAACCTGGTGCTAACTACCCCCCCCCACCCCCATCAATACATCACTACTCAGGACTGAGGCTTCTCCATGGCGGATTTGGAAACCTGATCGTGCCAGGGAATCTATGCTCATTAACTAATCAGAAGACTAACACATAAAACCCCAAAGCTATTTTATTAATTTTCCAAATAAGTAAGACCTTGACCAGAGTCCTTAGAGCTAGATAATCAGGCAACTCTACATAAGATGTCATATTACACCCAGAGGTTTGTTGTGCATAAAATCTGCAAAGAAAAATTAGTTGGGAGTTTAATGAAATCAATCTACCACAGCCACAAAATGGGAAAAAAGGTAGATTATGGGAAAGTTGGCAATAGGAGGCTCCTGTAAGCTCGCTGCCTTAGCTTTTCTTCTCTCTCCAGCACACTCATTCATCTCTGTGCCTCTGACTCAACGATTTCTGTGGAAACCCTTTTCAGTGATAGTATATTCAATAAAGAGACCGCTAATGTTAAATAATTACAGATTATGCACAAATGAATCACTCTTCAATCTCAGGACTTTTCATAACAGTGTTTATCTCCTATATTTATTATTCCAACTTTAATGCTAACATAAATATCTAATCTCTTTAAATTCACAAATAGGTGAGGACAGATGAAGAGGCGTTTGGTATTCAACCTCTCCATTCTCCTCTATGATTCTTTCTCACATTCACACCATCAACTCAAAACATAGTTCTTGCTACAAAAGATGTAAAAGTCATCTTATTCAGAAGACAGATGCTAAGAGCATGCATGTCTCTTGTAGAGAAACTCAGTTCAGTTCCCAGCATCCATTTCAGAAAGCTCACAACTGCCTCTAACTACACCTCTAGAGGATCTGACACCCGCTCTGTCCTCCTCAGTCATGGCACTCACATGTACCTACCTACCCATACAGAGATACCCACCTATATTACAAAACTAAAATTTATTAATTAGATCTCATCAAAATCAGGCAGGGATGAAGTCTGATGATATTTTCAAAACAAGAGTCTGCCTTCTGTGTTTGAAGGTTAAATGGGACAATACATGCAATACTCTGAGCTTTTTCGCGATGAGCACTTAGGATCTTTCCCCTTAGTTAATAAAAACAGTTGCTGAAGAACACGTGTTCACTTCGGTCTTGTATGGACTCCACACAGTGATGATCTTGGTAAGTTTCAACTGGCCAGAAAGTTGAGTAGTGGAATAACTTTTCAATTATAAGGTAGATGGAACAAGACACAACCTTAAGATTTATAACTTTAAGGACACCGGTGACAAATCATAACATTACCCTATTTGCTTGTCCTAGTGATTGTCTGTTCTGGCCTCAATCCATCCCTGGGAGTTCCAAACTAAAGACTTCGTGTGCTCTTGGTGATGAATTCAGATGCCAGTAAGCAGCAGCTGATTGAAGCTAGACACAGCCTGACCATGTTTGCCATCATCAACATCTGTCTCAAATGCTGTTTCCTCTGGTGTTCACAGTTCTCTCTACCAGGGTTTGTTTATTCAGACAAGGAAGTGGGTACAGTGTGACAACTAGTGTGTATAAGAGAATCACGCCTTTTCCAGGTTCCTACAGAGTGTTTGGTACTCTGTGCTCGTAAGTCTGTGCTGCTAGGCTGCTAGACCCATTCTTCTGAATTATATGCTTAACTTCAACCATGGCTTACAGAGGTAATGGTGAGAGTCGTCCGCTAGTGGATATTGGGGAGCATCAATGGGGTGGGATTAAAAAGAATTATTTGAAAAGAAAAAAGTTTGGGACAATGTTCCTCAGAAGCAAGCAAGCAAACAAACAAAACCACCCTTTTGGGTCTTGTTTCCTTGGCAACAGAGGTATACTTTAATCTGAACATGGAGAACCCCATCAGTAACATAGTTATTTATATTAGGAAAATTCTCCATACTTAGAAAGAAAACTATTGTGTTAAAATGAAAGAAGCATCAAATGAAAACTTTGGACATTTTGAGTATGTCAATGAGCTTGTCCAGGCCTCAGTTTTCCCACTGTTTCAAGGTGACATTATCCCAGATGACCTCTGGTCTCCAAGAGCTGAGTCCCATGGTTCATTGGCAACCATCCTCTCCCCATGCCTTACTTTCCCAGGCAGAGTCTAGCTGAGCAGATTGACAGCAGCAAACACAGAGTCAAATTCCCATTTAAAACCCAGGTTGTGTTATTTTGGTACCAATTACAAGGCTATGGATCATGCGTAAAGGTGTTTAATATGCTGTAATGTTTAGACGTACTTGGCTCCAACATTTATGAGGGCTGTTTTCAGCAACAAGAAGCATTCTCTCACTGAGCAAGTATGCAGGACTGCTGTAAAAACAGCACAGATGGGCCGGAAAGAACGCCTCCAACTGGCTACAGAAAACGGCAACAAGTGCTTTTGGCCATGCCGTGGTTTTACCTGCTGACTAATCTCTCAACAGCCAGAGTCAGATTTTATTGCAATCTGTGTCTGTTGCTGTTTTACCTTGTTTCAGTTGTTGGGGCTGAGCATTTGTAAAATTGGAGTTTATGACTTTCTGGGACTATATTGTATTTGGGAGGGATGATTCTCTTCAACGTAATGAGAGCAATGCTGTTTAGCGGGTTCCTCATCCTAACTTTCCATCATTCCCACACAGAAGCTGACTAGTTGTCAGCTGATGGGGATTGTGGGGGTCCTAGAGCGCACTTCTTAAAGGTGGGCAGCAAGCAGCAGCTGCAAACCCAAACTACAGATGTGGTTAAAGTGAAGTCATCGTGTTCAGGAAAAATCCATGTGGTTTGAAGAAACTAGTTTAATAAACCACAACATGTACATGCATGCGCGCGCGCACACACACACACACACACACACACACACACACAAAGAGAGACAGAGACACACACAGACAGAGACAAGCACACACACACACACAAAGAGAGACAGAGATAGAGACACACACAGACAGAGACAGGCACACACACACACACAAAGAGAGACAGAGACAGAGACACACACAGACAGAGACAGGCACACACACACACACACACACACAGAGAGAGAGAGAGAGAGAGAGAGAGAGAGAGAGAGAGAATGAGAGAGAACAAATGGATCAACAATAAATGAATGAATGAAGACTGGTTTTATTATTCCTGAAAACTAAAAATGGTTTCTGCATATTTTATTTATTCTTAGAGAATACAATACATGCATTCAATGATTTCAAGCATGTGACCCCGCACTAACGTCTCACAACCCCTCCAGATTTTCCAACACATCACATTCGGCTCTCACTGCTATGTTCTCTTTTGAAAAAATATCCACCTAGGCAAATGAGTGTTGTCAATATGTGAATGTGTGTGAGGCTGTTTAATGACCATACTTCAAGCATAAGCGAGACATATACTGAGAGTTCAGAGTGCATAATGTACAGCCTGTCATGCACTATGTAGAACTCACAGGGCTCTGCATAGAGCTGATAGGGTCCTGTATAGAGCACATAATGACCCAAACAGAGATCATACTGCTCCCCTGTAAATAGTTCAAAGTGTACAGGGAAGGGCTCATATATAGTGCACACTGTCCTGTATATAACTCAAAGTGGCCCAAGTAAAAATGGTGAACTATATAGAGCTCACGGGGCCCTGTAAAGACTCACAGGATCCTGTGTAGGCAAAACAATGTCCCCTATGGACCTCATAGTGCCCAGGATTAACTAACACTGCCTGGTATATAAATCATAATCACCTATGTACAGCATGAGTGCCTTGTATAGAACTGATAGAGCTTTTTATAGCTCATAGTGAACTGTGTATAACTCAAACTGCCCCATATAGACGTCATCATGTCCTGAATGCAGCACAGGCACCAATGGCTAGAGCCCATAATGCTCTGTAAGGCGATCATAATACACAGTATTTAGAACACAGTGACCTAAATTGAGCTTAGTATAGACATCATAGTATCCGCTATAGACTGTGTCCAGTATAGAGCTCACGGATTTATGCATAGAGCTTAAAATATCCAGTATATAGCTCGCACTGTCCCTTGGGAAACTCATAATTTCCTTTATAGACATTAGGGGGGCCTGGATATAGCTTGCATTGATCTGTGTAGGGTTTTCAGTGTCAAGTATAAAGCTCAAGATCCACATATACAACTCACAGTGTCCAATGTAGAAGCTATATTTTCCCATGGAGAGCTTATAATATGGAATATAGATATTCTATAACCCAGTAGAGAGCTCTGGGCCCTGCTTATGTTCACAGTGCTCATATATAACACACAGTGATCTGTACAGAGCTCACAGTCCCCTGTATACAGGTCATAGTCACATGTATAGTGGTCATAGTGCCCAGATTTGAGATCACATAGACAAATCATAGTGCCCTGTGTGAGCTCCTACTCCCTTGTACAGCATTCATAGTGCCAGCTATATAGGACATAGTACCTGGGACAAGCTTCATGAATATATAGAGTACTCAACACAGAAAGCACTCATGATGCACAACACAGAGCTCATAATGCTTTGAGTAGAGCTCTTGGCCCTGTATAGACTTCATAGTAACCTGAACAGAGTTCGTGGTGCCCCTTATAGAATGCATGGTTCCCTGACCAGGGCTCATTATGTCCTGTGTAGAGTCCATAATGCCCTGTATGTAACCCATAGTTCCCTGGATAGAGCAGATGGTGCCCTGTGTACAGTCCATAGGGGCCTTTAGATAACTAGCAATGGCCTGTACAAAGCTCACAGTTCCCTGCATGCAAGTCACAGTGTCTGGTATAGAGCTCATAATGCCTTGTACAGAGCTCATAGCCCTGTGTAGAGCTTGTTGTGCCCCATAGAAAGCTGTTAGTACCATGTAGAAACCTCACAGTGTCTAGATAGAAGTCATAGTGCCCATGTAGAGATCATAGCACCCACATAGAAACCACGGTGCTGTTTATATAACCCATAGCTCCCTGTATAGGGCTCATAGTATGCTGTGTAGAGCTCACAGTGCCCTATACAGACCTCCTAATGCCCTGTACTGAGCACATATCATGCCTTCATGGAGCTCAGAATGGATGTTTTGAGCTCACAGTACACCTGAGGGGAGCTCAAAGTGGGCATGTATGGAGCTTGAAGTGTACCAACATTATGCTTTATAGTACGCCAATGTGAAGTTCACATTTCATCTCTATGGACTTGCATGGTGCTCACTGTATGTGTGTGGAGCTCATGCGGCACCTGTGTGGAACTCACAGGGCACGTCTATGGCCATAGTGCACCTATGCTGACCTCATAGATTGCCTATGTAGAGCTCACAGTACAGTCTGTGTGGCGCTCACAGGGCACTTACATAGACTTCACACCACACCTTTATGGCGCTTACAGAGGTTATGAGTAGAGCATATGGTGCTCTATGAGGGCTACTGCTCAGCATATAGAAGATAGCACATCTGTATAGAGCTCATGATGGTCTTTATAAAGCACACAGTGCCTGATACAGAGCTCACAGAGCAAGGTGTATAGAGCTCATGGTGATCTTGTGTGGAGGCCACAGGACCCTGTATAGAGCATCAAACCCAATACAGAACTCATGGAGTTCTTCATTGACCTCACATGGCACCTTTCCACATTCCCTAGTACACTCATAAGAAACACTGAAAAGCGCCCCATATAGTCGCCTTCATTGAGGCCAGAGTGCCTGTTGTGTGCTCATATGTGTCTGCCTTGAGCTGACATAGCATCAATTCGGAAGTGATACATGCCTATAGACCACTCATAGTGCACCTGTACAGAGTCCTAGTGCCATGTACAGCAATCGGGGTGCTCTGTGTAAGCTTGCTCTGCCCTCGGTAGAGCACAGAGTGCACCTGTATAGAATTTATATTTCCATTTTATAGTTAACACCAGACCTTTAAATAGCGCTTAGTACTTTGTATAGATCCCAGAATAGCTTGAATAAGCTCTAAGGATCCTATAGAACTTGTTTTGTCTTTATAGACATGACAGTGCTTTATATAGAGCTCATGGCACCCCATGTAGAGATCATAACACTTATGTACAGAGCTCATGGTGCACCAGCCTACAGACCATAACTCCCTCTGCACCTATCGTAGTGCTCTGTGCACATCTCACGATGGTCTCGCAAACAGTTCACCGTGGCCGGCAGAGATCCCATAGTGTGTTTATATTCATCTTACAGGACATTTTTAAGGGGGTCACAGTACTTTTATAGAACCTGTGGTCCCCTGTGTATAGGTTACAGCACCTCATATAGATCTCATTTTGTCCTATACTGAGCTAATGTTTCTGAGTGCCGCTTCTAGGACACTGTATGCCAGTCACAGTTCCTTGCATATAAATCCGGGCAATATACTGACATTTAAATCTCCTATGCACATCTCACATCATCCTGTGCTGAGGACATATTGCCCTATTCAGAGTTCATGGAGCCCACAGAGCTGTGTCTGGAACTCACGGTGGTCTATGTAGAGTTTGCAGTGGTTTGTAATGAGCTCATAATGCTTTTTCTACAGTTTAACTCATAGTGCAACTATCCAATGCAAGGTTCAGAGTGCCCCACCGAGAGTTGGGCAGAGTTCTATGCGATAGTATTAGATTTGCAAATAGCCTGTGTGCATCCTCCTCCATACTTTAAACCACCTCTATACAACTTAAACTACATGATACATGTCAACATTATGTAAATATTTGTTATGCTGGATTGTTAGGGTATGGTGATGGTTTACATATGCTTGGCCCAGGGAGTAGCACTATTAGAAGGTGTAGCCTTGTTGGAAGAAGTGTGTCACTCTGGGGGTGAGCTTGGAGACCCTCCTCCTAGCTGCCTGAGGATGCTCAGGCTGTTCCTGGCTTTTTTCGGGTGAAGATGTAGAGCTCAGCTCCTCCTGCACCATGAATGCCTGGATGCTGCCATGTTCCTGCCTTGATGGTAATGGACTGAACCTCTGAACCTGTAAGCCAGGCCCAATTAAATGTTGTCCTGTATAAAACTTGCATTGATCACGGTGTCTGTTCACAGCAATAAAACCCTAACTAAGACAGGTACAATGACAAGAAAAGGTCTTTGTATGCTCAGTACAGGGGCAATTCTTTGGCTCTGTAGATGTGGAAGGCCAGACACACAGGTTCAATCACACATTGGATATTTGAATATGGTACAGTTTGCAGATTGACAAACATTACTTATATTATAACACAACATTTCATGTCCTTCTTTTTGTTTAGATATTTCTAATTAGTACCACCGTTAGACCAATGGACTCAAGGATTCTATAGAAAGAGGCCCAGCACATCTCCCATAATCTAAACATCTCTGGGTAGAGTAACAGCCTCAAGAATGCGCAGACATTAGCTGTCTATTTCTAGTTGGGACACCGCGAATTTTGTTTAATTTTCCATGTAGAGTGAGTTTCTTCATAATCTTGCCTTCATTTTACAAGTTAAGGGCAAATTTGGAGGTATGACATAAAGGAATAGAACAGTTGTGACCATTAGAAATAAGATCCTGGACCCATGGTCATTTAGCAAGGTGCTTCTAGCAGCCTTTAGTTACAGTACTGGGGTAAAGCAAAGCCAAGGTTTTGTGCCTGCTGACGAAGACCGTTCCCTCATTCATTCTGCAACGATTGGCAAAGGGGCTTCGTCAGCTTTTCAGGTAACTGACATTGTTCCTTTGAGCAAAACATGTTTTAAATTACTCTTTTATAAAATGCTTTCAATGTATTACATATTTTTAGAGCTCCTTTGACAGATCATATTAAACTTCATTTGACCTTTTATTGATGATTGGTGTCGCTCTTATGAATTTCAATAATTGTTCTTTGTTGTAAATCAGGCTTGCTCTTGGGGGAAATTGGAATGGACGAGCCTGCTGGCCTTTCTATTAACGCTGCAGACTGCTGTAATTTTTTTTATTTCTAATTTCCAATTAAAGTGCTTTCTTTTCTTCTCTGGACTGTTAAAGTCACCCTTTCTTGCTGCTGTCAGATGTGCATATCAGTGTCTTCAATAAGACTCTAAATCAAGAAAGGCCTTGCAGGTGGAATATCAAAGACAGCTAGAGATCGAAGAGAGGTGCATTGATAATATCTGGCCTCCATTTTGGACCTGGAAAATGGGGTGAAGATCCCCATAAGGAAAGTCAGTAAACCACACATTAGTGATGGAATGTAGCATTCAGCTTAATGCATGATGCAGAAGAAAACCATAAACTTCTAGTCCAGAATATCAAGGCACCTGTTTTAGACACATGAAAAATGTTTGATTCCTTAGTCTTGCTGCAAATGGCTGAAGTTGCTGGGCCTCTAAAGGGAATTGTCACTGTGTTTCCAAAATTGCAAGCAATGTTGTAAAATAAAAACTACGTCTGAAACATAGTATTAACATATGAATCTGCATGAGATCTAGCTGGTGGAACTCAATGTCTTTAGCATTATAAAAAGGGTCTATGGTCTCAAGGGCACTTCCAGAAGTCATTGTGGGTGAGGCATCTCACCTTTTGGACATGCTGCATTGATAACTTTAATAGGATAGTATTCTGGAAGGCTTACAGGTTGTACAGAGTCTCATTTTGTGCTCTTTCCTACTTTCAAGCAAACATGTTATTATTCTTGCAGGACAGGAAGGAAGGTATCCAATGCCTGGGAGCCCCTTCAGAGCACTGGGTTCCAAATCTCCAGACCAATAAAGGAACTGATCAAGATCTGGGGAAAGACAAAAGAGGGAAACCGTACAACCTTCCCTATTTCTTTTCCTTTAAACTTAGAAAATGATGGTCTGACTTGACAGAAGCCTCTTGTCCTGAGGAAGATTGAGAAGTACAGTGAAAATTGTGAGCATGCATGGAGTTAGCCAGAGAGGCATGTGGGATAGGAAAACAAAGACCTGGTGAGCTGGTTCAACAGCTAAAGTTACATCCTTAGGACCCACGCAGTATAAGAAGAGACTGGACTCCCAAGTTGTTCTCTGATCTCTACATGCATGATATGGTATGCTCATACTCACACAGAGAGAAATAAATAAATAAATAAATAAATAAATAAATAAATAAATAATTTCATAATAATTAAAGAGAATAAGGCCATATCTGAACCCTGAAGAACAGTGATCTTAAGGTGTGCCTAATACAGCCTAGGGCTGGCACATAGAGAAGACAGTCTATCAGGGTTCTTCGACTCCAGCATCATGCCCAAGTACTTGAATAACTCTTACACCCAAGTGGCATAATGTCACCAAACCCAAAGTGGAGAAGAGCCTAGACTAGGCGTGTCTGTTGACATCCAGTGATGGAGACCCAGTAGGAGGCCAGGCATCAGAGAGAAAACTCTTCTACCAAGGTGCCTATTGTGGCTCACATAATACTCACAAAAGCATGTAAAATAGATAATGTTTCTATTGTCTCTGTTTTACAGAGGGAATCCACAGCATCGAGAAGTTAAGGGGTTTATGAAAAGTTACGTACCAAGAGAAAGAAGGTCCAAACCCAAGTCGTCCCGGGTTCACACAGTGCTGCGAAGCAACAGCCAGTGTCTTGAGCACTCAGCTTTTGCTTCTAAACTCACTGTATAGATGTCAGTTATTGCATACTTTAGCGTCCTCCATACAGATGGAAAAATACTAATGATTTGCCGAAGCTGAAAAAGACATTCACCATCTTTTAAGGCATTCGAATGCCATTATTTAAACTGCACACTTGCTTTGGCTTTATGGCTTCTTTAATCATCTCTGTCTCTGGTAATAAATCCATACGCCATCAAATCAAAGGCAGACATTTTCAATCCATCCGACTACAAACATCTGATGGAAGCTTTCTAATACACCCGTCCCAAGCCAACCCAAGTCAAGTAAAGCACGCATTCATAGTGCTTAGGTGAAGGGATGCGAGAAACGTGAAAATTCAAGGCAAGCACAGTGAGACAAGACAGAGTCCTCTTTCACAAGAAAGCCAGGGCAAGCAATGTTCTGGTTCACAGACTTCTCAGGCAAGCCTGCTTGCCCTTCCTACCCTGAGCCAGTCCTGGACAGAAGCCCCCAGTTCAGGGTTCCAAAGAAGACCTGTATTCCATGTAATAGAGAAAAATGGGTTAGAGCAGTGTGTGGTTACCTAGAGGAAGGTCAGACACCACTGCCCGTCCTTCACATTTTATCCCACTGCCTCTAATTTGGCCACACGAACTCACCTCGTTGCAAAGCAAGCTAAGAATATGCTCAGTTCCGGGCAGTCATAGCTCTGCTAGAAATTCTACCACTATGCGAAATGGAAGGAAACAAGTGTTGGGGGCACGGTACTACAACTCACACCATACCTGCCTTCACTCACTCCACTGTGAAACACATCTTCTGCTTCCCCAACACATCCAAGATCTTCAGAACACCCAGGAACAACACAGTCCACAACTTATCAAAGGGTGTGACCCCATCTTAGTAACTAAGCCTATGCTAGGGAACAACATATGAGGACTTTATTGGCTGTGAGGAACAAACACTGTGAACGCTCATGTAGATACCTTAATGCAAAGCACACACAAACGTGCTTATGATGTGTGTGTGTGTTAGATTATATCTTATAGTAGTATGATCTATGTACCTATCCGTTATTTTTGCTGTTTCTTTTTGTCTTTCATGTGTATATGTGTGCATGCATGTATGTGTGTGCTTGTACACATGTGTATACATGCTTTAGGAAGTCTGAGTTTGAGTTCAGGAATCTTCTCAGTCACAATGAGACTCCTGAAGCAGTGTCAATAAAGCCCAAAATTGGCCAAGATAGCTGATATCACCATTCAGCTTGTTCTGGGCAACCCCTATCTCCTTCCAGCTTCCAATAATGGAGCTGCAGTAGGCTATCATGCTCACCTGGAACTGAAGTGGGTTCTATAGATCCAAAGTCCAGTCTCGTGCCAACATAGCAAGCACTGTAATCACAGAACCATCTTCTGGTCTCATTTTGGCCCTACTTTTATGTTACTATCATGTAATTATGTAAGATGCTTCACTATGACATTTTCCCACATGCACATAATGTGTTTTGATCTCTTTGGCCATTATCCTCTCTGGTCCCATCTGTCTCCTTCCAGTTCCCTTTCTCTTCCCAACTAGACCTATTTTTTCCCTTGGTTTCTCAGTGAGTTTTATGGGGTTATTTACAGGAACATGGGCACCTTCTTAGTGACTGTCTTGCTAAGGAAGACTTCCTTTCCTACTGACCATAGAGTACCCATAAATCTTCAGGAACGATGGAGCCAAGGAAGCCCCTCCTCCACCCTATGGAAGAATATTAGTGATCCCAATCGTGAGTAGATCATGTTCGGGAATCGCACAGGTCCTGTGGGTTCAAGACTGCAAGAATCATGCCATGCCAGCAGTCAGTCTTCCACATTACCTCCCACTTTCTTATATCCTTCCCAGCCTCTCCTCTGAGATGTTCCCCGAGTTGCAAAAGGAGTGGTACGGATGCCCATTCATGGCTAAACACTCAAATGTCACCTATTTTCTGTACTTCTACCAATTAGGAGTCTACCAGTTACCATCGTGTGCCACAAAAAGAAACTCAGACCAAAGCTGACAGCAGCACTAACCTATAGGCATCACCATAGTGACTTAGAAGGTAATTTGATGGACATATCATCTAACATCGCAAAACAAGAGCAATACCTTCTCCCATGGGACCTGTGACCTCTGTAGTCACAGGCTTTTGCCTGTGCTTGCATTATCAGTGTGGATTCCTTCCTGCAGAGCTGACCTTCAATCCAAGCAGAGAGTGGTAGGTTATCCTCACAACAAACCTGCCACGGTTGCACCAGTGGCACACCTTGCAGGGTCAGGCAATAGTATTGTATTCAGGGTCTACATCTAAGTAGGTCTGTGGATGACAGTTCTTCCCTCCACAGCAGCCTGCATAGCACCTTCTGCCACTAGCCTGCAAGATTTTTGATATGCATATCTATATGTATATAGATATTTATATATTATTTGTCTTGTTAAGACTATTCAAATGATCCAGGCTGTGGTTATGCACACTTTTAATCCTAGCACTCAGGAGGCAGAGGCAGGCAGATCCCTTGAAAGGACAACATAAACCCCATTTGTCTCCATTTAAGGACCCCATTTATCTCCATTTATGGACCATGCCTGATTTTGGAGGGAAAAAAGGCCATAAGACACTAGCTACAGGAACAGACCATTAAATCCAAAACACGATCATAACACCCCCTGCCCCCAAAGAACAGCCTGGAGATAACCACAAAAGTGGGGAAATATCTCAGAATGGGCCATCTGTGCTGGGCAGTATCCTGATCTTATCCTATGGTTAAACATTCATGACATAGGAATGCAGACCACTGATGACCTGGGAGCCCCTAGCACCCATCATTGAAACTTTAGATTACTTAATCCTTCCAATGAGTTCTCCCAGTTCCCTATAAGAAGGCTTGCACAACTTTGTCTTGAGTCACCATTTTGGAGAATGCTCCCCTCTCCCTCACATGCTGGACATTTCTGCAGAATAAACACTCTTTGTATACTGAGTCTGGGGTTCTTCTGAGTCTGGGGTTCTTCTGAGTCTGGGGTCTTCCTTCCTTCAGTAATTTTTGAACCCTTATACTCTAAATTCAAGGTCCACCTGATCTACAATGTGAGTTCCAGGACAGCCAAGGATGTTACACAGAGAAAACCTGTCTCAAAACACACACACACACACACACAAACACACACACACACACACACACACACACACACACACACAAATTGCCCAATTGTATTAGACACAAAAATGCAGAGAAAATATGAATGTGTAATTTAGTGAGTTAGATGGACAGTCTGGGCCCCTTTCTCCAAATACACATGTTTATCCTTGTGATGAGGATACTTGGAACAAGGACCCTTAGGAGGAGCTTAGATAATGAGAATCAACCCATAAGTATGGTCTGTGTACTACAAAGGGCCATGGAGTTGACATGTCCTCTGCTCTAAGGTATAGCACAAAGATTTGTTTGTGAACTAGGATCTCCTTCAGCACCTTGACTTTCAATTTCCCATCCTAAAACTGTAAGAAATACATCATTAGTTGTTCATAAGCCACCTGGCAAGTTACATCTTGTTGTAAAAGCCTGAGTGGTCTGAGAACTCAACATAAAGTTCATTGCCATTTGACTGAAGTTCAGGTCAAGAAATTGTACAGTTGAAGCCATTATGAACTCTTATTTGCTACTTCCCCAACAAAGCCCTGCATCACTGTAGAAGATAGTTACAATTCTGACTTGCTATGGCCTCTAACATGTTATTAGGATTGCTACACTTTAGCTCTTCAGAGTCTTGTAAAGGCTAGGCATTGAAGGCTTGGCCATGAGCTGAGAACCAATGTGAGGAAGTGGAACCTTTAGGAGGTGGAGCAAGGAGAAGGAAGTTAGGTCAGTGGGGGAGTGGATTTGCAAGAGATACTGGTATTCTGGCCTCTTTCTATATCTTTTCTTTCTGACCATGGTGGGGTAAGCAACTCCACTCTACCGGATGCTACCAATCATGATAGTCTAACTTAGCATAGAACGAAAGCAACAGAGCCAGTTAATCAGTCATGGGCTGATATCAGGACCCCAAATAAATATTCCTTATAAAGTTTATTACCTCTATATTTTGTCCCAGCAATTGAAAACTGACTAATATAAGAGTATTGGGTTTTTTGCTATGCTGTATTCTTCGTGGTATAGAAGATTGAACTCAGGGTCTCATACGTAGTAGGCAAACATCATTCCACTGAGGTGGAGTCCAGCTTCAAGATTGGTGTTTTGAGTTAGAAGACTGGGAGTCACACGATACCCCAGCCCTCGTGTGCCTGTGTAGTCCTGAGCACACTATTGAATGTACCGTGTGTTTTTATATTTTTTTTAATTTTAGACAATGTATATACAATGTGTGTATATACATAGATGAATAGAGTATTTCTATGTAATGAGCTTGTAAATGTATATGTGTGTATATAATGGAAATCTTCAGTTAATTGGTGTTTAAACACCTGTTTTTCTGCATGCAGATAATGATGGTATATTTTATTATTTCCTTATAATCCTCAAGCTTTTTCAGATACAACTTAATTAGATAAAGTGACTAAAGTCACTGCATATGCATCTGAAATAAGGTCTGGTCCATTTAAAAGTAGAGTAATAAGCCTGATTTAATAGCATCACTCTCAAGGGATAACATTTTTGTGCTTAGTGCTCCAGAAAGGGACTGTCTGAGGTTGCTTTTGGATAGACCACCTTAATTAAATGCCTGCTGCCATCCCATCATTAAAGTGCCCAAGCGTGACAAAAACCTGCTTTGTTACACTAGATAATTAAATTGTGTCAAGACCAGGATGGGTTTCACAGAATAGTGTCAATGTTTTTTTTTTCTTTTATCTCCTGCTCCCCAAAAAACAAACTGTGTTTTTCCCATGTGATATGGGATTTTCAAGAAATACATTCTTCAAAGAGACATTGAGTTGAGGACTTGCCTCAAAATGTCCTAGAACCTCCATGTGGAAGGAAAGAAGGGATCTCCATATATTGTCATCTGATCTCTGCATCCACAAAATGACATCTCCTCCTTAATGTGATTATTTTTTATAAAAAGATTACAAAGTAGTGTTTGGAAAAATTAGCTTTGTCTCTGTCTCTCTTTTTTTCCAATTTTAAAAAATGTAGCCAATTTCAAAGGGTAAATTATGTGCCGTAGAACATTTTGGCCTTTCCACTTCATGTGCCCTTGTGGAGGAACAGGGTGGCGGTGGCCATAGTTAAGCATCCTAATGGAGCAGGGTGGCAGAGTTTGGCCTTCGCTTAGATAAGCTGGCTCCTCAGGAGGCCAACTCTCTACTTCACTATCCCAGTGTCAGCGTGTGTCATTGCCAGACCTTCACAGTGTCTCCTGTTTTGTTATTTCTTTGTGACTCTCTGTGTCCACGTCTCAGTTTTTGGAAGCACTCTCTCTTCACCTTTTTGGAATAAATCCTTTTCTTAGAGAAATAAAATGATGAGCGGTGAATGTTAATCACACATCAACCATATACATAACCTGTAGAGTGACAAGCTAATTAAAAACTGGGCAGAGCCTGGTGTCTCTCATAAAAAGAAAGTAAGATCCTATTATTGACAGCACACACTCTGGACACGGGACTTGGAAGAATTGAGCTGGATCTGATCTAGGAGTCCTTCCCTAGGCACTGGATCTCACAGTATCAGGAGCCATGCCAGCTCCCAAAATAAAAGAGGCAATCCTAGGCAGCGGTGATGCCTATGAACCAGAATGGCAAGATGTTCTGAAGGTTGCAATAGTAGCACTTATATCTTGGAAGGTACCAACCAATTGGACTTAAGCCCTGTTCAGTAAGAGGAAAGTCGTGTCTGGTATGGTAAACCTAACCAAATGCCCAGGCTGGTGAGGCCATAGACCCATGGGCCCTAGAAGAGAACGTACTATTACCACTTTCCTAAACCAATATAATTCCTAACTGCGCTTTAAATCCTTACTCTTATACTCACAGACAAATGTATCCTCTCTTCAAAGAAGCTTCTTTTGCATCACACAATGTCCATAACAGAAACAAATAATTAAATGCAGAGATCAATGAGCCATAGGATGCTTGCCCCTTATTAATTCATTTACAAGGCCTTACTTAAGGCCTATACTTAAGGTTCAGGGAACACCATGAAAGAGGTTGGGGAAAGACTATGACTGTCAGAGGACCAGGACATCTCCTCTGAGATAGTTTCTTTATAAAAAACAAAAAAACAAAAAACAAAAAAAACAAAAAAAAAGGGAGATCACAAATTATGGGGGTTTAGGCAAGAGTTTTAGGGACGAAGGGGATGCATATGATCAAGAGTCTTTATATGAAATTCTCAAAGAATCAACAAAAATATTATCCTGTCCTTTTTTTTAAGTTTACAAATAACAAACCTTAACACATTGTGCCTTGCTTACGAGATTATCAACTGTGCATAGTTGATAACCGCTTAGCATATGATCCAGTAACTGGATCCAAAAGACTGATAAACACTGGTCCTGTAACAAACTTCTGTAACAAACTCGTTCACAGGAGACAGAAAGGAGAAAGCCAGGTGCCTGTCAATGAATAAGCAAAGGAGGACACATGAAGTACTATTCATCCACTAAAAGGGAAGGGATCCAGATGTGGATTGTAGTGCACGTGACCACTGAAGTCAGGCTTGGGGAAATACCGCTACGGCATTTCAGTGTTTCCACTTATAAGAAATATCCTGAGACTAGACTGATAGAGTCAGAAAAGTAGGGATTGCCAATTTTAGAACCTGACATGGGTCCTGAGTGCTCCAGACTGTGAGTGCGTACCACACTGAATCGTACGCTTCAAAGAGTTAACTGTGCCATACATAAATTTCACCTCGATTACAAAAAAAGAATCAGAGGCTAACATTCAGATACGAGAGGTGAAGAATCGGACGTTCGGGTGATTGGCCTCACCTCACACCTGGGACTGTCCTTTCTTGGGCAGCCCTGTGTGCACAAGTCCTCCCTCAGAAGCCTAGAGTCCCAGCTTCTTAAATTGAGGTCATCTAATTATTGATGACATCACAGAAATTGACTAACAATAAAGGACTGAGGATGCGCAACGTCCAGAACTTCAAAATCAAACACACAGGGACCCAAGCCGTTCTGGCACTACCAGAGTAAGCTTCGCTGCAGTCTTGGTTTTGAGCACGGAGCATGCGCACTTTGCACTGTGCCTGCCCCACCCACCCAGCCCTCCGCCACCCGTACCACACGGTGCCAACCAACCACCCTGGAACACCTCCTCTCAGACTCCAGACTGCTGTATGTTATAAACCATGTTGTTTTTACTGTCCCCAGAACATCTACTACTCTACAGAAACATAATTTTTGAATTATAAAACAAAGACTTTTAATAACTTCCCTACTGCTGTTCTTCGGCATGTAAAGCAGAGCCTAGGAGTGAATTGGATTAGAACGTTTGATTGTTTAAGTTGTTATTTAAGTTACTGAGTAGATTTCACAAATATTGTTAAATAAAATTTGGATTAAGGTTGGGAAGGAATTTTCAGTATTTTTTCAAGCGGCCTTAAATGTCTTTCTTTGTTTTTTTTTAAACTATGGAAGCAGCAGTGATAACTACAGGATCAAAGGATTAGCCGTTTCTGAAGAGACTTTGAAGATACGCTACATCCTACCCCTCAAATGTCCAGCCAGGATTTAGTTCTTTACATAAAAATAAACAACCCACTGAATTTAGTATACAAAATTTGCCTTTATATAAAATAATTAGTAAAATTCTATGTATACCAAAAACTGTTTTATAATAAATATATTTATGATTTATTGTCTGGAAATGTTTGATTTGTAAATCTATTTACCTATCTATGTACCCGAGATTGTATAAAGGTTCCTTAGGAGGAAGGATTGTAGGAAGAAAGGCTTCAGAAGCCCTACCCTGAAGGCAGGTAGCTGCAGACATTATCTTGAAGTATGCTTGCCTGCTGGCTGGGACTCCTCCTACCTCAGAGGCAAGCTGCAACCACTAGCCCTCTATTCTGTATAACTACTTGATGCCAGGTCACTTCCCTTCCTTGGCTTGGTTTCTGCAGCTCTATAATGAGGGTGTTACAATTTGCCTGGCTGGTGTCTTTGAGCCCAGACACTCAGCACAGCAAGCTGGTCTCAGTAACTCCATATGAGAGCCATTCTTTCCAAGACAGTTATTGAAAAACAAACAAAATGCAAATATCAACAAGCTTTGTCATTACCTCTACCTTTTCCATCTCTGAAATGAGATTTCCACTTTCAAAGGAAGGGAGGAAGGAAAGAAGGAAGGGAGGGAGGAAGGGGGGGAGGGAGGAAGGATGGACACCCCATTTCTCTGTCCTTTTGTCTTGAGTCCAGTATGTCCTAGTTTGATCTTTCCTACACAGGGCCATCAGGAACCAGGAGCTTGAGGTGTACCACATGTTTTCATGTCCGATGCCTGGATCGGCATATGTGGGCGAAGTCTACTTATGAGGAGTATGAAATACTTTGCTCATTGCTGTGACAAAATACACACAAAGAAGCAACGAGAGGTAAAGGTTTTGTCTCACAGTCGATGAGTATAGTCCATCCTGGTTGGGGCAGGCTGGGTACCATGGCTGCAGGAGCTCATGGATACAGCAGGCCACACAGCATCTGCAGTCAAGCAGCAGAGAGAGGGAAACAACTCCTCAGACGACTTAGCCCATAGATGGTACTGCCCACAGTCCGGTGAGTCTTCCTACCATATTTAGCCTAATCTAGATAATCCATAGTTAACCTAAATAAAGCCTCATAGGCATTCTCAGAGGCATGAACCTAGGTGACTGGAGACCCTGTCAGGTTGACAATTGTGGGGTGGGTGGGGTCTCCATCTCAGGGGTCTTCAGTGCTCTGCCATCAAGGCACGGCTCTAGGAAGAAGCCCATACACTGGGAATTGTCATAATTGAGCTTCTGCTACATGCTCATAGCAACAAGGCCATGATGATGAACTCTCTGGATTTATGATATCCTGCCTCGTGATGATCAGGTGTTAAGCTCACTTAAGAGAGAAAAGCAAGTGTCTTCTGTCTGAAACGTCTATTGCTTGTCATTCTGGTATCAATAGCCACTCCCAGGCCTCACACAGCATCTCAAGGAATACTGAGGCCATTCATACCCACTGCCTCATCCACATCCCCAGCATCTTGCACGGAAAGTATGGCTTAAGCTCCTCTTATTCCACAAGGAATCTGGCTGATGCCCTAAAGGTTCACAAGCAACAGAGACAGTCACAGACCTGCGGTCTCTCGATCTTTTACTGGTTTAGGTTCCTGCCCCAAGTTCTCGGGTCCCTCATCCCTGCCAGCATCTGTCTGTTTACACCTTCCCATCTTTCGATTGTCGTGTGAGAGAGCCTCCTGAGGGCTTCTCTGCCTCCTTTCTATATACCCATTAAGTAACTATGAACATAAGCCTGATAGTGCTCCTCCATTCCTTAATATCCATCCATTTCCCAACACAACCACTGGCATCAACTGGGTGCAGAAAAGCATGATCTAGTGTCCCATTTCCAGCCTTCTACAGAACTTACCCTTGAACAAGACAAAGCTAGTTTACAGTTTTAATTTTTAATTGAGAAGTGGTCAAACATATTCGTAGGTCATAATATGGCCACATTCTAATGCATATATATATGGTGTGCAATGATCAGGCTAACTGGCATAGCACTTGACTCAAATGCTTACCATTTGTTTGAGTTGAAAACATTCAAAATTGTTCGCTTTAAAATACAAAATTGATTCTTGTTAAGCAAAGTCACCCTACTGTCCTATAGAAGCTCTGTCTCCTTTCCAGATGCACCAAAGGACCCTGTTAATAATCTTCTTCTTCTTCTTCTTCTTCTTCTTCTTCTTCTTCTTCTTCTTCTTCTTCTTCTTCTTCTTCTTCTTCTTCTTCTTCTCCTCCTCCTCCTCCTCCTCCTCCTCCTCCTCCTCCTCCTCCTCCCCCCTCCTCCCCCTCCCCCTCCCCTCCCCTCCCCCTCTATTTCCCAGGCTTCGGCAGCCATTATTCTTTATTGCTATAAGGTCAGTTCTTCCAGCTTCCGTGTGGAATTAGAACGTGTCTTTCCCGGCTTAACTCACATCACTTGACACACTACTCTCCAGGCTCTGCAACACTGACAGAATTTCACACAATTTTATGGCTGAATTTTAACCCCTGAACTAAACTTCATGCTGCTTAAAGACTCAAGTTGTTTTCCTGTCTTTTTCCCTTCTTGGTGAAGCCCTCTCCCCTGTGTGACATATTAATGCCTTCGGGTCAAATATTATTGTATATGAAACCTCCCTGAGTCCTCTAGAGAGAGTCAATCACTGCCTTCCGTGAGCTTTCAGCTCCTCGGCAGCATGGAGCCCTGTAAGAGAGTCACATCTTCCTACAACTGTAGTCTATAAACTCCCTGATGTTAGAGGCCATGTGTTTTCTTTAGTCTTGTTGCCTATCCTGGTCTCAGCAGTGAGTTCCAGTCTGGAGACTCGCTGTATGCAGCAAGCACTCAATACATACCTGTTAAGCCCACTAAAGCATGTGTTACAACTGCTACTTCAACTTTTCCCACTTATCCATGAGCCAAGTTATCGCCTATTCTAGAAGGATCTGGGGATGTCATTAAGTGTGCTCATTAACGTTCTCTCTGTGGGGAATTTTTAGTGGGGAGGTAAGACATAGAAGACAGTCTAAAGCCAAGACTCTAAGGGTATTTCAGGCTCCCTGCTTCCTTCTTCCGGGTGAGGGAGCAGGAGTCAAAGGGCATCTACTATGAGCTCTTTGAGACTAAAACGTATGGGATGACTGGGACCCATCCCTTCACCAAAAAACTGAAATGGTGTTGATCTAAAACATCCCAAATCCAAGAGGCTTGGGCTCAAACAATGGGGATTGGGGAAGCAATCTTGTAACTGCTTTCAATGAGCCCTGCTTTGTACCAAGCCTTTGCCCTTGGCAGGGAGGGCAAGGTAGAGAGAGGGTGGGATAATGACACTTGATTGCATTAGCTGCCAGGACTTCAATAAACTCACCCAAAAGAAACCCAGAGCTCAACATGGCATCTGACAGAGAATCTTAATCACCCCTAGAAGGCCATGACTAGAGATGCCTGTGCTCTGGAAAGCAAGAGGCTCAGAGCATTCGTATGATGGTGCCTGTGTGGGAATATGCTCCTGTTAGAGAGAATTTGGACTGTGTAGGGAGGGTAGGAACCTTCTTCACTGACAATATTTGTCCCCTTACAGCCATATAAAGCTAGGAAGGATTGCCTTCAGGTGTGGTAGGGAGGTAGTGATGACTGGAAACTCACATGAGGGACTGATTTCACTCCCTAGATAATGTTAATAGGCCTGATATCATAAGCACCTGGAGGCTGCTTTGACTCTGCAATGGCAGATCATGCTAAGGACAGAATTCCATCATGCATATTTTCACATTGCCACGCACACGCACACGCACACTCAGAGTGTGCGTGTGTGTGTGTGTGTATGTGTGTGTGGCAGTTTATAAGAAACATGTTGCTTGTACAGCTCTCATGTACCCCTTCAGCTTCATAATCCCCCCCATTCCAGACTGCAGCCACTCTGCATGGCTGACCTAAAGGAGCTGCTTTGACAAAGCTCTGTTGTCTCCTGGATTCCTCTAAGCACAACAAATGGAAGGTAGAGAAAAAAGCACTAAGATAAAGAGTTATCTGTCCTTCTGTCAGGGGCTAGCCTGGCCTGGCTGTGTCCCCTTGTGAAAATTCTTTGGCTTTCCCATGATAATTTGTGATTGAATTCTTTCTTCACTAAATTCCAGTTATCTCTTTGTTCCTTTTGTAGCAGCCAAAGTTTCTTGTTCAAGATGGCCACACTTGTGAATTTCTATGTTCACATTCATAAATAATCTGCTGTCTGTCTTCTATCTACAATTACCTTGTTTTTCACTGTGTTGTCTGTCTTCTGTTGGGATTGGTTATGAGTCAGTCTGGATAAAGGTCTAGGAAATAAGCCTTCAAAGTGAGAGTCTGAAGCCAGGTTGGTCATGTATTCGAGGAGTGAAAACAAACAGTGAGAGAACCGTGGTGACTGACCAGATGAAATATGGTGGGGTAATGTAAAGAAGGAGGATGGGTGGGAATTCTTGGGGTTCTGACTCCGATTCTTGTGGAAAAAATAAATAATACATTTGAAGGAGGAGACTGAATTGGGGGTCGAGGAACACACAATGGAGGACACACAGAAAATCCTGAGATCTCCACCAATTCCTCCACTGTGGACCCATAAGAGAATTGGGACCCTCTGACCTAGGATAAGAGACATGGATAATACTAAGAATAAGGCCATCCTCCCTTTCCTCCTCTCCTCTTCCCAGGAACCAGGGAAGGGTTTCACTTACATAAAAGCCTGTCAACAACATAGCACCTGTTCAAGTACCTCATGAGATAATGACCTTTCTCTTATGACCACATTCAAGGTAATCAGCTTGCCCCAGAGGGCCCAGGATTCTTCTAAGTTTCTCATGTGGAAAGAATAAAGGCACTCTCTCCCTTACTTGTCAATAAACTGGAACAATGGGATTACCCTCCCCATATCTAACAACACTCACTATTTCTAGACCCAAAGATTAGTTGAACATTACACAGTCCAGATACAGAGGTAAATGCCTTTCTTTGGGAGAGGATGGTTTCTAACTGAATCTTAAGAGATCTTTGATGTGTGTCAACAGAAGCCTGGGGAGTGTGAGAGTTGATTACAAGAGTCCTAAGCCAATTGAGAAGAAATTTGAAGGTGGAATCCCACAAAATATCCATGATATAGATCGTTCCCTTCACATTTCAGACACAGATGTTTACTCAACCTTATTTTCAATGTAACGAGAGATTAGTAGACTCTCAGATTGCCCAATCAAACCTTCAGCTTGAGGGAGATGCTGAAATGCCATTGAGTGCTTGGCATGCAGATGAAAAGACCTGGAGGATTATCAAGATGGGCTGTGTTTGCACACAACTGGCTCAACCATTCACAACCTACCATACTCCTGGGATGACCCATGGACACTGTCATTTTGATTATGGACATGGAAGAAATAATTTGCATGACACTTAGTGTGTTTGTAACATTAGTTCCCTGGAGGAAGAAGGACTAAAAGAATACAGAGCAGAATGCAAGCACAGCAACATGAAGTTACACCCATGGCAAAGAAGCATGATGTCATATTATATTTGCAAACATATGTTCATTTGTTCGCAGCATAATTATAAAGGCTGGAAGAGCAGTGTAGACGCTTCTCAACACAGGGCGAGCATCTCAGATGACATTGCAATTATCAGTGGGGATTTAAGACTGACCTTACTGATGTGCCAGAAAAATGTATAGCAATAAGGGAAGGGGTGGATGAAATAGCAAAAGATGAAGTCCATACTCTAGCTGCCACCCTCAGGGGAATCAGTCAGAGTCAGAAGAGATACTCTGAGCACAGTGAAGGCTTCTGGAGCTCCAGAGTTCACACTCATCTTCTCTTTCACTCCTAGGAGCTAAGATAAGAAAGCGGACACCTGAGGGGAAAATCCAGAAACCACTCTATGCACTGAAAGGAAAAGTCACAACAAAACAATCAGAGTCCCAGTCAACTATGTTTGTTCTCTATGAGTCAAGAGAAAGAAATCCACAAACTTGAGAAGTGAGCTGCATTATTCCAAAGTTGGTTGGATCTCTTAAATTGATGTAGTAGTCACTGTTTAGACTGAAAAGCTTCTATTCTGATGTTTCCAAGGTCCAGTGATTCATAGATTGAGCCGAGCCTAGTTTGTGACTTTCACAGTTGAGAAGCTATTTGATGCTCCTGAGGATGCTGACAGCAAGAATTATTGGGACGGATGGCTAGCTGGGACAAGGTTAAGACTGAGTCTGAAGTCAAAGTATCATGAGGACTTATTCCCAGGCTTAACAAACTCGGAAGCAAAGACCGATGATTGGTCTCAGACACCTAGTACTCATGATTTGCAGGTGCTTATTGAAGATGTAGGAAGGAGAAGGAATCAGAAAAGTAGAGCCTGAAATTCCATCAACACCTAGACTCCTCCTAAACAGAGGAGAATCCCTCCCAAAAAGAACGGATCTGCACCCCAGTCGGTGCTAAAGCATTTGAAAGAGTGCAGAAATATAGAAGGGGAAGGAAGGTCCACAGTACCATGATCGAACCAGAGCAAAAGGCTACCAGCAGTGAAGCATCAGGATTCTGATTGACACCAAGACCAATTCTGCATGCCAGATGCATCTCTAATGCATTTCACCCCAAAACAGCGTGCCAGGTGCCAGAGACCCTGGTGGGAGATCTCAGAGCTGTTGTGTTCTCAGCCTCGGACTGTGCACAGCTGGCCTAGGAGTCTGACTGGCAACCAGGGCCCAGAGTTTCTGCATATTTTGCTGTTGTTCTTTTCTCTCACATTTTCTCCATCTACCTACACTTTCCCAGTAGGTCATTAGGTCTCTACTAGAACTGCCCTGCATCCTGCAAACAGCTGCACTGTGGGTAACCGCTGGGGGCAGAGGTGGCTCCTGTTTGTTTTCACAGTGTTTTATGAGGGTTCAGATTCCATGACAACTTGGGAGTCCTGCAAGTGTGGAGGACGCAGCTGAGTCTTTTGTTTATTTTGCCTCGGGTTACAAACCTCTTTTCACACCTATAAGTTCCATGTCTGTGGATATCAGTTTTTGATGGAAAAATGAGTTCAAAACAATAAAAGAAAAATCCGGAGAGATCCAGAAGTGAAACTTGTATTGGAGGCACGCTGAGCACTGCACTGAATATCTGCAAATAAGAATGTGTGTAGACAGGGAGGGGTCCTCCTTGTCTCAGATCGTGTTTATCTAGCACACCCTTGGGTAAGAACTTTTCACACTCCTCCAACTTCTTTCAATGACCATGTAGCCAGCCCAACAATGGTTGTGTTGCTGCTGGGCAGCTAATGGATTTGCTTCTGTTTTCCTCATCATTTGTTAAGCTGCACAGTAGGGCGAGTAGTGGTACAACAAGTAGTACAAGGAGAAGGGGAAGAAGAAGGAGAAGGAGGAGGAGGAGGGATGAGAAAGAGGGGGGAGGAAGAAGAGGAGGAGGAGGAGGAAGAGGAAGAAGAGGAGGAAGAGGAAGAAGAGGAGGAAGAAGAGGAAGAAGAGGAAGAAGAGGAAGAAGAGGAAGGAGAGGAAGGAGAAGGAGAAGGAGAAGGAGAAGGAGAAGGAGAAGGAGAAGGAGCAGGAGCAGGAGCAGGAGCAGGAGCAGAAGCAGAAGCAGAAGCAGAAGCAGCTCTACTACTGCTAAAAGAGAGGGGATTATTAGGGAGTTGGAACCTGGTTTGGTGAACGAGTATTTGTTCTGCAAATCTGAGAAACTGAATTTGAATTTCCGACACACATGTAAAAAAGCCACACATGCATGTGACTCTAGCATTGACACAATAGATCCTAAGAACTTGCAGGCAGCCAATCTAATCTGAGCTTCCAGATCAATGAGAAACACTGCCTCCAAAAGTAGGGTAATCAATGCTAAAGGAAGACAAGGAAGACACCCCCATTACTGGTCTGGCCTCTGGATGCAAGTACACACACACACACACACACACACACACACACACACACACACTTCCTCTTGTCCTCTTCTCACTTCTTATAGACCTCTTCTCCTGACTCAAATGTGGTTTTGGACATGACAGTAGGCTCCTGTTTTTCAGCGTGTTAGAACCTTATGAGACCTTTGCTACATGTGAAGTTTCCTGTGCACATTCTGTGTCCAACTGATAATTAAGAAGAAGGAAAAGAGGAGGAGGAGGAGGAGAAATAAAATTGGGATCTAAAAACTTGCATCATTAGCAAGTGGTCCCCACTGTGGGCGTTTGAGAATCACTCCAGTATTTCACAACATAGTAATCTGAGGTGGGGCATCTCTGAAAGCATCTATACTCTCTGATTTACCTCTCTACTCATACCTGTCAGCTATGAACACCCACAGAGTGGTGTCTCCTTTCCACCTGTCAGTCACTGATGCTTTTGAAAAACGTGAAGTTCCTGCTGTGAACAAGTCCTTTCTAGATCTGTAGATACTGTGGGGAAAGTGAGAGGGTAGAAGCATGGATGTGGGAGTCATTTGAAATGCAGGCTCAGGAAGGCAGCCGCAAGGAAATGACTTCTGACTTTACGAAGAGAAGCAGGTGGGCTGAACTATGTACCCTCACCAAAAGTCTGTGTTTTCAAGCCTGAACCCCCACACCACTGCAGATAAAGAAAGGACTCTGTGAGAAAGATGAGGAAGAGGAGGAAATGGGGACCTATGGGTGGGACTCTAATATAATCTGATTGGAGTCCATGTGAAAATGAAAGGGACACAGAATAACACCCATCCAGAGAAGAGACCACATCAGCACAGCACAAGGTGGCTGTCTGAGTGCTAATAGCAGGACAAATCAAATCTTCTACCACAGTGACACTGCACCTGATCATAAAAGAAGGGGGAAGTCAGAGCCAAGTACAAGAACTTGGGACTCTAGCTTTCAGAGGACAAAGTATGATTCTACTGTTAAGCACACTGCCAGTGGCCCTTAGCTACAGCAGCCTTAAACAATTTTACAGGGATGCCCCTATTAAGTGAAATCACAGATCAGCAACAAATCAGTTGTCAGTATCAACCTGTAGTCAGGGTAGCAGGAGTTTGTTTACTGCTTACTTGGAATTCAGGTGTAAAAAGGCATGTTGTGTTATTTGCTATCCAGAGACCCTGGCTAGATGAGCATGAGGGGAGGAGAGAATGTGGTCAGCATTGTGGAATTGTTGCCTGCCACAAGCTATTCAAGGGAGCTTCCTTCCAGCACATCCCTTTCACCTGAAGCCCTTTTAATTTAGTCGCCCTTGGCAGTGACTGAAATCTTTTGGGACTCTCAGGAAGATGCTTCCTGAGTCACTACGGTGTGGTCCATAATGCAAATTTAGAACTCACATAAGGGTTGTCACCTGCATCTTGAATGTCCCCCACAGGTTGAGTTGAAGGATTGGTCTCTCCTTTGTAGAACTGCTAGGAGGTTGGTGGGACCTTTTAAGTTAGTGTTAATGGGAGGAAGTTCGGTCTTTGGGAATCTGTCTTTAAGAGAATGTTATAATTGGCCCCTTTCTCCATCTCTCCCTTCGCCTCCTAGCCAAAAGAAATGAGGAAGCCTCCACCAGCATGTGCTACCTACACTCACATGATCTACTGGACCAAACGACCATAGACTAGAAGTCAAGAGCCAAAATGAACGTTTCTTCCTGTTCAATCCGTCCTCTCTGCTATTTTGTCACAGAAAGGGGGAATCTAACACCCCAGGCTACCACCCTAGATGAGCAGCTCCTCCATCCTTGTTGATGCTTCACAGGTAATTCTGCCTGCTCGGGACTGCCCTCATTCCGCAGGACCACACAAAGGGAAAAGAAGAAAGTGAGTGCGGGTCTGCTTAAGGCGTTCCAGTTGGAAACTTTTTGTAAATGAAAATCAGATTCTCCTGGTTAATTTTTCTTATGAAACTTTTACCAATTAAAGCCTAATTGAAAGGAACTAAAAGAAAAAAAGTATTAAAGCTTTGAAAGGTTCTCTGGTACCACAATGGAAAACAGTTAGGTGCTGTTCTATTTGTTCAGGAAGTTTATTGGTAGGAAAATCTCATAACCTGTTAAACACCCTGAAGCTGGGAAAACAGCGGAAGGGAGAAAGGGGAGGCTGTTCAAAGTCCCTTACAAAGACCAAAGGGAGAAGATGCTGCTATGCTGGTGAAAAGCATCCTTATGGCCACCTAAGGAAGGTGGGAAGCTTTGATGGCAGGAACCCAATACACTGGCCAGGGCTCCACTCTTCCCCTGGGGTCTGAGATGGTGGAGTTTGTTTCTCCTACAGGCTCTATGGAGTAGGAACAGTAATGTTATGATGACTGATGAAAGAAAAAAAAAGAAATGGTTGAGTCAGAGCAGTGTGTCTTAACTTACTGGGGGAGGGGGGTCATCCATGCTCACAAGTGCAGAGACATGCAAACATAAATGAGATGAAACTGGTCACTTTCCTGGGGCAGGAGGCAGGCCCGGTGGCAGTCTGGGCTTTTGTAAACACAATTAGAACGCAGGCTCGCAGCAAGCAGTGTGCATTCGGTGTCTCACCACTTACTGAAACATAAAGCAATTTCTGAATATTTTACTTAAAACACTCTCTTTTCTATGCTTAAAATACACTTAAAAGAATACAAAATACATCAGTTACCTTCTGTGATGTGAAGGTGCCCAGAAGTAACGGCATGTCTCTTTTCCAACACCTGTCTTTCCTTCCTCCTGCCTGTGCCCTGGACTACTTGCTGTCCGACCCTACCTGCCCTTGGGAGTTGGAGGTGAGGTGGCATGGAATCAACAACAGATTCCACGGCAAGCTCATCTGAGCACTGCTGCAAGCTCCTTTAATACCCTCCACCTGCACCCCATTGGTCCCAAGAAAGCATCTCTTCTAAACAGCAGTTCCTGATTGGCTGGTATTGGCTGACATATTGCATCAGCAGTCCTTCGTCTCTCAGACAGTATTCAATTAGGTCCTCCTGCAGGAAATGCCTTTGTAGCTGCACCACCTGTCCCTAGTGGCATTTACCTAGAAGTGGCCAGCCATTCCTCCTACATTCAGGGCACCACAGTCCTGCCTTTCAAAGGACCTGGAGGTGGTAGATCACTGACCTGTGGAGGTAGAAGCCTGGGCTCACTTGGATCAATGGCACAAGACTGGGTACTTTGAAAAGCCTGAGAATGGTGAGAAGGCCTCCACGGGTGTTTTAACATGCTAACTACATAGCCTTGTCCTCTCTCTCTCTCTCTCTCTCTCTCTCTCTCTCTCTCTCTCTCTCCTCTGCATTTGCTAAATCAGGACACAGCAGCTTGGTCTGTGTGTTTTGCTGTGTGAAGAACTATGGTGGGAAAGAAAAATGGCTCAATATACAGATAAGTAGAGGCAAGAAAATGGTGGGGTAAGGATCTTCCTCAAGGAGGGAAAGCACAGGAGGGGAACCATTGTCTGTCCATCCTGGTGTCTGAAGGACTAACTCTGTCCTTCCTCACCTCACCCACTAGGACCTAGAAGCGCACACACACACACACACACACACACACACACAGACAGAGAGAGAGAGAGAGAGAGAGAGAGAGAGAGAGAGAGAGGAGAGAGAGACTGACTTTCTGATGCTGTGATCAAAACCAACTTGGGGAGGATAGGGTTTATTCAGCTTACACATCTTAGTGCATCACTGAAGGGAGTCAGGACAATGACTCAAACAGGGCAGTAACCTGGAATCAGCAGCTGATGCAGAGGCCATGGAGGGGTGCTGCTTATTGGCTTGCTCATCATGGCTTGCTCAACCTGCTTTCTTATGAAAACCAGAACTACCAGCCCAGAAACAGCACCACCCACAATGGGCTGGTGTTCCAGGGTGCATCCTGTATTTATGGTGTGCCTTTGGGCGGGAGTTGTGGATCCGGGGGTACCTAACCCATCAAGAGCATGGAAGCGGCTAGGCCGATACTATCGTCACCAGTTAAGCCTGATCGTGAGAGCCCAAACTCCACCTGAAATGGTTGTTCAAGGTCAGGTTTCTCTGGTTTCACATAAAGTACATTTAAAGGTAACTCCTGAGCGGTACAGCCAAGAAAAATACTATAAAGCACTCTGCCTGCATTTGAATGAATTCAACTTTCCCTCCTCCAAGACTTGCTGGCCTGTGGACAGAGCACAATGCACTCAAATGGACCGCGCCAGCAGGTCAATCTAAACCCATATTCCTGAGCAGAATAAAGGATGAAAAAAAAGGCTGTGGAGGATGGGAGGCGGGGCGCCCGCACCCGCAACACTGTGCCTGTGTTTGCAGCTGACCGCTCAGGGTCTGTTTTTGCAGCTGAGTCCTATTTTCCCAGCTGTGTCTGTCACCACCAGCATGGCTGCACTTGTATTCATCATCGTCAATGGCCCCATCAAACCGACCGTGTTTAAGTGCTTACAGCATGCCAAGCATGGCCCTACCTGCTCCGGGGACTTCGTGCTGCCCACTAAGCACTACTTAGTGGGTACCACTGCATTAAATCTTGGGGCTATGAAAATACAATCTTCTCACTGTGAAAGGATAAAGCAGAGGAGCCCAGCATCTGAATGGAAAGGCAGCATGGACCGAAGGCGAAACTGGCCATCCCGAAGGAGAGTCCTGCCTTCCATGACGGTGACTGTTTGCAGTCTGTGGATCTGTAATTCTTCTGAGCCTCATTGTCCTATGTAATTTTTCTGGAATCACCTACACGGGGAACGAAATGGGAACCCAGTGACACAGATATCAGTGAACTAATTCATTGGTAGAAATATTTCCTGTAAAAATATACTACGAACCTTTCAATAGGGTTCTCTATGATGCCTCCACTCTTTAAAGAGAAATTCAAATCGCAAAGAAACCTCACACAGACGCATTGCATGGAAGCTCATTCTTCTGGATTTTCATGTTCTGGTCATTTTCAAGCCGCTGCCTTTGTGGGAAGCCTGGGTTAAATCGAGACTTCTTTTTTTCAGCACGATGACATGAACCATATTTCCCCTACACTGTGATAAAATCAAACAAAACAAAACAAAGCTAGAATATAGGGGGCTGGGAAGTTATCTGTTAGTACAGGGCTTGCCAGTCAGGCAGAAGGCCCTGGATTTCATAGTCAGAATTCATGGTAGAGCATGGTGGCATGTATTTAAAGGTCCTAGAACCAGAGATGCAAGGAAGGCAGAGAAAGGTAGATTCCTGGAATCAACTGGCCAGACAGCATAGCAGAACACACAAGCTCTGGGTGAATTACTGAGAAACTTGGTCTCAAAACGTAGCATAAACAGGATGCTTCCTGGTATCCAACACCTGACACTGACCTCTGGCCTTCACACTAGTGCTCCTGTGCATACACATGCACACAAATCTTTGAGCACCACCATTCCTCTGTATTTGAGAGTCACTGGTTCCAGGACCCTGCATAGATTCCAAAATGCACATGCCTCATAAATTAGCCTGTACTCTGTGAATCGAGGTTGCACGAAGTACCCTACTCAATGCAAATGTATGTAAATACTACAGCGAGCTGTTCGGGGGGAATAACAAAATGTCTGTGAAGATTCTGTGGTTCTGTGCAGACACAATTTTACCATGCATTGTTTTCTATCTGGAGTTAGCTGTGTTTGGGGCATGGAGCCTGGGCAGACGTGGAGAGTGAGAGCCTGGGTATTCACCCAAAGCTCCAGCATCATCTATCTGTAAGATGCTGGCTCTCCTTTTCCTGGCCTTCCCTGCAGGCTGAGGCCATGGATGAATCTGAAAGCAGAGAGCTTGACCTCTACCTCTGTGCTGAACCGTATAGACTGATGCCTGTGTTAAGGACCAAAAGACAAGAGACAGCCCCCCAACTTCTCTGAGTAAGTGGGGGTCATTGGTGGTGGAGAGTTGCCAAGATCTCTAAGGTTGAATGAATACAAATCCAAGGGAGCCACTGAGGCCAAGTGATGAGGGGAAACAGGTAAAGGCAGCTGTCAGCCTGGAGCACAGAGGGCTGACATCCCTCAGCCTCTGAAGCTTTGGTCTGCCTCACTCCACACATAGAAGTCAGCATCCGTTAGCCTGGGTTTCTTCTCCAGCCAGCTCTCCTGTGCTGACTTAGAAATCAGCCTTATCTTATCGCTCCTAGGGCAGAGCAATGTCTTCACTCCACAGCCTGCAGCAATCCCACTCTGTGATGATGAGATGTGATGCCCCCCCCCTCAGTTGGTTCTCCCCCCTGTCCGGAGTTGGCTCCGTCTGGCACACCTTGATCTGGGTTATTTCCCGGGGCATCTTCCGCTCAGGCAACTGAACCAAAGACATTCCGCTCTGATGTAGGCAAGCCGGCTGATAGTAGATCTCATAAAACTGAGCAAACATGTCAACCCTGCCTTTTCAAATCAAACGAAGCTTTCGTTTTAATTAATCACTGTGGCTTATTAAAACGCATTTGTTCTAGTCTCTAAATTATTTTGTGGTATCTGCCATTTTTCATAAAGAGATAACAGGTCTACCTCTGGAAATACTTTCCTCTCAACGTTTATTATCATAATCTAATGTCACATCAATAATATTTTTAATTTAATTTATTCACTCGTTTCTGGTAATAATTAACTTTGTTAGGTTGAGACTGGGTTAAGCACCTAATATACTAAAACTTGCTTATCTTAATTAGCGATTCAAAGTATACACAGAATACTTATTAAATTACATATGTAACATTTATACTAGCAAAGAAAAACTTTCATTCCAAGTCATGTGTAGAGTCAGCTCCACTTCATAAAAGGCAGGCAGTAAATGTTTCAGAAATTTTCTAAATTAATGAAATAAAGGAAATGAAAGCAGGGGTAATTACACATTCCGGCACTAAATTACCTTATGGCGTGGAGTTGGTCAGGTAACACAGAGCCTTGGTCATTTTGCTCACAAAGTGCATGAGAAAACATTGTAAAAAAGAAAATCCTGTGTACATGTGATCCTGTGAATGCACTCAATGGTGTTTTGTGGAGAATCAAGGCACTGCTTCCCCATCGGAGTCACTTTGAATGCATGAATATTTCGCTTGCTAACTGCCTATGAGAGGTCCTTGGGAATCCATTTTCTGGCCATGGTGTGGACAATATTGGCACGAAGCTTTGTGAGGCAGGACAATGAGTGCCATGGGTCCAAGGAGCTCAGTGACAAATGACTTGACTCTTTGAAGACGAAGAGACGAAGCTGTCCAGATACGTATTTCAAACCATCACTGAGAAATGGCAGGTGATTGACGGTGATGGGTCTCTTAATGCCCCTGAGCTTCGTCATCTCACACTGTGTCCCGGAAACATGGACTGCTGTTATCTGTCCATCACACACACGTACCCTCTTCTGAGGTCAAGACTCTGAGTCCTCTGACTTCTACAAGAGCACTGTTAGTCCTTTGGGAACTCGGAAGCAAAAATGCCTTAGAGCAATGTTTGTTCACTTGAAAGAGACCAACAGCTCCCACCTCCTCTCTGGTGAACAGCACCCTGGAAGATGGCCCTCTTGCACTGGCCTCTTTTAGGCATGGCTGAAGTAACCACACCTATGTTTCCTGAAACGTGCAGGCTGGGATGGAAACTATAGAGTTGTCCAGAGCGTGCACAGTCATTCCAGCACGCGAGCGCCACTAGCTACTGCTCACCCCGCCTGAAAAGTCCATTTCCAAATGTGTTTAGATTCTATGTTCAGTCTTCGGCTGTAACGAACAAATATACGACTACCATTCTAGGCAGTTCAGCTGTGGACCAGGTAAGAACTGAGTCCTCTCTCCCCACAAGCTAGGACCTGGAACACTACACTTTCTGCTGTACACTTTTGGGAAAAAATGAATCATACCCCCAGACCAGACTCCAGTGAGGATATAAATTCCATGTTCTCACAGGAGGAGCTGTGAAGTCACTTTACACAGGATCTGGGAACAGGGAAGGTACTAGATGTTTCCAAGGCTAAAATGGATGGCCCCAAAACTTGTCTTCCTATGGAAGTGTTTTTGGAGCAAGTAGTGTTGGAAGAGTGGGTATCTTTAGATTCCAAAAAGAGACACATGGAGCAGATTTTGCAGAGAAGTCTGGAAAATTCTTCCAGTACCAAAAGACGGATGGCAAAGCCTTCTCTCCTTTTTAATAGAGCCTGGCTCTCAGTGGCAGGCACTGAGGATTTGCTGTGTGTCCTCTCCACCTCTGGTGCTGGGAGCCAAGGGAGGAACAATACAGACCCCATTCTCTGGTAACAAAAAACAGGGCAGCCGAGTGAGAAAGAACCTGTCATTTCCCAACCTAATCCCGGCACCTTCCTTCTCAGATATGCTCCTACAAACTGCTAGCCACCATTCGTCTCTTAGGACCTTTCCAGAAATGCACAAAAGTATTATGTATTTATCGTTTTTTAAAAAATAAGTCCCTTCTCCTGAGGTCAACATTCACCATTCTGTTACCTCCACAGGACCATTATTTGTTCTTCAGCAAAAATGGAGGCAAACACACCTGAGCAACTGTATCCACTTGAAAACAAGTCAGGCACTTTCTGCCTCCCCACCCCTCTGTCTGTGAATGGAACCCTGGAAAGTGATAACTCCTGTGCTGGCTTCTTTGCTAGAGACTCTCTCAGGGCTGCTGTTAGGAATCTAACCTTCCCCTCCCATACACTGGCCCTGACTGAGTCTTCAGCCTTGATGTCACATTCTTTTAGGGAATTGTGCCAGCATCCCTTGTGCCACATGGCTCACCATGAACCTGTGTCTAGGCTGTTCTGCCAAGCCCTGGAAGCTAACCGGTCTCTTATGAGGCTCCAGAGTGACTCCACCGCGGACGACAGTAAGATGACGCTTGTTCTCGGCCAAAGACAGTTGAGAAGCCAGGACCTGGGGAAGCAGCTTCCTCGGAATCCCTGACTGTTCTAAACACCAAGGTGCCCCAGGAATTCAGTTATTATACGTTGCCTCCCCATGCCTAAGTCTGGCTTGTGCCTAGCTTATGACTTCCTTTCTACTCAGTTTGGGACCTTCCCACTTCATTGAAACCTCGCTGGAATTGCCTTCACAGAATGCTTGAAGTTTAGTCTCCCAGGAGATGCTAAATCCCATCAAGTGGAGAGTCACCACCGGCTGGCACACCTGCCTTTTGTTGCTTTGATTTGTAGACTTCCCAATAACAACCTTAAAAAAAAAAAAAAAAAGGATAGGACAAGGTTGTCCTTTTGACTTGATTCAGAAATCTCTTTCCTGATCTCCTCCAAAGTCTAGAATAGACTAAGGTCACAGTGAGCACTGACTAAATATCTAAATTCCAGAAGCTCCCTGCACCCCCAACTCCCAACAGGTACTTATTGCAGTTCCTGCCTTCCAGTGGTTTTCTCCACACATTCTCAAATGACAGATGGCCGAATCCCAGAGCTGAAGATATAAGACACAGACCTGCAGGCCATCACTTCATTGTGAAAGTGTTTTCTTGGGACATAGCCATGTCCTCCTGTCTATGTATCCTTTAGGCAACATTTGGCTGTAAGCTGCAATACGCTAGCTGCCTTCCACCCTGCCTGCAATGTTTGCCAAGTACCTTTAGACCTCTGATCTAAGTGGTCCCTGGAATCATCACTCAGCAGGCATGTCCTAAGGGACTCCTCTCTTCACTGTGGTCAGGCTTGGGGATCATGAAGACAAATGCAGTGGCCTCTGGGTAACTGATGGGCCTGTGTCGCCATGTGAGGGCCCAGTGAGCATCCAGATTTTTGAAAAGCCCCTTCATAACATTTGCAGACAAATTATACCCTGGTAATGAAATTCTCCTCTGGGGAGTGGGTAAAAGGTGAAATGTCAGAAGAAACAAATCACACAAAGGGGTTTTGTGCTTGTAAATGTAGGGGGAGAGAATGACAGGCATGGCTGAGCTAATTCAGGGTTTAATGTATCAGTTAAAGGGCACAAGAGGAAATAACTGGAAAGCAAGGAAAGATGACAGTGACTCAGAGAAACGGGCTAAAGATGGAGAGGTGGCCTGAAGACCTCCAGGCAGGGGCAGGTGACAAGCCTGGGAGAGTGGAAAGGAACAAGTGGACAGGCTATGGAAAAGATTAGCTATGCCCTTCTGGCTGCGACTTCTCATGTCTTACATAGACTGAAGTAATATTTCTTACCAGCAGAATTAATAATAATAATAATAATAATAATAAAGTAAACTGTTCAAGCACAAAGAGAGTATGAAGCAATACAGCCTCAGGGTCCAGGCCCTGAAAGAAAGACCACAGAGAACAGCAGCCGCATCCCTGAGAGCCCACAGAACCTGTGTTGGCCCTAGGACTGTCAGGCCCATCTATTTCCTAAGAGAAGCTGGAAAGCCTATCTGTGACTCAGTTTCTAAAAGTTGGAGCAGCCTCGTTAAGGACTGTGATAAGGGGAAAACAGTGGTAACCAGTGACCACAGAGAAGGTAGGACCAAGACTTTAAAAGGAAGAGCATTATTAAGTCCCCAAGGCAGCAGGCAGAAGTGTCCCTTTGTACAGCCACTATAGAAACCAGTATGGTGATGACAGTCTGTCAGCAACAGGGCTACTATGTGACTCAGCAGTGAGGTTCTGAATACACATGTTTATTGCAGTATTGTGCGTAACAGCCAGGTAAGAAATTAGAGTGTCTATTGCTGGATGGATAGATGAAGAAAATGTGATGTTCTGTGAAGACACAATGGTATACTATTCAGCCATAGAAAAGATAAAGTTCTGTGCTTAGGGTACATTATTAAACAATGGAACCTATCAAAGGCCAACCTGATGGATCTTGACGATGAAATGGTGGTTACTCAAAGCTGCAGAGAATCTGGAAGAGAGTTGGATAAGAGAGACTGGCCAACAAGGCAAGAGGTATAGTTACATAAAGAAGTGGGGTTTGGCCCCTGGAGTGATGCCAGTCAACAATAATCTATTGCACATCTGAAAATAGCAAGAAGAGAGAATTTTGAATGTTCTCACCACAACGAAATGCTAGATATTTAGAGCGATGGCTTTGCTAATTATCCTGATATCCTATTCTGTGTAACGTAAGTCATAAATCAAAACAACACAGTGTCATTCAACGTGGCATAGCCCTGAAATCCCTGCTCCCCAGAGGCTGAACAAAAGGATGTTCAAAGTCAGTGTGGGCTAGGCAGCAAAACCCTATTTCAAAAGCCAATAAACGAATATTAAATTTATATGATTACAGTGATTCACCAGTACAGGGTTCCTAGGGAAAGGCCAGGGACTTCAGCCTACAATATCTGGTCTTAGGGCAGACTCTCTGGAGTGGCTTTTTGAGGCTGTGGAAACAATCGCATGCTCCTCAGTCCTCTCTCCTCTCTCCTAGCTGGGCTTCTTTGGAAGGCCCCTCTTCTACCTCTCTGTTGGTCCCAGCTGGATGTCTGCTAATCAGTTTCAAAGACATTAGCTGATAATGGTTCAAAGCCTAAGGTTTCCAAGGGATATTTCAGATTTAAATGGAAACCAAAAGATGGCAATTTCTACCTGCTTATCCCTCCTCTTTCACGAATCAGTCCTTTATTAAAACGACAAAACATGAAACAAAAGGAGAGGCCCGCCATGGATCACAGACCAATAGCACCAGTTAATTAATTCAATAAGAACACAGCTTCGCTCTGTGTCTGCGGTCATCTGGAATCCCTGTTGCTACTCTTGATGACTCCTAGCATTCTTGAGAAAATAAATCCAGTTAATGGGACTAAATGTAAATCCAAGAGAAAAAGGTAGCTCTCTAAAGGAAGGAGAGCTAAATCCGTTTACTGGAAAGACTTTTATTTTAATGTTGGTCACTTGCAGCTGAACTTGATTACGAAGAGGGAAACTGTGTGCTTCATTAGGCTTTAATTATAGAGATGAATTATTATGGATGAAAAGAGAGAGCCGCAGAATTATGGAGATTGAATTCCAGTTCAATAAACAACTTCAAATATCTTTACGGGAGACGAAAGCAAGCCGTGTTCTTTTTTTCCCCAATTTAATTTGATGTCTGTTGACAAATGATGTTAGACTGTTTCGGGGGGAAAAAATCTTAATATCTTCAATGTGTTAGTGGCTATCATTTAAATTCTATGTTTCCTCCTAATTGTATTTTCTGATGGCGGGATGAAGACAGACAGGCCCCACTTACACTTCCATTTATTTTGTGTAATAATGACAAAATGCTACATCCATGTTTCCCTTCTGTCCAGGGAGCCAGGTTGCCTTTAAAACACTTCAAAGCTGTTCTGAGTGTGCAGAATGGACTGAGAACTCTCACCCTGGCTCTAAAGGACTTTTAGAACCAGATAGAACCTGGGTGTTGAATATGGTTTAATGTTTTATTCTAGCCATGGCGCGTACTCCACACCCAGGGACATCCCTGCAGAGCTGTCCTCTGAGGTAGCTGTCCTCTGAGGTAGCTGTCCTCTGAGGTAGCTGTCCTCTGAGGTAGCTGTCCTCTGAGGTTGCAGGCTTTCCTTCCTGCCTCTGTTTTCTCTTCATATTTTACTGCCTTCAGTCTCAACTGACACACCAAATTCAAGACCTCTTTCTTCAGGTCCTTGCCTGCCCATAGGATCCTGTGCTGATCTCACAGGGGGGATTTGGGGAAAAGACAAATTCTCTGTTATATTCTTCTGTGGTTCCCTTATATGGGCTTGATAGGCTCTTATTCTGAAGTCTTTCAGGCACGTTTTAATTCATAGGTACACATCTAAGGACAATGACATCCAATAAAGTTCTCAGCATGGTTAGCTGGAGTGGATCACAAGGCTCAATTAGCACACTCAGGTTTTTTTAGTATTAGTCATTACTCCAACATGCTCCTAAAGCCCAGAAAGAGATATGGTATTCTAAGATTATTGGGGCACAAGCCAAGTAGAATGAATCATTCTAACTTTGGATATGCCAGCCACTAATAGTGGAAAGAATGACTGTGCTTGGGGACCTGGGATTGTGCCAGAGACCATCAATGATCAGTGAAAAGATCCTTCCCCTCTAACAGGTGTAGAGATGCCCAGTGACAGGGTCGGAATTTTAGAAGGGTGACATGACAGTGTTCTCTCTAATGGAATAGCTTCTCAAAGTTGGTTTTGTGCTAGAATCACCTAGTGAGCTTCACGGATGGTCTAGAGTCACCCCTTCTGTCACAGAACGCAGCTGGCCCCAGATTCCTACATGAACTTCCTAAGGAAAATGGGGTTGCTGGACTGAGATATCTCTAAGGCAAAAGGTGCACTAGAGTAGTTCTTATAGAAGCTCTAGAAGCTTCCCTAGTTTGAGCCTTGTATTACCAGCCTTCTGGAATGCTAGAATCAAAGCCCACTGTCCACCAGTGTCTGTGCCATGCAGCCGTGTCAAGATTATATGTGGGTAAGGTCCTTAGAAGAGTCTTGACTCCCAGCATGCCATCGCTACCTTCACACTATAGTCTGCATCTTGAAGAGCCCCAGAGGCTCATGTTAAAGGCTTGATCCCCAGCTTGCATTGTAGGCAACAGAGAAACTTTCGAGAGGTGAGGTGTGCTCTAGCACTGTGAGGATGGCTCGGTGAGTAAAATTATTTGTTGTGCAGGCATGAAGACCTGAATGACGAAATTAGATCCCAGCACCCACATACAAAGCAACTGATAAATACAAGAGCAGAATCATTGGAGAACATTCTAGAAGCCAGGTGGTGCACGCATTAGACAAAGGACACTGCTCTGAATCATCTATGGACCTGGTGTACCTATAGACCCAGCACTGGAAGATGCAGGGGGCAAGGACAAGAAGCTCTCTGGAGCTTGCGGACTGCCAGGCTCTTCCAGGGTTCAGTGAGAGCTTGCATTTCAGTGAAAAAGGTAACGATAAATAGAATGGTAGAGCAGGACACAAGACTTCCTCCTCAGACCTCTAACTTCACATGCATGTATCACACACCTACTACTACTACTACTACTACTACTACTACTACTACTACTACTACCACCCCCACCCCCACCCCCACCACTATCTCTCTCTCTCTCTCTCTCTCTCTCTCTCTCTCTCTCTCTCTCACACACACACACACACACACACACACACACACACACACACCAAGAAAGAAAACAAGAGATAGAACTGACTGAAAGGTCTTTAGGCCATTGAGATTCTGTCCTTAAAGGAAACTATGGGACCTCAGTCCCTCCACACTCTCAGAAAATTGGCTCCTCAACATGTTCACTCCATGAAGCGTGTCCTTGCCACAACTTCATAGCATTCAGACTGACCAATCACATACTGGAAACTTGGACTGAACCAAAACAAAACTTTTCTGTCAATGAATTGGCTCAGAAATGTTTGCGATGGAACGCTGTCCAATGCAGCCAGTTCTCAACTCATGGTACCACAAGCCTCACACGGCCCACTGGAAGGTACTGATAAAGCTTCCTGGGAGGAACGTCTCACCTTCTGTTTCACTGCGCCTCACTTCTCTTGTGTCCCCTAAAACAGTCTTTTCCCTACACTTTGGCTCCAAAAAGTTCAGTAGTTTGTTATCATAATTTCTTCTCATCTGTTTTACATTTTCCATACAAAAAAAATCCTTTAAAGGGTAGAGGGGCTTTCAAATAAAATAATAAAACCCAGAGCAGCATCCTTTGTCTAATGCACACACCACCTGGCTTCCAGAATGTTCTCCAATGATTCTGCTCTTGTATTTATCACTGCGTGTCATTACTCAATAAATCTATCATGGTGTTCAGAACGCCTGCTCACCTGGACTTACCATTCAATCACTGGAAAGTTACTTGAGGGTTACGTGTCTGGTATATATGTGATCTTAGTACAAGCATTAGTACTAACTTTAGTGCATGTCTCAAGAATGCAGACTGATAAATTAGACATGTGTATTCACTATTCATCATTGTCTCTCCCATAGAGTGACATCATGCACATATTTTAGCTAAGGGTCTCCTTATCTATAACCTCCCTGCATAGTGTGGATACTGTGCTGCTATCCTGGAGTCTTTACACACACACACACACACACACACACACACACACACACACACAGACACCCCTTATCCTTCTGTATGCCTCTGTACCATGCAGAAAGCAGTGATGGATAACTCCATTTAGCCTGATGTCTCATGGGACCAAATGACAGCAGCTCTCAAAAAGCCTTAAAGGTGTCCTATCTAGAGACAAGGAAACCGAGACTCAGAAACAAATGAACTGCCCTGTGTCCCTGAGCTGTACAAGAACTCAAGACGATTAATTCCCACTTACAGACACCTGCTGTACCCAAAAGCAGCTCTCAGAGGAGTGTGGAAGCTGCAGTGACCTGCACTGGGTACCAAGAGAGAACTGAACTCACAAGGTCTAACCACAACTGGCTTGGCTGCAGGACTTAAGACCACGGGCCTGTGTACTGCATCAAATTTATCGGCAATAGATATTAAACCACAGATTGCTCAGGAGTTGCTGGAGAATTCTTGATTTGCTGCTGCAGGAGTCTAGGAGTCTCTCCTCTTCACAAGGGGTCACACTTGAGGAGGATTCTTCAGTGAAAGCAACAGAGTGCTCTCTGACTTCATTGCTGTTCTCAGCTGCTGTTCTCAAGCCCGCTCTTCTCCATACTTAGATTTCAATGGTTCATCAACTTCTAAATTTTCCTACTGAGGAATAGGATATGAGGGGCTGATGTATGTGTGGTGGTGGTGTGTGTGTGTGTGTGTGTGTGTGTGTGTGTGTGTGTGCTAGTTCTTTCTTTCCACTACGTAGGCTTTAGGCTTCAAGGATGAAAGTTAGATCATCAGAGGCTTAGCAGCAAGGACTTTACCCACTGAGTCACCTCTCCACCCCTTGTCAATCTATCTTCATTCAACCTAAATTTGGTTTACCAAGGTGTAGACCTTGCTGCAGAATGCTTGTCCAAACAAACTAGGGCATAGGTTCAATGTGTTCAGTCTTGGGGCCTGAGACAACAGTGTGCTCTGACAAGAACACAGGTTATCTGAGACAGATCTGTTCATGCCCTTTCTCCAGGTTCAATGTTCTTCTCAAGAGTGACATCTTACAGATCTGCCTTCCTTTAGTCTCTGATTCTCTCCAACTCTGATCCAGTCACATTGCCCGTACCCCTTTATGACACTTGCAGCTTTACTCGGGGGTCATTGCTGAAGAGGTCAGCTTACCCATGTGTGTGTATGTACACACACACATGTGTGCGCCCAGAGAAGAAAGTCCTCTTGTGCTGTTAGTATGATGTCAGAGCAGTTTCTCACTTGCTCTACAAAGCTTTCCTTTTTCTGATGCAGCAATTAGACTATTAATAAAAAGACATTAGGTTATGCTTATTTATTTTTAAAGAATGACATCATCCCCAGCCTTCATGCCTAGCAAAGGAGCAATTCACGGGTCTTTCCATTTATGACATCAGAGAAGCTGACTGAACTTGGCAATTGCCTCGCTGTTTTCACAGTGTGACCGGCGTGTTGAAAGAGGGTTAGTTGCAAGGGGCTGAGTAAACATACATGACTATATGTCCTCTTATTTTAAGTGAATTTGTAGCCAGTGAAAAATACCTGCAGACCCCGGTACTGAAAACAAACATTGCCACTTTAGTCCAGAACCAAGCTCCAACCCTCACCCCCAGGTCAGAATCAATGTGTCGCTCTTCACAGACTCCCAGAAAACGAAAGCTTTCCAGCCAGAATCCAGCCAACCCCGGCTTCTCAGCTGAGCACCACCTGAGGAGCAGATCAGCAGAAACAAGAGTGTCCCAGAATCCTGAACCTGGAAAAGACTCCCACACAGGAGAACTGGATGGACCCTAAAGCATGGGGGAAGCCTGGTTAATGCCTCATGGTAGCACAGGAAGGCGGCTTCATTTCTACCATGTGATAATGCCCCCCTCATAAACATGTTAACGATAGCCTGACACAGCTCCTCTTACCACAAGAACATAGAAGCACACGTGGGTTTCCCTGGCCTTGTTTCAGCCATTAGTACAGTGTTTAGTATTGTCTCCTGGCCAGAGAACACAGCCGTGAGGATCCTTCTTCTATTGATAACTACATCCACTGAGAATAGTGCAGGACTCTTCAGCCATTGATGGCATGGACCCTGGGGGGAAAAAATCTTTCCCCCTTCCCAAAGGAATCCTCATTTGAAGACACAGATGAATTTTTGCTGAAGAAATCAGTCTCCCCCACTCAGCTTTCATTATGACCAAGCTCAAAGGTGTGGCTCTATCAATAAATGATGGGACTATGTTGGTCATTAGGAAGATAATCAGATCTATTAGTGCTCACTGGTGAAACTGCCAAAGGGCTAACTAATTGACTAGCAAGACTTGGCCTTTGACCAAAGCCAGTCAAGGGGAACTTCCTCTGCTGCACTCATAGCTTCTGCTTAGAATCAGACCTTGTCATGACAGCCGATGGCCAGCCCTGAGGTTGACCTGTAACTAGGTCTATACAAACCCTAGAACCAAGGCTCAGGTTAAAAACACAAATGTATTTACAAGCAACTAACATCCTAGGAATGTACTTTAAAAAGATTGTCATGCACTTCAGTGACTTGTGGGTTTCAAAGCTTTACAGAGTTCTAAATAAGTATATTTTAGATCAGACACAGTATACAATGACAGCCGGAACAGAAAGACCACTTTTTTGTATGAGGTTACTATTTATAGAATTAATATTAATAGTTAATCAGAACAGCACTCGGAGAGGACTGGAACCTCAAATATATTTCCTAGTGAACAAAAAAGCTATATTACTCCACCCCAAACTTCAGGCAGAAAACTTATGTAGAGGAAAGTATGATTTTTGGTGGGCAGGAGGATAATATGGTAGATACGAGGTCAAAAGTTTTACACATAAACATCAGTGCTCCCACTCTAGGGACTAAGAGATGTGACCCCTCTCCTCGATAATCAGAAGGTCAGGGACAAAGCTATAACAAAGACAGGTGAACAAGAGAAAAGCATAATAACAAAGCATTTAATCAACATTTTACATTGTCATAGGTTCCTTCACAAGTAAAGATCAAAGGCTCAAGGGAAGCAGTTATATTTATGAGTATGTGTAATGAAAGGTGGACAGATTGTGCAGAAAGGACAACAGACAACCAGGTAAAAGCAAGTTGTGATTGACTGAGTGGAGGCCCATTCAAAGCTGTGCAAACTTTTCTGAGCATTTCTGAGTAGCATGCTCCCCCAAGTGTAGGGTGGGACTCTGAGTGAAGGTCTTCAAGGGAAGACAGAAGGGATAAAGAGACCTTCTGTAGTTTTGTGGCTTGCTTTGGGATTATAACAGAACAATTTCTATAACTTGTCTTGGGGGAAAAAAAGAGTTCTGTGACTTGCTTTGGAGGAACAAGGGTGGGCAGAGCCCAGGAGGAAGGGAAAAGGCTAGAAGGGTCATCATCTGCTACCGTTGCAAGTACTCAGTGTGCTAGGGTGTTTCACTTTGGGGTATCATGTGCTGAACCCCATCACTGCACTGCAGGATCTTAATGGTTTCTTTTGCTGTGGATATGCAAATACCACCATGAATTGGATCAATTGTGGATTCACTAGAACTCTTCCTCAGAGGAGCACAGGGGTCCAGGCACTCTCAGAACCAGGAGCTTGATGAGAATATTAGACTTGGAGTTCCAGCCGAGGCCTTCTGCATAAGGGCATACATTTTAAGGACATACATTTTAACATGATCCCTGGCAAACTCAGACTTCAGGAATGCTATTGTTTTTTTAGAGAGAAAGCTCTCCAACTCAGACAACCAAAGGCAGAACGTGGAGTCTCCGAAGTAACTCTTGCTGGAGTTTAACAGCCATTGTTGTGGTCTGAGAGATGGAGGGAACAACCTGGACCTTGGAAGCCTACAGCAGAGCAAAGTTTGCAAACCTCTCCTGTGGTCAGGCTCTACCCAATCATAGACAAGTACTTTGGTCTTTCTGATGCTCAGGCTTCATCCTGAGCTCACATGTCTAACTCCAACAGCCAGGTTTTCGATGTGGGGTGCTCCCTGCAGCCTCTGGTTACTCACTGTTAGGGGATTTTGCAAGGCATTACTAAAAAGCCCAGAAAATAAGGACCATCTCCTCAAAGACTGGAGGATGCCTTTCTCAGGCTGCCTCCTCCCCAGTATTCACCACCATCAGAGCTCATGCAACCCAAAGTGGGGCCTAGCGTGCTTGATTCACCAATAAACACCTTTTTGATGGTGACCACTATGTTTTAGAATGCGCTCTCTAAACTACTTATTTATTCATTTGAAGACACCTTGTAGCTGGCTGCAGTTGTGTGGTAATATTCTCCGAGAGTACAGGGTAGCATGCTTTGCCTTGGTGTGTCAGGGGTCTCCAGAGATACTGAACCAGCAGTATACGTATGTGAGCACATGCAAGGCATTTACCAGGGAGCTGGCTCAAGTGGTTAGGGAGTTAGGTGTTACGACAGGCTAGAGTATCTGGATGCTTCACATCCAAGCTGAAAGGTGATAGGACTGGGGAAGCCAGTGGTGTTACATGGTTAAAGGACAAAACCCAAAAAACCATCAGTAGAGAGGAGGACGGAAGCCGATATAAGTCACTGAGGCAGTAGTTTGAAGAGGTCCAAGACAGCAGAAAACAATGTCTCTCATAGGCTTCAAAAAAAGGTGGCCAACTTGCTTTCCATGCACACTCTGTCTCTGCATCCAGGCCCTCTGGGTGGGGCCTGGCCATGGCAAGGATGGAGCTGTTCTCCACTTTGACTCATGCTAGTCTCTGGAAGCCCTGACACAGACACACTGAAAGTATGGTGGTCTTCCTTAGCTACTTAGGTAGGTAGTTAGTTAGTTAGTTAGTTAGTTAGTTAGTTAGTTAGTAAGTTAGTTAGTTAGGTTGATCTACCACTAACTGTCCCGGCAGGCTAAGAAAGAAGTCTCCAACAAGAAAGAATTGGACCCGGGATCTATAAGAGAAGAACCATCAGAAAAGTTGCTAGGAAACATACCACAGAGGAAATAGCAAGCCCCAAGGAAAGGACTGAGCTGGAAGAAAGTCAGAATAATGAGGACAGAAGACCACAGGGTTGGCTATGGAGCAAACAAACCCATGGATAGCTTAAGATGAACACACAATGCTGGCCCAGAATTGGGTCACACATGGTTCTGTTGGACTTGGCTAAGTGGTTCGACTTTATTCAAGAACAATAGGAAGTTCTCAGAAGATTGTATTAGAGAGGTGATGTGTTTGGGAAGCCTGTTAGAGAGTGGATTACTGTGGGAAAAGTGGGAAGCAGAAGTTCAATCAGTAGTTACTGTAGTTGTCCAAGTAGGAGAAAATGGCTTGGGGTAGATCTGAAGAACAACAAAGGGTTTCGTTCCCTACTGGTGAAGTATTGGGGTATTTCTATGGGTTTATTTTAAGTCCCTGTCTCAAAGGCTCTGTCTGGATCAGCCCCTGTGATGGTTATGTTGATGTATTTTATAGAAACTTCCTTGTGTCATACAGTCATGTTTGTGTCGTGTCAGCCAGAACAAATGAGCATTCACCAACTTGGGTATGAGGCCAAAGGAGGACCATCCACTCATCCCTAATAACCCTTTCGGTTGGTTTAGGAAGAGATTTTCATTCATAAATCTCCAGCGTATTCGCCACTAGTGTGGTTTTTTCCTGATTTAGTTATGAAGTCTTGCTAATGCTCTTTGTCATTTGCTCAATGCTTTCCATGTGAGCATGAGGAGAATTCATATGAGTTTGAGCAGTTAAGTGCCTCCAAATGATTTAAAATGCTGGGAAGACATTTAACTCTTTGGCAGGGAGATTTGGAGAACACGTTATTTCCAGCTGTGGGTTAGATCCATATTTGGAAGGAGACCTTCTTAGCATCAAGAATATTATAGAATATATCCAGGTGTTTTTAAGAACTACAAAAAAAAAAAAAATCCAACACCCAGCTACGAAGAACCTTCCATTGTTCCTCCAAGATGCCACACTTCTTCCTCGCTGAAAATGAATCCCGTGGATGGAGCCTCTGAAAGGGCAGCTGGAACCTGTCCAATAGTCTAGGAGGAAAGGGAGCTTTGGGGAACATTAGGAGCAGGAAACTGGAGCAGGAGAGTAAGGGTGCTGCAAAGGTGTTAAAGATGAACGGGGCTTAACTTGGTAAAGAAGGAGGTCTCTGGGAGGTGGAAGAAAATTCCTCTCTAGAAGTGGGTAAGTTATAAAAAATGGGGGCAGGGAGGAGAAATCAAGAGGCAATAAAACATCGTGTTTATGACGTTAGGTTAAGAGGGGGGAAAAGGATACGCAAAGCTGCCTTAGTGATTCAAGTCAGATCCTTGCCCCCTGGGCCAGGGCAGTGGTCAGCTCACTGGCTGGGGCATCTGAACAGCTGTTATGGTCTTTTCCTGGGTTTTGAGGCTGATGTCTAGGACAGTTAGACAGCATTGTCCTTTGAGTTATTTTCAAAGAGGACACATGGGTGATTAGATGAGGGGCCATTTCAGACTGGGCTGTCATCCAATAAATACCAATGCAATCCAGCATAATTGACCCCAAAGCAGTTGACTCTGTGACATCGGATCGAGCTCTGACAGCTTAGCAGTGAGATCAGGAAAGGAAATTAATAAGTGATTTGAGCAAATTCAGGCACCTGGTAGTTAAATGGACTTAGACACTTTCATCCTTTGTTATTGGATTGAATCTGGTCCAGTTGGGAATTACCGAAAAAAACGGATGGCAATAAACCAGTGCCTGTGATATGCCACTTCACAGCACACAGCCTCTTCCTGGATCACCGGGGGGAAGTGACGCCACTATGGTTCAGGCACACACTCGAGCTCTGAACTCACACAGGCTCGCCTTGTTTCTGCCTAACAGGTGGGTATAAAACGTGATAAATAGTGAAAGGTTTTGGAACCAAGACTAGGATTTAAAAATGCCAGAAAGACCTGGGTTGGACACAACTCAAGAAACACACCTTTAATTAGAGCAAAAAACCAGTCTGTTGCTGACTTCTTCTATATAAGGAGCTGTCACTGGACCCCACATTTTCAGGGGTGCTGTAATAACTTGAATTCTTTGTCTAAGTCTGCCTTCAAATATTTGCCTCTATTTTTTGTTTTTACAATTTTATTTATTTGTGTGTGTGTGTGTGTGTGTGTCTGTCTGTCTGTCTGTCTGTCTGCCTGTGTGAAGATCACAGAACAATTTTTAGAACTTGGTTCTCTCCTTCCACGGTGTGAGTACCAGAGATAAACTCAGGACATTAGGCTTGGCCACAGCTCCTCGCTTAGGTTTTAGTTTTTAGATCATGTGCTTCTTTTCCTGTTCTGGCCCCCGCCCTGCCCCGTAGAGGTCTTAGGAGGTAAGGTCATAGGTCAGTCAGAGACCCTCCCACTTAGAGAACACACAGTCTAGGAAAGCTGTCATTCATTTGCTAATGCAGAAGCAACACAAGTCACAGATGTCAAGCAGTATGGAAGGCTTTGAAATGACAGATAATGGTTGTTCTGTTTCTGGTTTTGTTTTAATTGAAGCAGACTTGATAAATTTCCTCTCTTGGGGTTTTCCCCAACTCTTCATATAGTACATGTGCGTTAAGCTCCTTTCCAACTCCCACACTGGCTTGAGAAGTTAAATTCTCTAAGTCGGAGGGTCTTAGTACACGCTTCTGGGTTGTTCTTTGGTGTTCCTGACACGATGCAGCTTCTGATTCATAGAGTACCATCTGCCAAGGCTTTGGTTGGTGCCTCTCTAATTCAGCAAACTCAGGCTAGCCCAAGTTCTGTCTTCCCACTCTTGCTAGGGCCCAATAGCTTCCCTGGACTTCCTCCTAGACATCTTCTCACTCTTCAATCCTAGTGCCAGTGAAGCTCCAACCAACAGAGCTGTCCTCTTCTCTGTTCTCATGAGGAGCCTCTGTTCAACCAACCCCCGGAAACTCATGCAGCACTTCGATTGCCAAGGGGGACCGTGTAGAGGTGGAGGAGTCTATGCAGTGGCTGGATCCATAGAAGTAATGAAAGCCTCTCCCACCAGAGAGCTCTATTTCTTGAGGACTGGGTTAATCATCAGCAGGGTGAACTGTTACAACGCAAGCCTGCCTCTCACCACTGCTCTTTCACACATCCTTATGCCGGCTCAGTCACACAACCACTGACAATGGAGTGTGAAGCCTTGCCAGATGACCTTGAACTTCCCAGCCTCCTCAACAACATAACTTTCCACCTTTTTCCTTCATAAATTAACCAGCCTCAAAGATTTTGTCACAGCCACAGAAATCAGACTAGGATACTGATTTACATTTTAAAATTTTTGTTTAAACTGTAGTTTGCCTGCATCTATGTCTGTGAACCATGTTCATCCAGTGACCTCAGCAGAGCACACCAGATCCTCTAGAACTGGAATTGTACGCAGTCATTAGCTTCTGTGTGGGTGCTGAGAACTGAAACCAGGATCTGCGGAGCAACAAGTGCTCTTAACCTTGGCGTCATCTCTCTAGACCTCATAATGTATGTTAAATTTCAGCACTTACCCTCCTCAAAGAACGCCCCCTTGCCAGAAGTCTCATCCCCTCCTTTGGTTTTCTGTTCCCTGCTGGCACCTTGCTAGAATGCTGTGTGTCTTTCTCAGGATGTCCCATTGACTGGCAGAAACAAATGATGAACTTGGAGACCAGTGAGTGGTCCTTTTTTGTTCCTGGGCCCTATGAACAGTGAAGGCAGAGGCAGATGGGAAAGGTGCCCTTGATGAAAATCCTGAGGTTCCAGCGTCACAGCCCCTGGGCTTCCTGGGATAGACAAGATCTTCTGCATGAGAACAGTGGGTTTTCAGACTAAGAGACATCTTCATGCATTCCTACATGATGAAACAGTGGAAGCTTACCACATTCCAAGACCCTTTCTTGGTTCTCCCCAATTTATTTTGGTGAAGCTTCCTGATCACAATTCAGCCTACAAATAACAAAGAGGAGTAGACTGTGTTTGTTGGGAAGAAGAGTGTATTCATTTATCTGGCTTGTGCATTTTTCCTGGCCCTAAGAAGACTCAGAGAAAGTTCACAGTGTGACCACAGTTCCTCCCAGTTGACAGTTATATAAAATATGGAATATTCAAGGACTTCTGAACAGCACACAGGAGGAAACCCAATCTCTACATTGTCTTTATCATTAAGATAGACTCCTTATCCTGTTCTTCCGGCTCCCCACAAGGGGCAGGATTTTTTTTTGTGTGGCTCTGGCTGCCCTGGAACTCATTCTGTAGACCAGGCCAGCCTTGAACTCACAGAGATCTTCCTGACTCTGCTTCCCAGATGCTGGGATTAAAGGCCTGTACCACCTTGCCCAGCTAAACATTTTATCTTAAACCAGAGTTCTCTGAAATCAGATGCTGAAGGGGGCTGCCTTGGAATTGTTTATTTTGAAAATAATCCCAGGAGTGACCTGCAGGAGAGTGAGGGAGTAAGAGGAGGAAGTCAGTTCAGGATGTGTTAAAAAGCTGCTCACCATTTCACCCACCATGGCCGACAAGATGGCCTACTCAGAGACCACATGATGTGCACCCTTAAGCTGTTCTACCCAAGAGGAAAGAACAACCCTGTATTCACACTCCAGGATGAGTTAGTTGAAGGATGCTAGCAGCTAGGAGCTGTAACTCCCTGGCCCCTACTGCAGTCCTCAGATTCCAGCTCCAGCCGCAGTCTGAGAAAGTTACCCTGGCAAGAGAAAGCCCTAAGGCAGCCATAAGAAGAGAAGGAAGCCATCACTGTGCATGTCGAGAAGCAGCTGTTGCCACACCAGAGACTGTCTCGGGGGTGGGAGGCAGGAGTAGTGCACTCAGGCACCCATGTCTTCCTCACCCACAGACTACACAAGTGCTACAGTCACAGTGCACTGGCTTACAAAAACACAAGCATCTCTGTAGGCAGGGAGCCAAGCGTTCAAATGTGCTCGCACCATTTGTCTGGGCCTCTTTACTTGGAAATTTCTTGAAAAGCGCACTCCAAGTAGATGACGTTCAATGTTATGAAAGTCTACAGATGTGAGAACATGAAAAAGCAATGCTTATTCCTGAAAGTTGAAGCTTTGTTGGACTGTTTGTTATGCCACATTATCGCTGACTGATATAGGAAATACATGAAACAGAACAATGTGAGTAGTAAATTTGAAAAGTCTACTTACAGTGCTGGCAACATGGCTTAGCGTGGAAAGAAAGGCGCTTGCACAAACTCCACCGCCCAAGTTCAGTCTTCCAGGCTCACATGGAGCAAGAAAAATCTGACTCTCAAAAGCTGTGCCCTGACTTCCACATGGGTAACTTGGTGTGTGTGTGTGTGTGTGTGTGTGTGTGTGTGTGTGTGTGTGTGTGTTGACAGGGCTACATACATATATGAAACCATGTATGTGTGGAAACCAGAGGGGCACACTGAGTGTCTGACTTTGTAACTCTTCTGCCTTATTGCCCAGAAACAGGATCTTTGACTGAACCTGGATCTGTATTAGCAATCGGGAAACGAGCAGGGACACCCTTCTGTGTTCCTGTAACAGTTTTGGGGTTTACCCATTTTTATGTGAGTGCTAGTGTTTTCAATTCAGGTCCTCATGCTTGTGCTCTTACCCATTGAGGCATCTCCCCAGCCTCTGTTACGATGACTTCTAACATGTTGTTTATAATTTATCTCATTGTTTGCAGTGCAGAAGAATATTGAGCTCATGTGGATATATACATCTTTCAATGTTTTTGTATATATTTTCTAGCTGCTTCTACCTGGGTAAATTAGTTATTCAAGGGCCGGAGAGATGGCTCAGTGGTTAAGAGCACTTGCTGCTCTTACAGAGGACGTGTGTGCTCCCAGCACACACATAGCTGCACAAAACCATCTGTACCTCCAGTCAAGTGGTCTGCCCTCTTCTTCTGGCCTCCATAAAGGTCGTATGGTACACAGGCAAACATTCAGGAAAAACATACACATCAAATAAAAATAAATAATCAATCTTAAAAAATAAATATTTATTAGTAGTGTAGCTAAGACTTTTATAATTACCAAACTTTTAACTTATAGGAAATATACTAAAGTAGAATTATTCACAGCCCGGCCATGGTCCAAGACTCATGAATAAAATGAATCACTAAGGTCCTTGCTTATTAGTATAAGTGTGCTTTTACTTATGACATGGCAGACTTTGTTCACATGTACATTTTAGGAACAGTTATGCCTTTAGAGTACACATATCTCAGCATACCTTTTCCCAGGCCTCTTCCTAGTGCAGCTCACTTCCCTCTTTCCTGCTCTGCAACCCAAGCTGAAGGTCTTCAGGGCAGGGGGCCATGCATTTTCCCTGGTGACCTGGGTGCACGGTATCCTGTAGCTGACCTCAGCTACTTCTCCACCATCTCTTGGGTATGCCCTATTCCCTCTTCAGAGCTAAGCGCAACATCAGCTCCACAAGGGAAGGCAAACATTTCATCTCCTAACGATTGGTGGGACCCTATTCAGTGCTAGTCATGGCGGCATCTCTCCCCACTCTCTATGTGAGGATGATGAAGTCCTGAACCTACACATGGACTATATCACGATTACATTAGAGCACAAACGCTGGATGCCTTGACTATATTGAAACAGGCTGATCATCATGAATCAGAGAACTCAACATTCAAAACCTCCAAACTCGGGCTGGAGAGATGGCTCAGTGGTTAAGAGCACTGACTGCTCTTCCAGAGGTCCTGAGTTGAATTCCCAGCAACCACATGGTGGCTCACAACCATCTGTAATGGGATCTGACACCCTCTGCCCTCTTCTGGTGTGTTTTAAGACATTGACAGTGTACAGTGTACTTACATAAATCAAAACCTTCCAAAATCTCAGCCTTTGTCATGCAGGCATGACATCTTAAATGAAAATTACACTCTCAATCTCATGGACTAAGTCTAAGCAAAACCTCAAGTCCCACAAGTAGGCGCAGTAAGTGGGAACTATTGGTATTTGCAACTAGATCTATAAGTTGAGGGAGAGCAAGAATTCAGATTCTCTGGAATTGTGTGGTAAGGGCAAAGGTCATTTTGTATTCTCTTTGCCTTCTGAGAGTCATTGTGATAGCTTGAGAGAGAGAGAAACAGAAACTCAAATGAAGAAAATCCGTTTCCACAGTGTGGTGATGGTGCCTGCCTGGGATCTGCTGTTTTTGCAGGAACTGGATGAGGAAATTGAGCATCTCCTTTTGGTGCCTACTTTGACATGAAATGAACATGTACTTCCCATGATCTAAATCTGTGACCCAAGTCATCTCATAGCACTGCTCACTTCTCTAACACATTATGTCTAGTCCACTGTGCTTCAGCATTCAAACGGGCAATAGTTTATTTCCGAGTATGTCCTAAGCAGAACAAATATTATTCTTACATGGTTCTTGCCTCCCTCAATACTCAATATGTAGCATAAATCAAGAAAGCCTTAGAGATGCATTCAACTGCTTATAAAGTTCCTTTTGGGCTGTGCACGTAGGTATGCAGGAGACAAGAATGAACATTGTCATTGGACTCAGTTTCCCTCTCCAAGATAGCTCATTATCCCAAGGCAAATATCCTAACTCTGAAAATACCTGAGACATAAGAAACTTCTCTTCTGCAGCATTCGAAGTGCAGGGTACTTACTTAACTGCGCTGGCTAGTAAGTCTTTTCAGGGTGAGGACCTTGTCTATTTCATTAGTGTGTCCCGGTGGCTCACACAGACATGGAAATGAATGCAGACAAAGAACAAACATGTGGGACCTAGAAGGAAAACCTGAGATCATCCTTCCCTGGAAAGTGAACAGAACAAGACAGCATTGCATGGCTTTTGTTCAAAGGCCTAATCTTCAAGAGGCTTCAAGGAAACACCGGCCTCAAGGCAAAGGGAACTTATTTCAATTTGTGTAAATACCGGTTTGTAACTCCATGACTTGGGTGCACAGGCTTTCTTACCTCTAGTTTCTTCACCTGTTGATGGTCGTGATGCCTCCACTCACCCCATCTCAGTGAGACATTAATAGGACACTTCATAAGCTCCGTGAGTGGCAGCTATTCCTCAATGACACCCAGTGGTATTGTTACTCCCGCTGATAAAATGGACCATCTTGGAACACTGTGCCCTCATTAGGAGATGGGCAAGGGTGACTTCATGTGAGACAGTACTCTGAGACTGGCTTGTATAGTCCGAGCCTTAGAGAGTTATCCACCAACTATATTCCCAGGGCTTGAGAATAGCAGCCTGGGATTGTCCCAGGAGAGCCTTGCCCCTGGCTGCATGGCTGATCCAGATTCACATCATCAGAACAAGAGACTTCAAGTGTCCAGCTGTGGAGAGGGACCAGAAGCCAACAAGTGCTGGATCCAAGAAGCATGTGTTGGCAGGACAGAGCAAACATAACCTCATCTAGGCACAAGCTTGCCTTTAGAGAGAAATGATGCCTGGGTTCTCAAATCCCATCCAAGTTCACTGCATTTGGCCCAAGGTCAGTTCTGATCCAAGGTCACTGAGTCTTGGATTCTATCAGCACTGACATAAACACCTCTTGCAATCTGTACTTTTTATTAATGGTGTGACTCACTTGATGAAGGTTCTGCTGACTCCATCAATCTTCCTTTTGGATGACTCCCATATAGGCACCACAGACAGCTGCCAGCCTGGATCTACTCAACTTTTAGAGTCTAGTCATCCCTAGGAACATTTGTCCTGTAGAATTGGAGACACGCTGAAACCCCATTGGCACAAAGGCATGCACAGGGTTTAAAGAACTGTTTTACTGCACTTCTCTGGGCCTTGCTATTGTGTTTATGTTTCAGGCAGCCAAACAGCCACAGACAGGAGACTCTTAAAACCTAACTGTAAAACCTACTCCCAGTGGGCAAAACCAGCCATCAAAACCGCAACACACAAGAACTGAGCAAGGGCAGATTCAATGGGGCATGGGGATTTTCAGTGCAAAGTTTCCCTAATTCCATGTCCCTGGCTGACTCGTGACCAAAAAGCCTATTCAAATCTGATGACAGCCTGTGACAAGGGTCTTCTCTTCCTCAGAATGGCCCCACACGAAGATGGCAGTATTGTTACCAAAGGCATTTATCTCCATTTACATCCATTTCCACACTGACTACATTTCCAGGGGAGATTGCTTCGTTGCTTGCTAGTTGGAGCAAAAAGCCTTTGTCTGATCCATGAGGTCCAGTCTAGTTGTTGTCACTGTTTGCACAGCATCCCTGAAAGCTATTCCAGCCAAATGTAGGTCTGATTATGGGTCCCTTCTAGTTTGGGGCACTTTCCATTCCTGTGTGCAAAATGGTTTGGACAGGACCCATTATTGATATATCCTTTCTAAGGCTTCAGTTGCTAACACTCAAACAAAGATATTTCCACAGCAAAGTCTGAAAATATCTTAAGTTGTAAATTAAATGTGCACCATTCTGAGCTACACAATTATATTGCAATCATTCTGCCCCATTAATGTTTTAGTAGTTTTGCTCTGCACTTAAAATATGTGATAGAATCAAATTCAGAAATGAGAGATTTCTTTTGCCTCATGGTTTCAGAGAACTCACTCTGCAGTCATTTGACCTCAAGCACGTAAGCAGAGCATTGTGGTAGCAGGAGAATGTACCAGAGGAGTCTGTTCACATTATGGTGGACAGAAAACGGAAAAGGGAAGCCAAGAAGTGATTGGGATAACATTTCCCCAAGAACCCATCTCAGAAACCTATTTCTTCCAGTTAAACCTAGACTGCTTTCTTCCAAAGTGACCAGAGATGTCCCAAGCAATATCATCACCAGAAGATCAAACTTCAAAACATGGGGTCATTTCATGTTCAAACTATTTCCTTGGAATGTGAATTGTCTCTTTCTCCAGTATATCCAGGTGTCTGGTTTAAAATATTTCAAGAGATGGGACCCCGGGAGACACAAAAGGAATCCTTGACTATGATGAGTCTACTCAGCCACCAATGTGGCTGGAATTGCAGGTGTCTACACAGTTCAACATCTGGGTTCCCACAAACGGTCCACTCCTTCCTGGTGTGGTGGGGATAGTCCCTGGAAAGAAGTCACATAGAATTTACAACTGGCCTTTCCAGAGCAGCTGGATATAAATCCCCAAGCCAGAAATGGCCGTAAAACCAGGAGTAAAGTTTTTTCTCAAAGCCCGTTTGTTTACTTCACCAGGCAGTAGTTCTCATGTCACATCTATCCATAGATAAGAAAAAGATTCGCTAAAGAAAGACATTATCTTAGCCAGGCCAAGCAGGACCTGAAGCTCACCCACATCTCACTATTCTATTTCTGAACCAGTATCCAATCCATTGCTGTAACAAAATGTCCAGGAAAGTCAACTTAGGTTTGTTGGCTCACTGTGTTGGAGGTTTCCACCCTTGATCAGAAGTTGCTTTGGGTGTGTTGTGACATATCATGGCAGGGGCACAGAGTGAATTCATCTACTCTGCTGGTGGCTAACAAGCAAAAGACAGAAAGGAAAAGGGAGTATGCAGAAATCCCATAATCATCTTTGTCGCAGATGGTCTTATGTCAACTTGACACAAGCTAGTGCTATCTGAAAGGAGGAAAGCTCGATGAAGAAAATGCTCCCAGAAGACCTGTCTGTAAAGCACTATTTAAACTCATGACTGATAGGGGAGGGTACAGCCTATTATGGGTGGGGCCAGCCATGGGATGGTGATCCAGAATTCTATATGAAAGAAGTCTGAGCAAGCCATGGAGAGCAAGCCAGTAGTAGCACTCCTTCATGGCCTCTGCCTCTGCTCCTGCCTCCAGGATCCTGCCCTGTTTTAAGTTCCTGTCTTGACTTCATTTCATGATGAACAATGGTATGTAAGTATAAGGTAAATACCTCCTCCCCTCCCCAACTTGCTTTTTAGTCACAAGTAATAGAAAGCCTAACTAAGACACCCTTCAAAGACAACTCCAATGGTCTACCCTAGGTCCCACCTCTTATAGATTCTACAACGCCCCCCATAGCACCTCACTAGGGACTCAGTCACATAGGCCTCTTGGCCTGAAGATCCCATCACCCAGGTTATAGTCTAATAGTAGAAAACCTAAGAAGAAAGGACCATTTTAGAAAAATAAGCACAGTAATCGTGAGAGAAAAACAGTGCTATTCCAATGAATCAGAAGAGGAAACCGAATGGATGGTAAAGAACACCCAAAATGAAGGTGTGTTGACTGTTCTATGTCTTTCAGAGTTCATAAGGCAAGTGGTCAAAGTGGGTCAAATCGTCCCCACTGCTTGACCCCAATGGTTCCTCATTCACTCACTGCTATAGAACTCCTTGAAACACAATCAACTAGGTAGACCTGGGGACACAAGACTAATCCCGTATAGATAGTCAAAGAAATGTCTTGAACTGGTAGAAAGGGTTGGACTCTAGCTCTAGGCTTGGCTTTCCAACTGAAACACTCCCCCAAGGCAAGAGTATTGACAACTAGGTCACCAGCCCAGAGCATACTGCAAGGTGCTGGAGTCTCTGGGAGATGGAGGGGTAGTAGAAGGCAGTTAGGGTAAACCCTTGAAAGAGAATGAGGAGTTTAGTCTGTATTCTTTCTCTGTCTTTGGGTCCCAGCTACTGCAAAATGGGTGTCGCCAATACATGCTCCCCTCCATAGTGTGGTGCTCAGACAGCAAGAGACACTGATGGTGGACAGGGACCTCTGACCAAAAGAGGTGAGGTGACCCTTTCTTCCTTTCAAGTTATTTCAAGCATACATTCCAATAACCAAGTGAGTCTTCTTCATGCTGTAACAAAAGGCTTGTCACACAGCTTCAGAGATTTTGGTTTTGTCTGCATTGATTCTGGCCCATGTAAGCCCTAGCACCGTAGGATGTGGTGAAGGAGCCACTTCACCTTGTAAAAGGCATGACACAGAAAGAAAAGGACACAGACCAGATCCCAATATCCTGTTACAAGCGGGGTTACATTCAGTACAGACCAAACATTCTATACAGGATGGAACCCATGCGAGACAATTTGTATCCAAACTACGCAGTGCCAGAAAACTAGAACTTTCTATGAGGGAAGTTGTATGTATGTATGTATACATGTATTATGTGTGCATATATGTGTTATATGTATGTATATAAGTGTATATGTATGACTTTATGTTTGTGTCTGTATATATATATATGTGTGTGTGTGTGTGTGTGCTTGTGTGTGTGTTTATTACCCTGTAAATAGTTACATTCTTGGGGTGTTAGAATTGATAGAATTGTGAACAATTGCTTGCGATTTATTTTCCTTGTATTTTAATTTTCACATTGTATTGTCTCATGATAAGAGCATCTATCAATTTAGAGTATGAAATTAAGAGTTAATTTTTCTCCTTAAGAGTCTATCTAGCTCTTAAAATAAAATATAAAGTCTTCCAATACCTGAAATGAATCAACCATCTTGATTATCTGAGTCTGACTCCCTGTTCTGTTTCTTGTCTGGTGCTGAGAGCCAGAAGAGCTGAGAATTAGCCTGTCTCCACCTTCTCTGAGTTGCTGTTCATGCCTCTGTCCACCTTCCCTCTGTCACATCTCACAGCCTCCTTTCTGGGTGCGATGCTGCCTCTGCCTAGAACCCCCTGGATGAAGCGGTGTCCTTTCTGCTTTCAAGGTTCTGGTCACCCTTTCTATGGCCATTTCCCACTGCCAGGCTCGTCATCATAATTGACAGTCACCAGGTTGGAAATTCAGAAATCCCAGACTTCCCAGGCTGGGGGAGATGGCTCAGTTGGGAAAGTCATTGCGTTGTAAGCGCTGCCATCTGATTTCTGCTCCCAGAATCCTCATTTTAAGAGGCTATGTGTAGTGGCATGCATTTGTAATCTTAATGCTGGGAGGAGGTATAGAGACAGGCAGATCCCGAGGGCTCACTGGCCAGCCAGCCTGGCATAATCAATGAGCATCAAGTTGCAGTGAGAGAGTCTCTTCTGTCTCAAAAAGCAAACTAGACAGTACCTGAGGAATGGCACTCTAAGTTCACCTTGGGTCATCCCATGCACGCACACCCAGACTCATGAACACACACTTAACCAAATATTTTTAATGATTATATATAAAGAACTTCTTGAATTTCAGTGAAAGGAGAGAGTGATGGTCAAAGATGTAGTGTGTGCCCACTGTCACAGAAGGGCACAGTTGACTCTGTTCTAGAACATGGTCTCCTCCAACAGTCCTCATCACTCAAACATCAACAGAAATGCTTTTAAAATGTTTATTTATAGTAGATGCTAAGCATTCTCTCCTGCTATCTCATGGTTCTAACAAAGGAGGTGTTCACAGAATGGGTATGGTGCTAGGATTTGAGGTGCAAACTCTGTTTTGCAGTTAAATTTGTTGCTGCTACTGAGCCACAGAGCAACTGGGTTTTGACTTGCCTCCTCCTTTGGAATCAAGTTTGCAAAGTCCAGTCATAAAAAGTATCCCAGAAGCTCCCTTTGATTTAGGGCTGCTCAGGGAGAGCCTGGAGTCAGCACCAGGGATCACAGCTGTTTACTTAAGCAAATGAATGGAACTTTAACAGAACAGCTCATAAACAAATCCTTCAGGAGGTCATGCCAGGCTCCCCAGGACCTGAGGTGTTGGGTCTGACATACAGCATCAGGCTGGCCCCACATGCTCTCCAGAGTCTCCAGGGGACCTTAGGTTTGGAATGCCATCTGAGAAGCCAACCCTGGGGGAAGGGAGAGAGCTTTATTTACTTATACCTTGGAAAGGAGAAACCACCAGGGGACAGGGCCAGCTGGGGAAAGCAGCACCCCATGGTGCAGAGTTGTGTCCTGACTGCTTTTTTTCAGATCCTGGACCTGTCCTCCAGGCTGTCACATCCTCCCTAGAGCCCATGGAGGGAAAAGAAGGCAAAACACAGACAAGCCTGCATCTAAACTTTACCGTTGCAGTCTTCTAGAGCTGATGACCTGGGGCGATTCTCCATGAAACCTCTATTCCTGAATCCCATCTGTGTGGATTAACATTTCCTCTATCCTTCAAACTCCAGGATCCTGCTCTGAAACAATGCCCCTCACCTTTTCTTCCCTTACCTTCTGCCATGCTTTGAATTGTTCCCCAGAAGTTCATGTGTAGAAAACTTTATTTGTAAGGTCCAAACTTAATAGTGTTTAGACGTGAGGCATAAACAAGGTTGATTACGTGCAGATGATGTCCTGAAGATGGGGTCACAAAGAAAATAGCATTAGTTGCCATATAAGAGAAGGGAGAGACTGGAGCCAGTATGCTTGCCCTCTACATGATGCCCTGTCACCGTGCTGGACTCACGTGCTCCCCAGGCACTGGCCTCACATTCTGAGACTCCCCAGCCCCCAGGGCTGAGCATTGAATAACTTTTTATTCAAAAACCACACTCAGTTACAATGACAGAAAATAGACCGAGATGACAACTCAGTTCAACCGAACTGTTGTCTTTCTTCTCCTTAATAGATGTATCAGGACCCATGGGCTTTGGATGCCACCACGAGCCATAGTCAACTACTGTATGGCTGTGGGAATAATTCCCTTTTCCCAGCATGCTTTGCCAGTCAAAAATTTTCCAGTACAAATGTATCCAACAGAGGAGTTGAGCATTTTAGTGCAGCTCTGGTATCATTGGGTCTGATGGATGAGACGCCTAAATCTATCATCATCATATCCATTAGGAGTATCCTGGACACTCCTGAAGGGGAGTTTGGCTTGGGTTTGGGCAGGACACGTACACCTTGGGACATTCTTCTATTTCTTTTGCCTGTCAGAGCGAGGTGGGGAGCCCTGGCTGACGCAACAATGGCTTATGACTTTCCCTGGTGGTGTAGCGACTGAAGCAGTTTTACTAATGGGCTGTTTACAGTCATTTCCTTTCGCAGCTGGCCCCAGAGTGAAATGAAAACAAAAAATGATACCCAGGGGTTTATCAATTTTTCTCTTTTATAAACTGTTAGTGCCTCTCAGCAGGAGAAGTTCACAATGCCTAGTTTATGGCTTCTTTCAGCTACGATGCCTGCCTACACTGACGCACTGCATGGAAAAACACCAGCCCTCCCTGGGCCTGAGTCTGGTGACCCTTGCTGAGACTGGCAAAGTCTGCTGGGTCTGTGGGGTGGTTGGAGGCGGTAGCTCACAGGACTGTGAACGAAGAAATGAGAACCTGGTCCCCAAGTGGCAGTCGGGCAGCAGTTCTCAACCTTTGTGTCCTCGACCCTTTGGGAGGTTAAACGACCTTTTCACGGGAATCTCCTAAGACCTTTGAAAACCACAAATATTTACATTGCTCTTCATAACAGTCTCAAATTTATGCTTATGAAGTAGTAATGAAATAATTTCACGGTTGGGGGTCACTATAACATGAAGAACTCTATTAAAGGGTCTCGGCATTAGGAAGGGTGAGAATCACTGCTACATGAAATCCCCAACAGGCAGAGGGACTTTGCCCCCCCACCCCCTACCCACACACACACACATTTCCTTGTTTCTTTTCAATTATTTTAGGAAGAACTTCTACTTTGATGTTTTATATCTAGGAAGCAGGGGACAGCCTGCCCACCTGTGAGGCACCAAAGGCCAGCTGCAGAGGCAGATGGAGCTAGAGGGCAAGAGTCAGATTTCTTCACTGCTCACAAGGAAAGGTCAAAGCCTGACTCTGTGGGGACCTCTGGAATGCTCTTCCCTGCTAAGCTACTGCTTAGGGTTTCAGTGGAAGGAAGGAAAAAGTTGTGTGACCCTCCTCTACCATGTTGTCACAGTAGTAGAACAGTAACTAAGAAACAGCTCTAGGGAAAAAAGACATTATTGTCACCACCTCACAGAGCCAAGGAACTATGGCAAACAAAGGTGATAGCCTTTGCCCAAGACTGTGCAGCCATTTAGTAGCAGGGGCTGTCCCGAAGACAGAGAATCCAGCCACAGGCCCCATGCTTTGGAAACTAAAGGGAAAGTGTGTATCTTCCTTATAGATTTTCTGACAGATTTCTGAAAGATTAGCAAGGTATTTCCAAACTTGATGGGAAGCAAACAGCGGTGACCATGGAGGCCTTCGGTTTTCCCCGTATTGCTACTTCTACCATAAATGTCACAATCGTCTTTGTTAGGGGTTCTATTGCTATGATAAAACAACATGACCAAATGCAACATGGGGAGGAAACTGTTTATCTCAGCTTATGACTCTCAGGCTATGCTCATCACTGAGGGGAGTCAGGGCAGGACATCAAGGCAAGAACCGAGGCTGAAGCTATGTAGGAACACTGCTTTACCGACTTGCTCTTTCCTTATGGCTTGCTCAACGTGCTTTCTTACAGTACACAGGGCCATCAGCTTAGGGGTGGCCCCACCCACCCTAAGAGGAACCCTTCCCTATCAGTTATGGAGAAAATGTACTGCAGACTTATCCACAGGCCATTCTAGTAGGGGATTCTTCTCGGATGAGGTTCCCAGCTCCCAAATGACTCTAACTCATGTCAAGTTGACATAAAACTTGCCAGCACACGGATGAAAACTACTTTGAAAGCAATCTGTTTTATCTGCCTGTCTTGGTTAGAGTTTCTATTGCTACAATGAAAAACCATGACCAAAAAGCAAGTCGGGAAGGAAGAGTTTATTCAGCTTATACTTCCATTAATACTTTTCATGAGCAAAGGAAGTCAGGACAGGAACTCACACAGGGCAGGAACCTAGAGGCAAGAGCTGATGCAGAGGTCTTACAGGGTGTTGATTATTGGCTTGCTTCCCTTGGCTTCCTCAGCCTGCTTTCTTATAGAACTTAGGACTTCCAGCCCAGGGATAGCACCATCTGCAATGGGCTGGACCCTCCCCCATTGATCACTAATTGAGAAAATGCCCTACAGCTGGATCTCATGGCGGCATTTCCTCAACTGAGACGTCTTTCTCTGTGCTAACTCTAGCTATGTCAAGTAAACACACAAAGCCTGCTAGTAAGTACATTGCACATACTGGAAATAAGCTAAGAGTGAGTGCTAACCATAGCTAGCTAGCCTGTCTTCTCTGTGAGTCCTACTTGTACAGATGCATCCAACTGCAGAACATAAGGACTGAGAAAAAGAAAATTGTGCTTATGCTAACAATGGACAGATTTTCAATGAACAGATTTTCTATGGTCATTTTCTCCTAAAAGAAGAAGTACAATAAAACTACAATACATAACATATGTATTACATTAACTATTGAAATAATCTAGAAATGACGTATTCAGAGGGATGCACATAGGTTAAACGCAAATATTACATAGTATTTTGTATTTGGAAGTTGGGCATCTGTGCACAGTGATATAAACAGGGATTCAGGAAACTAAATCCCAAAGTTCTGAGCAACAAGAATCTTTGCTGCAGAATTGCCGTAATACACAGAATAGACATGATGCCTGTCCTAGGCCAGGTGAGGTGGTGCATACCTTTAATCCTTGTACTTGGAAGGTGGAGTCAACAGGATCAGGAGTTCAAGACCATCTTCAGTTACATAGTGAATTCAAAGCTGTACTGAGCTATGTAGAACAGGTCTTAAAACAAAACATGAAAAAAAATCCATTCATAGAGAAGTCATGAAATGAAGTATGCTACATCTTTGCTACAAAACACCGTGCAACCGTCAGAAGGAACATGGATCAGAAAAGTCACTATGTTATGGTTTCAGACGAATAAATCAAATCACATGATCTGACACTAATTATATTTTAAAGGATGGATGTATATATGTATGCACAAGGGAAAATCTAAAAGAGCTTGATGCAATTTGTTGACAGCAATGACTTCTGGAAAACACAGTTTTAATTGTCTCTGAGGAAGACGGAGATCCGATGGACTTTTGGAGTGTCCTCTATGCAATTTTATATCATCTCACGCTGACATAAAAAGAATATATGTGAAAATGTAAGCAAATGTTATTAGAAAATAAAAATATCAAGTGTTAATTTCAAAGACAGAATTGAGAAAAAAGAGAAAAATATCCTTCTGATGGTAGGATGTATTTAAGCACAAACACAAGAATCTATATCATATTGTTTTGCAAAAAGAATGGGAGCTGGGCTGGGGAGGTGGATCCTTTAGCCAAGTGTTGGTCATACAAGTATGAAGATCTGAGTTCGAATCCTCATCACCCACATAAAAGTCAGGCCAAGGGCCAGCATCTGTAATCCCAATGTTAGCAGGGATGATGTGCAGAGACAGGGTAATCCTTAGAGCTCACTGGTCAGCCAGCATAGCTGAGTCCAGTGAGCTACAGGGTCAGTGAAACATATCTCAAAATATAAGATGGAGAAGAATCAGGAGAGACATTTGAATATGACCACCAGCCTCTATATTCACATATGTGCATACACACACACCCAAAACAAAAACCAACTAGCCAAGCAAACAAACAAACCAGAGGGTGGGGGAGAAGAGAAAGGAGTATGAAACTGTTTACTCCTTTGATGACTTACACCAGTTCGTAATAAAGTGGAGGAACAAGTCCTCTGTTACCCTCTAGCCAAACAGAAGAACAGAAGTCTGAATTAACAAAAATTTCGTCACCAGAGCTGTGTCTGACGGTGAGAGCAGATCTGTGAATAGAAAGCCCTGCAACCCGTGTGGTGGTCTGAATGAGAATGGCCCTCACAGAATCATATATTTAGAGATTTGGTTCCCAGTTGATGGAATTGCTTAGGAAGGTTTAGGAGGCAGGAGAAGGTATGGCACTCCAGGTGAGCTTTGAGGTTACAAAAAGCACTCACCTGAAGGTCAAGATGTAAGCTCTTATCTACTGTTCTAGCACCATGCCTTCCTGCCTTCCTGCCTTCCTGCCTTCCTGCCTGCCTGCCTGCCTGCCTGCCTGCCTGCCTGCTGCTGCTGTACTCCCCACCATGATGATCATAGACTCACCCTCTGAAACTATAATGAAGCCTCCAATTAAATGCTTTCATTTATAAGTTGCCTTGGTCATGGTATCTCTTCACAGTAACAGAACAATGCTAAAACACCTTGTCCTAAAGAAGCAACACAGTGTCTTTCCCAAAAAATAAGGGAAGCAGATAGAACAAGACCATATTTTTGTGAATATTTATGTTACACATATAGTATACATACATTATATCTACATACATATATGTGTGTGTATACTTGTGCGACTTCATATATTGCTTACCTTGATAACAGCTGTGCCATGTCAGATCAGGTGACTGCACCTAGGCCTCCAAAGAACACCCCAACAATTGCTGCTATGATCACAGCTACCCCAATGGCAATAAAAGTCACATAGAACCTAAAAGTGGGCAGTTTCTTGATGACTTGTGGTTCAGGATCTTGAAACATTTGGTGCCACAGCTCAAAAATCTCTGAGACTTTAAGCAAATATATAGTTTTTCCAATGGTGCATTTACTTACCTGTAAAATTCTGCTAAGATGGCTGATGGCTTCTGGGAGGTTTGTTATATAAACAGTCTGCACCATGTCTGGACAATGCCTAAGACTGGATGAATATTAGGTCCTATTTTTAATGATGTCATAAACATTCTAGGGACTAAGCAAAGAACACACACACCAGGAAACTGGTATGTGCTTTCATTTGCAGAACATATCCCAGTATCCCCTGGTAAGAACACAGTTATTGGAGTGGCTGGAAGATGCACAGGCCAAGACCAGGCCACCCAGTACAAGGACTGGCATTGGGTGGCTGCCCATAGACACATACATGACCTAGCCAAAGAGAGTAGAGTTGTTCACTGAAATTTGGAGACTCAACACACACACACACACACACACACACACACACACACACACACACACACAACGTAACATACCTCAATGATTTTAATGCCAAATGAATGTTTAAAATGAGAGCACATTGAACATGTTTGGCTAAGGAAAATATACCAGTACAATCATTTTTCCCCCTTTTTTTTTTTTAAAAATCACTTTTATCTGTTTCTTTTTTCTTTGTTTAAGTCACTATTAGAACATGTCAAATTGCATTATGGTTGGACGGCAGCGGGCTGCAAAACTACATGCCCCGTTAAATATACCCACCACATTTTCAAAATGCTTTCACATATGCGTTTGTAAGTTCCTAGGGGTCTAAGTAAAGAGAGTCTTTTCATCATTACAAAGATGAAGAGACTGAGGACTGATGTGATTTGTCCAAAGGCTTTTTCTGTGGAATATTTACCCATCAGGGAGAAACTTTTAAATACAACAAAGAACTCCATTAACAACAGTAGCTTTAAAAAAAAAATCATACTTCCTCCCACCGATCAAAAGCAAAGCGTGTGTGTGTATGTGTGTGTGTGTGTGTGTGTGTGTGTGTGTGTGAATGTGTGTGTTATACAGTATTCCTTCTGTTGCTGTGTTAAACATCCTGACTAAAGCAATTGCATGGAGAAAAGGGTTTACTTGACTTACTTTTTCAAGCCTCAGTCCAACATTGAGGGACATCAAGGCAGGCATTAGGGCAGGAAACTGAAGGCTGGTCTGCTTATTAATCTACATGGCATGACCTCTGACCATGGTCTTACAGCCAAGTGAGTAAAACAGAAACCATGGAGGAACACAGAGTTCGAAGGCTCTGAATTCAAGTTTTCTCATTGACACCTACATGACACCAAGGGGTGTGGAGCCCTATCTTACAGTGCAGCACCTGACTTCACTAGAACAGCTGAGTCAATACAAGGCAACATTTCTCTAAGCGACTTCCCATCTCAGTGCAATTCTAGCTCAAAGCCAAATGACATTGGGGGAAGAAAAGGCAGACAAGGCTGTCTGGTCAAAGTTTCTCCCACAACAATGGAGGAGACCTGTACATCGTTAACACTGAAAGGGGTTTAGTAGAAAGGGGGGATTGAATCGTCAGGGAATTCAGAGCGTGGATCAAAGCACCAAGAAGAAGGAGAAATGTTCTCCTGGATCAAAAGGCCTTCACTCCCTATTTTATAAGAGGCTTTGGAATCTGAGTCAGCCTGAGGTCTTCAATTCCATCCCTCCCTCTGAGTTTCCTGTATCTCTGGTGTACCAATCTTAGCCGTTCTTGCTCTAGTCATCTTCACCCTAGTGTCCTTGTTTAACTGAACGTTGTCCTTTCATTCTTGAAAGGCACCATGCCCACCACCTTCCTATCTCTTCCCTCCAGTAGGTGGAGAGGGAACACCTCCCTAGAGTAGGCGCTCAGTGATTCTTTCATTAGAATTTACACTAGAGACTGGAGGTACGAACCTATGGGACTTCAAGACCACAAGGCTCCCTTGTCCCTAGGTTTTAGCTTAGGTTCAGTTAAGAACTACCTCACTCTAAGACTGGTGCTCCGCTGCCACCTGAGTGGGTGAGCACGGGGCATGATGGACAGGTGTGATTACTCCTGAGTGCCCGCAATGAAAGAGTAATTGGAGATGACTGATCTTCCGGTGTGGAGCTGGCCTTATGCTCATGATAAATGGCAGGGTACGGAAGGGTTGATGATGAATGAATTGGGATTAGCATTGCAAGCATGATGGAGCAAGGCTTTTTATACCTGACACTTAAAATCATTACTCTTGCTTAACATCTGCCACGATTCATCATCCCAGCCCTATGTTTGCTCAGGGAACATTGTCTGGATCTCAGCCTGAGCCCTGGTTTTTGTCTGTATTCTATTATTGAAGGACCAACGTCTGTCTTTCCGGGGACTTCCTTCAAAGTAGGAACTATTCTGGTTAATTTTCGGAAAGGGGAAACATGAGGATTTCTACAGAGAAGTGGGCAGAGGGGAGCCGGTGGATAGAAAGTGTAGGAAGTAGTCATAGTCGTGCTCGCTGTACACTGTACACTCACTTTGGTTCTTTTTTTAAAAATTTATTAAAACATAATTGCATCACTTCTCCTCTTCCTCTCTTCCCTCTTGTCCTCCCCATGTCTGACAAGTGACCATCCCCCTCCAAATTCACAGCCTCCTCTTCTGTAATCATTGTTGTTACAGATGCGTATAAATGAAAGGGCATGGAAATGCAACCCACTGGATTCCTCCACTGTTGCCTCCATCGTTCATCCATGGGGAAGACTGTCCATTCTCCATTCTCTCTCTCCCTCTCTCTCAGTGGTTGTTGCTAGCCACTTTTTATGTAGGAGTGAATCCCCCTTAGGATCCCCCCTAATTGGAAATGGCAGACTGATTTTCACTCTGTATTCATTTTGGTATTTTGAGGTAGAGACTATGGAGGATACCTAAGTCTATGCTAAGACACTCCTGGTACCAAGAGAGTCCCTGAAATGCTTTGTGTAGAACTATTGGAGTTTAGTGTAGATATTTTATTCGAATGTCTTCAAAACACTAAGGAGGGGCTGGAGAGATGGCCCAACCATGAAGGGAACATTCTACTGTAGCAGAGGACTGGAGTTCAGTTCAAAATACCCACATCAGGCTGCCTAAAGCTGACAAAACTCCAGTTCCAGCAGGCCCAACATCCTCTTTTGCCCTCTGCAGGAACCTGTACTAAAGTGTGCATCCACACAAAAAGGACACATACACATATACATCATTAAAAATGAAGTAAAAGGCTAAGGAGAAAAGAAATGTTATTTACACACAGCCTCTCTCTTATGAAGAATCTCTATGCTTGTTTCAATGCATTCTCATAGCTGGGCTTTTGGCTACTTCATGGGTTGCTTTTATTTCTCCAGCCCTCTTCTTCTTCCCTTTCAACCCCCTAACACTAGGTAGGAGACAGAAAAAGAACAAAGGGAAACGAGGATGGTGATGTCATTAGACTCCTTTCTGCTGATTAGGGATGTTGAGTTCCTACAGACAAGTTTGATCTTTGAGGGCAGGATATCTAATTTCTTCTTGTTGTCTCTACACATGAATACTTGACAAAAACAAGACAAACTGCAACCAACAGTAACCGATCACCGATCAGCTAACCAGCCCCTTCTATCAGCGCTGTAATGTTTATATACCCTCTGAAGAGGGCCCAGAATTCCAAAAGTCACACACTCACAGAAACTCTCGGCAGCTCTCAGAACCATGCCCCTGCTAGAGCCCGAGGCAAATCAGAGTCAGTTTCCGTAGACAATCTGAAGCAGCCCTGCATCTCATACCTTGGGTTAAAACAAAAACATTCTTATATTTACGTGTTTTTAAAGACACCAAAATTCTCACTATAGATTCTGGTTGCCATGACCTCAGAATAGTAGCATCAACTTATAAAAAAATCAAAAAATAAAACCAAGTACGTATTGATAATTATCACTAGAGCTTGTCATAAAGTGGGGTTGATATATTCGAATTGAGAATTGGGTTGAAGATAATGACTGTGTTTCAGTGAATCTGGGTTCCAACCATCTTTGTCACAGTGATCCCTGTCAGTTTGGGAGGTGACTGTTGATCTGTGTCAGTGTTCCTCCTCTTCAAGTGGGGTGGGCCTGCACCATCTTCCTCAGATAGCCAAACAGCCCTTGATTCCCATGGACATGTAGAGGATATGTGAATGAGAACATATAAATTCATAGACACATACACAGCATTGTATTTTCTCTACAGATAAATATAGGCAGGCTTCATGAAGTTTGCAACCAGGAGCCACTCATTATGGCTTGTTTACAGATGAAAAAATATGGAAACAAGAGGAAATAATTCATGGATGTGCTCTCACTATGTTTACACAGATTAATAAAAGGAGACTTGGAAGGGCCTGAGCTCAGCTCACACTCCTGTGATATATGTCTGGATCCCTGATTATACCATTTTCTCCCTGAATGTTCTGGGCCATTTACCTATTTTTTTCTTTTAATTTTGCATCCCATTTTCAGTTACAACTTTTTACAAATGGTGCTGTTTCCAAGCTGTGCTCCAAGAGTTTCCACATAAGATTCCTGATGCGGTAGTGTCAACCATCAACTCTCTCAGGCTAAGAATTCTAGATTCTTGGAAGCTTTTCCCCTAATTTTTCTACCCAGCAGATCCAACATCCCATTCACAAAAGGTCACCTGGATTCTTGCTATTTCTTAGTCAATTGCTCTTGACTTGGTTCCAAGGAACCCCCTTCATCATCTCTGTTCTATTAAAACCGTTTTTATTATATTACAGCCTTCGAAGAAGATATAGCATGGGGTGGAAAACAAACAGAGGTGGTCTATTTCCTATCATCAAAGGCCTTACAGGAGGAAGATACGACACACCAGGTTCTTTTTCTTTTTTTTCTCCCTGTTCATCACTGTGCAGAAGGAGTACTGGGGCTAATTGAAGTCTGTTTCATTTTTCTGCTATTGATGTGGGTTTTAGCTCAAGTGGAATGAAACATATCATGTCTGAAGGGAGATTACTTCTACAAATTAAACCAATGTATCTTACTGAGCTCTATTTCCAGAAATGTGACCATATTATACTTCATAATTAAAGATGGGGACAATAAAGACATGCTAGCCAACATGCCTTCTAATAATGCCTGCTGGATTTGAATTAAATTTGCTGTTGACCGTTAAAGCATCTCAGGGTACTCTGTGGGGAACCAGGAAGAAAAACTCCCTATTGTATCAGGGGCTCCTGGCTTTCCCAGATGAAGAGTCAGTCTTCCCTCTTATGCTGCTACAGAGAAAAGAGCTGGTAAGAAAAGCCCCCAGGCTTGCTGTCCTGTGGAACTTTTCAGAGAACTGGTAGGCAAGGAGGGAAAGGAAGCCTGGACAAGGGTATGAGCAGGTAGGTACAGGAAAAGACTGAGGATCTAAGGAGAAAGGGCACAGGCATGGTCTGGGTAAAGGGAGGGAGATACTGTGTTGTGAAGCTTGAGAAGAGAAAGCAGAGGATGCAGGTAACTGGGAATGTTTAATGGTGCAAAGGATGGCTGGAATGGATGGACAGGTAGAATTGAACATGCTAGCAAATTTTATCATATATGTTTACCACATATTTTACCAGAAATCTTCCTCTCTGAGGAAGAGATTTCAATAATCATCCCATCCGAGCCATCCCAACTCACAAAAGTGTGCTGCCTTGCATAGGGGTCCTAGGCATAATAATCAACACCCCCCAAAAGAATTCCTCAGTTCCCCTGGCCAAGTCCCAGTAGACACCTTTAGGAAATAGCCAGTTCTTTCTGCTGTATCACCAGTTAGGAGAAATCCTACTTACTTACTCCACAATTGCCATCATCACTCAAGGGCCCTGAACCCAACTGGCTGGGCCTCCCTAGCTGAGATTCATTGCATCTAATGTAAAGGAAGTTGAGCTGCTATTTAAAGAGTGATGAGTCCACCAGCCTGCATGTTGGTGACCAGAAGTTTTGTGAGCTACACATAAACAGGGATGTCTTTTGGAGATGTTCCTGAAGCCCAGGAAGCCGCAAAGGCCACAGCATGGCTTCCTTCTCCAAGACCACACCTTTTTTGTTTGTTTGCTTGTTTGTTTGTTCATTTGTTTTTGGCTCTGAGTCAGTTTGATTTTTCAAAAATAACTAAGATCTATTCAATATCAACCTAGTGAAAGGACGGTGGTCAAGCCATCTCATAGCACTCACTGTATTAAGCAAGTGTGATCTGAGGATTGATTTTATTTTTTGGGCACAGACTGTAAACACGTGTGAGAGAAACCAGAATGCTGGCGCATGCTCTTTTCCAAATGCTCCACGTTCTAGATTCATCAGTCATCACAAACTAACCAATGGAAAAAAAAAAAGTTACCAAGCTACCATGGACTTGTTCCCCACACCAGGCCTTACTTGGTGGACCTCACCCTTCACATTAGGCAGAGTGCGGGACCAGGTTCCCTCCCAACCACATTGTCTCCTAGTTCTCTTTCACCCTTTCTAGTCAGAGTCTCAGCATCCTCCTTGGCTCTCCCTAGCCCTCAAAATGGGGTCAATGAAACTTGGCCTAAGGAAGTAAAACCTGGACCAAGGGGGCAGGTAGCTCATCCGGTAAACATTTGCCATGCAAATGTGCAGGCTCTAGTTTGTGTTCCCAGAAACCATACCAAAAGCGGCCTGCCATAGTTCATCTACAATTCTGGCACTCCTACAGTGAGGGGGAAGGTGAGGATAGGAGAAACCCTGGAAGTTTATGGGGCCTGCTTCCCTAATGCATACTGCTGAGAACAAGAGACTCTGTTTCAAACAATTCGGAAAGTACTAACACCCTAGTTGTCCTCTGACCTCCACAGTGTGTTTGATACATGTATGTGTTAACAGACACACACGCGCGCGCACACACACACACACACACACACACACACACACACACAGAGAGAGAGACAGAGAGAGAGACAGAGACAGAGACAGACAGACAGAGAGACAGACAGAGAGAGACAGAGAGAGACAAAGAGAGACAACGGAAGGAAGGGAGAATAAAAACTTCAAATAAGCCCTAGTTACAAACAAATTCACAGTATTAAAATGGTAAGACAGTCCTTTTTTTCAGAGTTTACCCAGAAAATCCAAAGAAAAGACCCAAAGTCACAAAAGTCATCAGCCCTGTTTGTCACATAACTGGGACACACAAGCTGCCTAAGATAGCAGGCTGGTCAGATGCCATAGCTACCTTCAGTAAAAGCTCTCTAAATGCTGAAATAGAGTGCCCTGAGCTGCTTCTGACAAACAGGTAAGCCTGGATTTTGAGAGCCTCTTGCAGCATCATTGTTGCCAATCAATCTGTACATCCTTTTCTTTTATGTATGTTTTTACTTCTTCAATGTATATTGATAACTTATTAACATTGCGCTAACACTCAACAGTGTTCTAAGTCCTAAGTCCTGCCTGCGGGGGCACATCAAAATGTGTATTTCCTCAGGAGCACTAGACATCAGTCAGCACATCATTTTAAATACAAAGTCACCAACCAGAAGCTCCAAGTTGAAAACCATGATGTCTTTAAATAGACTATTGTTTACACCGTAAGACCTGGAACAAGACAAAAGGCAGAAACACAAGGAATCCAATTGGGAAGACACTGAGATAACAGGAGACGATGAACCATGAATCAGAAACCATCAGACAAAAGGAGCAACATCTGTAACTGCAGCCCCAATATCCAGAATATGGAAGAATAGACACTGGGGTCAATAGACTAAGTGTTGTGGAGAACAAAAATGAGGAAAACAATTTTTTAAAATAATCATTTGGAAAATGGCAGAGGGAACAACAGAGAAGAAATGGGAAAGTAAATCCCCAAGGAAACAAGCAAAAGATATGGATTTTTAACTGGGAATGAGTGGGGAAAACAGGCCCCGAAAGGACCAATAAATTACATACTAGGATGCAAACAAAAGTAGCTAACAGTTCAGTTATGGTGTAAATATGAGAGCCCCAGGACACACAGAACTGGAATCCCTAAGAAAATTTAAAAGGAAAAGAAAAAAGAGGTTGGAGGATGGCCTTGTAGCCATGGAGTTGGAGAGGAATAAATTAAAGATGGCGGGTCAAGGAAGACAGCTGTGGGCAGACATACTTAACATGTATGAGCACTGGCAGATAATAACATTTACTAAATTGCTGAAGGATGGGTAGGAGACATGGGGGAAACTGCAATTGTCAATGTCTCTGTATTTAAGTATCAAAATGAATATTTATTTTTCGAGCATGTAATTTTTCTGTTTTAAAAAGTAACTTACGGGGTCTTGAGAGGTAGGTCAATGGTTAAAAGCACTTGTAGCTCTTGCAGAGGTCCAAAGTTGGATTCTCAGCAATGCCAATGCAAACAGATCAGTGATCTATAACTCTAGGATTTCTGACACCTCTGACCTCATTGAGTGCCTGCAGTCATGTGCACATATCCCCGTGCAGACACCCATACCTACACATAGTTAAAAATAATAAAAACACATCTTTTTGAAAAGGTAAGTTGTAAAAACAAGTAACAATATTTTTCAAATTATCAGAATACACATGCACTCAAAACAAACAAACAAACAACAAAAGAAAGCAATTTGTACAATCAAGATGTGGTTTTTGACGCCTGTAATCCCTACTTAAAAGGGCTAAGGGTTTAGTTAGGATCCCAGGGCCTCTGAAAGGGTAGCCTTCTCCCCTTGATCACTGAGCCATCTCTTTAGTCTCCAAATTTTGCTTTTTACTTGTTTTCTTTGTTCAGCAAAATCGGGGTTTGTGTTGTGAGCCAGATGTTTTGCTTCCTTGGTTTAAAAGAGCTGGGGCAACTCGGCTGTCTAAGAAAGCGTGTTCTTGGTTCTGTGACCTGTTTTCTATTAAGAATTGTGTCCTTCTCCACTTGGGAACGTGCTTTGAAGTGTGCAGCCCACACTGGCCTCGAACTTTCAGTCCCCTGTCTCAGCCTCTCAAGTGTTGGGATTACAGGTGTGTACCAGAATACTCGTCATGTTTTTACTTTTTGATTAAAAAAGAAAATCTTTTCTTGCTTGATTGTTTTTTGAGATAGAGTCTTACTCCATGGCCTTAGAAAGCTTGGAACACACAGACTGGCCTCAGACTGAAGGGGTTTGCAACCCCATAAGGAGGACAACAATATCAACCAACCAGACCCCCAGAACTCCCAGGAATTAAACCACCATCCCAGAGAACACAGGGATGGACTTATGGCTCCATCAGTATGTGTAGCCTAGGATGGCCTTATTGGGCATCAGTGGGAGGAGAGGCCCTTGGTCCTGCCAAGGCTCAATGCCCCAGTGTAGGGGAATGTCAGAGTTGGGAAGTGGGAGGGAGTGGGTGGGTGGGTGAGGAAGCACCCTCATAGAAGTGGGGGTGGGTGGGGTGGGATAGCAGATTTCTAGAGGGGAAACTGGGAAATGGGATAACATTTAAAATGTAAATAAAAATTGTAATTACAAAAAAAAAAATCTAAACAGGGCATTCTACTCTGTCAGTGCCTGTGTGAGGCACACCTCACAGGACATTGCATGAGCCCAGCGCAAGACTCCTGATATAGTGGTGCTGATCCCACCTCCAGAGCAGGCAAGGTCAGTGGGATCAAACTGACCCAGAGTCCCTTTAGAACAGTCTTTCCTAGTTCCTCCCAGGAGAACCATCAACATGGGACTGGAGGTCTAAATTTACTGAAGCATTCCGACAACAGTTTCCAAAACTGCTGAGTCATCACCTGAGAAAGTGGTTCTCTACTCTGAATGACATAAAGGTCACCCTTGAGACATTCAAGACCTATTGATCAGAGCTGTACATCTGGAGATTCTAATCTCCCTGCCACAAGCTCAGACATGACTGTATTGTAAGGCAGTACCCTAAACTGATTCCAGCAGCGGGCAAAGTTGGAAACCGTCCATCTGAAGGGGAAAGAAGAATCCAGGCCAACGCTTAAAGTATTCCCTATTAGACACTGCTTCTGGCAGCGCCCAGGGGAGAAAAGGAAGGCCAGAGACAAAGGACTTAGAGAGGCAGCAAGGTCAATGGTATCAAATGCCACTCAGCAAATCAGAGGAGAAACAACAAGCACACAAAGGCGGCTTAGAACCTTGACACGGCTTTTGTCAGACAGTAGAGACAGAGATGGGGTCGAATGGAGATGGAGTGGAAGTAGGCATTGTGGGCGGACTACTTTGTATTGTGTGATGAATAGGTATATGTCAAAGAAGCAGTGTCTGTCACTGGATGTGTAGAGAATGTGATCTTTTTCATGTACTAAGGGGAATTCAGCTAAAGAGAGAGCATTCTGTGACAAACAAGAAAGTTGTGGTACCTGCAGCGGGATGTCCCTTTCAAAGCAAGAGGAGATGGAGTTAGACAGTGAGTAGCACTGTGAGCCTTCAGTGAAAGCAAGGACCCCTCTTCATTCAAAAGTAGATTGAAAATATAGATATTATATAGAAAATATATGTAAGTTATATAAGACTGCTTTTAAATTTATGGGTAGAAAGATGACAGAGTTTCCATCTAGTGACTACTATAACTATTTTTATCCTTGGTATCATAGAAAAAATTTTATCTTGAAGACTTGCTCATCCTACTGTCATGGACCTATTTTCATATAATAAGCATACATCACAGTCATCCCCTCTACATGTATGTAGTATTCTTTCTATATCATGCAACTATTTATTTAATCAATATTTCTTGGGAGTTAACATAGATTTTTCCCTACATTTTTGTTGGTAAATTTTTATAAATATTTATTTATAAGTACACTATAGTTCTTTTCAGACATAGCAGAAGAGGGTATTAGATCCCGTTAGACATGGTTGGGAGCCACCATGTGGTTGCTGGGAATTGAACTCGGGCTCTCTCGAAGAGTAGTCAGTGCTCTTATCCACTGACCCATCTCTCTAACCTATCTTGTAAATATCTAGTAAATATCTCTTACATGCCTTTCTTCTTAACTTTGTAAATATAAACTTACAAATGTGAGATTTTTATAAAAACCATTGTTCCTTAATATATGCTTTGGGTTCTCCAAAGAAGTAGAACCAATTAGAGAAAGAGTGAGAAGTAGAAAATGTATTGTAAGAATGAATTTATGTGATTGTGGAAATGAACTGTCCCATGATTTTCTAAAGGCTGGAATAACAGGGAATTTGGTGGTGCCATTAACTCTGAGAGCTAACAATCAAGGGACTTGGTGAATCTGAGGACAGAGAGGACCCTGGTATAAGTCCCAGAGTTAGAGGCTGGGGGAAATTTTCCCTGTTGGCCAAGGTCACACAGGCCAGAGAGAAAGGATGAGTTTTCCTCTTCTGCCCGTTGGCTCTCTTTTGAGCTCAAGAGGCTGGGTGAACCTGGCTCACTGGTGAGGATGGGTTTTCATTCTTCAGTCCACTTACCCAAATATCTTCAGAAATATCCAGAAACAATGATGTATCCATCATTAAGGAACACCAAGACAGGAGCTCAAGGCAGGAACTGAAGCAAAGGCCATGAGGAAATGCTGCTTGCTGGCTTTGTCTCCAGAGATTGCTCAGCATGTTTTCTTATACAGTCCGCACTCTCCCACGCCGATCATTAATAAGGTATTAACCTTTCATATACCCACATGGCAGTCTGATGAAGGCACCCCCTCAGTTGAGGTCCCCTCTCCCAATGACTGTAGTATGTTTTAAGTCAACAAAAACTGACCAGCACAGCTGGGCATCCCGCAGCCTGCTCAAACTGTGGGGATAAAATCAGCCACCACAATTATTCATCCACTTTCATTTTTATCAAATACTTTTATTTTGTCTCACACAACCAGAAGTTTGCTTTCTAGAAAGCCAGGGCTAGAATTGGCCCTTTCTTCCAGCGCCGTATGCTAGGCAAAATGCTTGCCTTTGGTACAACTTTGTTCTAATGGGCCTCCTTTAATATATTACATTCTCAAAGCATATTAAGTAATTGGTTGTCCTTCATGTGAAATTTATATTAATTACGTGCTTTGAAAGGAAGCTTCTCATTTCTCTGCCAGTGCAACTGCCAACAGTGAGCTCTTTGGCTAGGCTTGGAGGTTTGGGAGGACACTAGAAGCTGAAAACCATTCTAGCTTAAATTCCTATCTATGGTTCATTCACAGCACAAGTGTCTCAACACACACATGTCTTGTTCCCCTCAGCCCTCTGTCTGTTATTGTTAGCCTCACTTGTGAACCTCTTGACTCTCAAAGACCAGTCTTGAGCCCTTTAAAGATACACTTGTGCCAAACTTGATTCAAGTGCTCTTGGCTCCCTTCTGTAGGGGAAAAACAAAAAACAAAACAAAACAAAAACCTTAGCTCTTGGCATGGCACTCAATCACTGAATTCTCCCTGATCCCAAACACCAAAAATTCTGCAGAAGGACGATGCCTGGTGTACAGTGTCTTGTGCACGCCATGGGATGATTGGCTCTTGATCTAGAGCCCTCCACTGTCTAGACCACTACAAAACTCAAGAGCTGTTTCTAATGTTGAGGATCAGGGGTCTCTTTAAAATATAAATCTGATGATGTTTCCTTTCCAGGTGAAGCCCAGCAGCATTGTTCGTTGCTGTGGGAATAGACAGTCTTCCCTGCAGGGGCCTCCAATAGTTCTCCTGTCCGATACATCAGTCACCACCATATCCCTGAAGTTTCCTAAGGCTGATTTGCCTCCTTACAAGAGAAGGTTCTATCATTTCTCTTTGCTAGGTTAGCCATACACTACTCCTGTTTCAGTTCCTGATACAACTGTTACCTCTTCAGAGAAGCATCCTCTACTCTAGACGAGGGGAATCACCCTGCTGGCTGCTCTCCTAGTACCACATGGATCTCCGTTGGAGGCATTACTTTCAACTAGACCCTCACCTTTCTAAGCTTGCCTCTTCCCGGAGTATGTTTAGGGAAAACCAGAAATGTCCCTTTCTGTCCTCATTAACTGCCCATCACCAAGTGTGGTGCCCAAGAAACAATGAAGGGAAGAGTCAACAATCAAGTGGCTAAAACTGAGAATCCAAGTAAAAAAGGGCATGTGCATGACTGGCATCATAATTGGGCATAGAAGAAGTAGGAGGGAATCAATCCTATCTGTTAAATTTTCTAATGTCTAGAAAAACTTCCATGAAGCAAAAAGTCTAATGTGGCCGAATATAGCATACTGCCACCATTTGCAACTTATAGGCATACAGTCCGTCACATTATCTGAAACTTCAAGGGCTTCCTGACTGAAAAAAGTATTAACCCACTGGTCTAGATTGGGATGTAGTCTAGTGGTACAGAGCTTGGTTTCTGTGGACAAGGCCCTGGGGCTCAATCTATTCAACAACAAAAATAATAATAACAACAGAACAAGAAGGTAAGGAAGAACCTTAGCAACTCAAACAACCAATCTAACAAGACTGGTAGGTAGCAATGAGGTCCAGATTCAGAAGGAAAATCTTGGATTCCCAGTTTGTACCGCCTACTCATTGCACTTCTATGGATAATAATAACAGGAACTCTGGCCCATCGTCTGATACAATTATTTCCTATCTCACTGGGAATTCAGCAGGTCAGAGGAATCTGAGAAGCCTGATGGTCTCTATATCTGAAGTGGCTGGCTATCCTCCGCTGCCCGCATGCACACAGCAGTCAGCTCTGATGGAGGGCTGTAGCCAGAGCTCTGGCTCTTTATACTCCTTGTCCTTAACTAATGAAGCCTCGTGCCCCTGTGGGGCCTTGTTTCTACAAGGCCGAACACCTTCCTTTAACAGGATGTGCTTGAAAAACAAGATATTTCCCTTTGTACTAAAAATAAATGGTGGCTAATGTGCTCGTCGTAATTAATCTGTGGTGACAGATTAGTGGTGTGGTGGCAGCTTTTTTTCTTTTTTTTTTTTTTTCCCACTGCTCTGGGAGCCTTCCTTGATAGGACAGCTGGTGAGAAAGGACACCAAATTCAATTTGTTTCTCATTTGCATACATATGACAACCATCTGTGCTAATGGTGCTGCAATGTCTCCATTAGACCCAGCGCTAGCATGTGGCTCTCCCAGGCTCCCACTAGGCCTGAGAGAGGAGGAGCTTATACAGTGTAAATATTTACAGAGGAAAACACCGTGGGCTTGATGTAGCACAACCAAGCATTACCCCTTCCACCAAAGGTTTGGCATTGAACAGGGGCTGCCCAGGCTCTCTCCAGAGGAAGACAAGCTTCCTTGAAGAATTCTAGCTCCCTTCACTGAAAGCCTTACCTTCTCTCTGCCAAGGACCCAGTTAAAACGAGTTTCACCTTGACAGCAACCAAATTTCTTAAATAGCTCTACTTGCTCCAAAAACGCTCATGGATTATCTACTAATCTCAGATATTATGCTAAGTAGAAGAGAGAAATGTATTGTGTGATATGGGTTTCCATGGTGTGGTCGATGGCAGTAAGAAATGAGTGAGGAAATTTCCATGTGGCATCAATTTCATGTAGCATCAGATCCTAAGTGGAGAGGCAGGATTCAGGGAGATGTGGGAAAGACAGGAAAGGATGGCTAAATTGGACTCCCACTAGAGAATTCCTCTCTGAAGAGGCTACATTTAAACAACCATTTGACTGACACAAAGGACAGCACACTATTCTAAAGAAAGGGTGTGGCTAATACCAGGCCCTAATAGTCAGCTGACTGAATAAGAAGGAGGAAGGAGGCTGAGTACCTGAGAGTAAGGACATGAGAGTTTACTAGAATGGTCCTAGCAAAGTACCACAGACCACGTGACAAGGCTGAGTCCATTAGAAATGCTGAGGTACAGCCAGTTGAGTTCTGGAGCCTCATAGTCCAAAGTCCAAGGGCCAGCATGGCTAGAAATACAGAGACAACACTTCATCGCCTTTTCTGCCATCTGAGGTTTGCTGCCAATTCCCAGTGTACTTTTATCCTCTTCTCTGCCTCTCTCCTCATATGGGCCGTTTTTTCCCTCATGGATCTGTGCACTGCACTTTTTGGAACAAAACTAGCAGTCAACAGATGAACTAGTCGATGTGCATCAGACCACAATGCAAGAGCAAGGGATGATACTGAAAGATTCACCACCATGGAGTGACATCATCAAAAGCAAGTGTAGGTGGTAAATAGAGAAGGATGGGAAGAGGCAACTAGGGAAAGATCATGGCCACTCACTCGGGAAGCTGTCTTTGGGGCCTACCCGTCACAATGACTTAACCTGAGAACTGAAGGGAAACAAGTGAAGAAAGAGGTTTGGAGATTTAAACCAAGGTGCCCACAAACTATAATAGGTTGGATGTAGGTACTTAGAAAATGAGAAGAATCAGGTTGTAGCATAAACAGTTGTTATAACCGTTCTCATTCACTAGAAGAAGGACTTGGTGAGGGGAGGGGCGCATGCTTGAGAGAGAAAATAAAATGCTCTGTTTTGGTCAGATTCAATTTGAGACAAGCACTTGGAAACATACACTCACCCATTTGTGTATGTACTTCAAGGGTCTGAAGAAAGGACTAGGGTGGATAGAAAAATGGGAGTCGTCATCTGGAAGACAGCCTTGAAGGCTGTGGCTTAGGAGAGGGCACCTCTAGGAAGAAAGTTCAAATGAGAGACACAGAGAAAGGAGGTCTCAGTCACAAATGCTGAGGAGGGCCACACCCCCTTTTCTTTTCTCTCTATACCTTTAGAAGAGGACACTTTGTCCCATGGTAAGTGTCTTTCCCTGTCATGGGTATACTTAGCTTAGTGGCATACCATGTGGGGCTGGCAGACCTGGCTGATTCTCTGTGGCTGATGGCATGATGTGTCTGTGCTCCCACTCTACTTCCCTTTCCTCTGCTTCTGATTCATGAAGAATGGGAAACTGTGTACCCACAGATCAGGGCTTGTTGACTTCAAAACTGCTGACACCGGGAAGGGACACTTTACTAAAGAGCCCTCCCCTATGTGTGTCTGATTGAATCCCTGGTCCCTATCCATTAGGTGACAGTAGTATTCCCCCTCATGCCACTCTGAGATGCCTCTGGAGATTGGGAAGTGGGAAGTTGCAAAATGAATACCAGTTGGAAAACATCAACTGGACACTGCAGGACTCTGGAGGCAGGAGTGAAAGTCCTTAAATCTTTGTCACTGGGGATGATGGAAGCATGCTCATCGTCAAAACCTTGTAAAAACCGCTTTAGAATTCCTCAGTAGACTCTGGCCCGGCCCCAGACTCCAGACTTCTTCCTTCAGAATGGAAGATAAATGTGTAAGGAATGAGGATGAGCTGGGAGATGGCCTTATTCATCCAGCCAGCAAACAAACGGCAAGGAAAACAACAGCTGAATTAAAAGAGCTCTTCCTCAGTCAAGCCTGGCTTGACAAGATAGGGAGGTTATTTCCTAAGAAAAATTACTATCGCACATTCTGATGTGATAGTATCCTCGGGGAAAAGGCATCCTTTGCACAACAGATGTCCTTTCAAAATTTTATCAAGCAGAAAAGGAGGAGAGAGATTGAAAACCAGACCGTTAAAATATAATCTAGACTATATAAATTAACACCATGGTGGCATAATCATGACATGGAATCAAATGATATGTAACTGTCCTTGTGGTGTGTCACAGTCCCTGGACTCCAAAAAAGCAGTGAGATACGCCTGCTACACCATAAATGGAGTTTGTGGGGAGAAAGCACAACCTAGGAAACCGTGGCAGCCCTATTGGACAGTTCCTGGTACCACTGACTGCCAGCCATGGACATTTGCAAAAGCAACCTCCTTGGGTGTCTTATTGGGGTCCATAATTAATTGTGGTCCCCAAACTGAATCACTTTGCTGTTGACAAGAGACAGACCATCAAAACTGAAGTAAAGAAAGTCCTCTCTCTAAAAACTGAAGTTCTGGTCCACTGGATGGCTGCTGGTTTCCTCTGAGCCTCACTCTCACCCTGAGATGGTCCTCTGCCATAGAGATGAAGGGAACCTGGACCTGAGACCCCCACAGGCAGTCTTGGATTAACCCTGATGCTTCTCAGGGATGAATTCAGAAAAAAAGGAACAGGAAGACAATCTAGCACGAGTTGCGCACGGCAGCCCAGCAAGCCACCTAGAATGTAGTGCATTAAAGCAACTGCAGCATGTCATTCCTCGCCTGTGTTTGGATGCAATTCTGCTTCTTCTGTGCTGACTGCAGAACTAGAATGGATGCATCCATACAGCTCACTGTCAGATGCAAACTCCACAAGCTGCAGGTGGAGGGCCTTGGTTCTCCTCTAGGGATGTCTTCCAGCAAAGATCCCCATCTTTCTGTTGGTTCCAAAGCCACTCTATATTCAAGCTCTTCTTGACACAGGAAATAGTGCCATCTTTGGACAGTGGCAACCATAAAGGACTTGTCCATCAACACCACACTATACTGTTCTAGGTATCTTCTATACTCAAGATCAATATTTATACCATTCTTACTCAAATTCTTGTCATATTATTAGAGCAATGGATGGGAAGAAGACTGGCCCAATGCAATTACATATCCATGTAACTATTTGAAACACACACACACACACACACACACACACACACACACACACACACCAAATAGACATCAGTGTCAGAGAAGATGACTCTATCCCTCTTAGCTTTTCACTTTGAACCCCAATGATTCCTGTTCTTTCAACAACTGTTCCTTTACAATAAGGAAAAATATAATACAGAAAATGTCCAAGATCCATTTGTTTTGACTATCAAAGTTATATCCAGATTTCATCTTCAGTTATCATTCCTTGCACAAATAAACAACTGAATATTTTTTAAAAGAAATCTGTAACTGTGATCAATTAGTTGTAAACACCACTGCTCTCAGACCAACCACAACTGAGTATTTTACACATGTGGTTTGTAAGGGTAATAGAATAATTGTGTGGGGGGTTTGTGAAGTCGCATGGGCATTCTTGTAAGAACATTCAAGAACGTTCGATGGTGGTGATGGCTTCTGACAGCTAACTCCAGGCTTTGATGTAGTAGTTGCTTAATAAACGCCAGTTAATATCCTTGAGTATGGAGTAGAAGCACATTCAGAGTATGCGTGATCAGAGTCTGAGAACTTTAATGGGTAGAGAGGGAGGTGAGTACTAAGGAGCTTGGGGTCAGGAGAAGGCTGAGGCTTACAATGCCTCAAGAAGCATTTGATGGAGCTATCTTTAATACCAAATTATCAAAGACAGTTTTAGGATTTTCATTGGCCCAGAAATGCATTTCCCCTGAGCTCTGAAATAAAGACTCAAAAGGTTAAAGGTCATCTCATTAATCTCTCCCCTTGTCTGTTTGTTTGGATGTACAGATACGCCATTGTGAAGGCAATTTGAGAAAGGATAGAAGACATGGATACCAGGGAAAAAGCATGCGTTCTGATCCCCTTCAAAATTTCACATGGTGTGAGGTGGGGGGCAAAGAAAATTTTAAATTGAATTTTCTGTTTTCAAAACATGTAATCAAAACAGTGACTTGGTTCAGTTCCTTTCCGGTGTTTATTTATAAAATTCACTTTCTAACTGGCATTTGAGCAGCTTCTCATTTCCAAACAGATTTTTATTTTGCTCAATTAGCCAAAACCTGTCAGGCAAGAACGCCATTATGTTCTTCTCCTGTCGTTCTGTTGCCTCGCTGTTGGCTGCTCTCCGCTGATCCTACACCCCTCCCGCTTTCCTGAGAGACTGGTGATGCATTGTCCTCAGATGTGCTGAAACCGAAGAGAACAGACTCATGTTGGTGAGGCAATGGTGGGAAAGTCTGATTAAAATGACCCTCACAGGACTCAGCAATATTCTTGCTTAATTGCCATGATGTCTCTGCATTTTGAAATTAAAAAAAAAAAAAAGACCTAATCTGGAAATGAACTCCTGACTTAGAGACCTGCAATGAAAGAGATGCTTGGAAAAGAGTGGCTTTGAGAAGGAACACCTCCGCAGTCAGCAGAAGCACACACAAGGTGGACCTTGTGCTCACATGTCAAAATTATGACAGGTAGAGTCTGAAGTGGTCCCTCTGGATTTGTACTTCCTGATATTCATACTTTTTGTGTCATTCTCTCCTCCTGTGTGGACAAGAGCTATAACATACTGCTAGCCAAGGGAGTGAAGCAAAGTTAATAGATGTTAGTTCTGTAACTAAATGTTCTGCAACAAACTTTCCCTGGGGATATGCTACGCACCCATCTTACTCAAATAGGAAGCCTTCAAAGTACATACAGTACAGATACCACCAAAGTCCAACTTGATGAATCAGTGAGTTTTATGGGAGTTACTTATGGCAATATAGCTGAGAAGTTACTTACAAGTCAGCTTTATAACTAAAGTCCGCTCCAGCATGGTGACTTCTCACAAAGAACACTGTGTTGCCTATAGACATCACAACTGATTAGAGAGTCCCCTTTTTAAGTGACTCAGCTGGTCTAAATGTCTTCCATGCCTCTCAGCTGGTTTCTGCTTCTTCCAGGAATCTGGAATGCTCTCAGAAGTCTTCGAAACTTAGTTCAGTTAGTCTTTGAGGGACTCTCAGCTTCCATCGAACTCCAGCAGGGAGGGGCCTAGTGGTTCTGATCGGTTCCAGGGACTTCCTGAACCTGTTTTTAAGTTGTTTACCTTCCTGCTTAAGGAGCTTCCCTACAGAATGGAATGTTCCAATCACAGAGGAAACTATTACACCACACTAGAGTTTAGAGACACTAGAGAGGCCCTGCTTACTACCTAAGAGAGGGCATTCAGGCTGGAAAAGCCACATGGCATAGGCTATAGTGTCACCTACAACCCACAGTGGATTCTAAAAAAACACAGGTAATTTCCAGGATCTGAATAACTGCTAATCAAGTGAAAAGATGAAGCCTTCAGCCCCTAACCACAAACAAATGAAGGGGATTGAAACCTGGGGGCTTCAAAGTAGCCTCTTCCCCACTCAGGTCTTCAGTGAAAATCCATCCCAGCTGGTACCTCAGCTCTACCCTTTCAGGACACAAGGCAGAAGAACCAGCTGAGACAGGTTTGTTGCTGCTATCTTATACCAACAAAACCAACACAAGGCATTCTGCTGGGTAGAGAGCATTCTCAAGCTCCCTTCTGCAATATGCCATGAGGAGACCTCTGACTACCTAGAGGAAAATGAAGGGCTTCTGATATACGCTTTTCCACCTTAAAATCCTCTCATACTTCCTACCCCAACGTGACTATCCTTCTCAGCCAAATGCATTCTTCCTTCCTCATGGCTGTGCCACCTGTTCCCCATGACCTCACTCATCATTTCCTGTTGGTCCAACATCAATCATTTTACTCAAATTATTTCGCGTTTTAGCAGCATATTAACATATCTACAATTTCAGATGATACTTGTGTGCCGACTAATTTTATGTCAACTTGACATAAGAGAGGAGGGGGCCTCAACTGAGAGAATGCCTCTATAGGTGGGGCTGTAGACAAGCCTGTAGAGCATTTTTCTTAATGAGTAGTTGATAGGGGGAGGGGCAGCCCATTATGGGTGTGACTATCCCGGGCTGGTGGTCCTGGCTTCTACAGTCATCCAGAGCAAGCCAGGAAGCAGCACCCCTCCTTGTCCTGTGCATGAGCTCCTGTCTCCAGGTTTCTCCTCTGTTTATGCTCTTGTCCTGACTTCCCTCTATGGTGCATGATGATGTGGAAGCCAAAGCCGAATAAACCCTTTCCTCCCCAAGTTGCTTTGGTTACAGTGTTTCACCACAACAAAGGACAGCAACAAACCTAACTAGGACAATTTATGAAATGCTTAAACAAACATTCCATCTCAATTCTGCAGTTGACGGGAAAAATATTTTATTATTCTGAGTGTGTGTGTGTGTGTGTGTGTGTCTGCGTGTGTCTGTGTGTCTACCACCCCTTTCCATGAATTACAGCTAAAAGGCAGACTAAGAGTTAATACAAATTAGAACAAGAAAGCAAGTAAGTACTCACACCCCTTAACCTACTAAGCGTAGCTTAAGCTTACGTGAGCATCTGTAAGATCCAAAAGCTGTGGTTTGCGCTTCGTCTATGTTCCCACACAATCTTTACCACACTTCTGCAAGTTACAGTGTTATCCAATAGCAGAGGACCTTGTTAGGGAATCACATTTTCTCACTAAGAAAATCAACTCAGAGAAGGTTTCCCTCTGAGGGGGGAGAGAGGAAGCACAGGCAGGTCAGAGCACATTAGAATCATGGATGTTATGTACTCAGGAGGATGAGTCTCACTTTCCAGGCAAAGACACATGAAGTTAGCTTCTTTTAGAGATGTACAAACATCCTACTGCCATTGCCTCAAAGTAGCTTTAGTCAAAAAGTACCAACTTCTGAGAGAACTGGACTGCAGTGTTCAGGGAAAGCATTCCACCTGGGGCTTGAAAGATACTTTGTCCTCCTTCCAGAATCGTGGATAAGGCCAGCTTCATGGGCATGTGTGTGTGTATGATGTGCACAGGATGCTGCTTAGATGATCTTCATGCCCATTTATTGTCTGCCATTGTCTTAAAATGTCTAAGAATTGAGGATTGAAAGATGTCACCATTTTGTGCTGCACTGTCTTTAGAGTATAGTGTAGTTCTAGTGTACATGGCATAGGGGAGCTTCGCACACAGTCGCACACACACACACACACACACACACGCACAGGGGTGGGGGGTGAGACTCCCTCTTCTATGTGTGGAGCCTGGAGCTACTGCAGTTATCTTGAAGAAAGGAGCAAAATATGCCAAGGCTTGCATCTCAGTGCCTCTGCTGAGCAACAGAATGAATGGTGCTCTGAGTTTCTTGTCTTGTGGTATTTAAAAAAAATAAGTGTCTGTCTCTGCCATTTGAGATGCCCCTTCCTTTGAAAGAGTCCGTAGAAAATTTACCGGACAAGTGCTAACAAGATGACTGAGAAGTCTCTTCAAAGCAAGCTAGAACCCAAGTCTTCAGCCTACCGACAGGGATGGCTCTGAGAATCACCATGCTAAGTGAAAAGAGCAGTTGCCTGTTGATAGATCCATCAGCACCAGCACCACAAAGACACCACACACACTGCATTCAGATGCAAAAAAGAGGCCCTGAGCACTGGGTGTAAAACTGACAGGTGAAGCAAAGACCAATTGCCCAGGCATCTTGGGGCTTGAAAGTGGCATGCTCATGAGTTGTGCCCTGGCTTTTTTAGCTTTATATAGAGTGAGGCTCAAAGCCAGAAAACACCAACTGCCTGAAACAAAAACGGCCTCTCTGAGAAGCTCACACAGCACAGCCACTTAAAAGGAGGGGCAAAGAACAGGAGGGAAACCTTTAGGGCAGTAACTGTTCTATGTCAACCAGAAAACATAGGAAGCAATGTGTTCCCATGGGCAGCAGTGGGGACTGAGGGGGGACCTAGACACTCTCTCTCAGTGAGGCTATACAAAAAGTCCAGATAAGTAATAGGACATCATTTCTGCTGGCCAGCCAGTCTTTGTGGAGACCACACATGGAGCTGGAACTTCTGCCCGACAACAGTCAGGAGGAGCCCAAAATCCTACTCCTCACTGGAGGCCAAGTTGGCAATCAGACCTGTGTTTCCCTCTGAGTAAAACGAACGCACAGCTCTCTTTTCACAATGAAGCAGAGTCAGAATCCAATGCAAACTGAGTACTGCAGATTGAGATGAGGCTCAAGGCCTCATTTCAAAACACAAATGTGTCCAGGATTCAGTAACAACAACAACCACCACAGCCACAAGGAAAACACTTATCCCACTAAGAAGCAAAAGTTTCAAACCAGTGGGGGAAGGAAACACTAACCTTAAGGTGACAACATACATTGTTAAAGCAATTGTAAGAAAACACTCTTGAACAAACAACAACAAATCTGCCTAAGACAGTGAGCAAAGAGTGAGAGACAGAGCAAAGGCAGATCCCAAAAGGAAGTTAAAAACTGCCAAGTGCATCAAATATAAGCATAAGAAGACAAAACAAAACAAACGCCCCAGCAAGAGAGCTTAACAAGAAAACAGAGCAAAGAATCTGTGAACTAGAAGACAGAACAGTGAACAAAACAGTAAAGATTATTCCAGGGGGAAAAAAAAGCATCAGTGTTCTGTGGGACCATGACATGTTGTGACCACTTGTCACCAACATGGATGAGAAGGAGAAAAGCGCTTGAGAAGATAGTTGCTGAAAACTCAGATTTGACAAGTGACACCTAAGAGTTAAAGAAAGACACCCACCCTCTGTGTAGAACTTTCACAAAGATGTACCGGCGACCCTTACATTCTGAGACATCCCAGAGGAGACCAAGGATTGATGACAGAATTCGGTTTAATTATCATAAGCATTCCAATAGATCAGAGCTTCTGCTGTCCATTTCTGGTTTTATAACAAAACCCTTGAGGCTGGCTAATTTATGAAGAGCAAACGATTACATGGCTTGTGGCCAGGGAACTGGGTATTCCAAGAGCACAGTGCTAGTGTTTGCTTTTGATGCATCCTCTGGAGAGACAGAAAAAATTTATCAGCTATGGTGGGTTGAATGAGAATCCCCTTCCCCCCTCCCCCTCCCCCCTCCGTAGTCTCATAGGTGTGGATACTTGGTCCCCTGGTGATGGGATTATTTGAGAAGGATTAGGAAGTGTGGCCTTGTTGGAAGGGATGTGTTACTAGAGAGTGGGCTTTGAGGTTTCAGAAGCCTACAGCATCCCCAGTCAGCTCTCTCTGCCTAATGCTGGCAGTTGAAGATGTAAAGTCTCAGCTATTGCTCCACTGCTAGGCCTACCTGCCTGCTGCCATGTTCCTCACCATGGCGGTCATGGGCTCTAACCCTATGGAACTGTGATCCCCAAATTAAACCCTTTGTTTTATAAGTTGTCTTGGTCTTCCTTATCTCACAAGTTTTGCACGTCATCACTTTCGTGACCTCTTCCGATTCTAATTACCTCCCAAAGACCCTGCTTCCAAACCGGAAGACAGTTGGTTGAAAGAGTTGCCACTGTTATCCCCAAATTCTATCAGTCATGACAAAGACGTTTCATGTAATCAGTTGCATTGCGTTAGAATCACAGTAACTCTCAGCATCTGCATGCAGATCTCACTCTAAGACAAGTCCTCCATTGCTCCTTCCTACTCAAAAGGATCTCTGAGGGCAGTCACCTCAGCATGGTCTGCAGGCTTTTAATACCGCTGAACTAACATCATAAGATCTGCACCATGAAGTTCTCCTGATCCACAGTAAAATTTACAAAGCGTTTCCTCTCTCCCATCTCCCAAGATACAACCGATTTACTACCGACCCATCCCCATGCTCTTCTCTACTTCAAAATAATTCTGAAGTCCTCTATGAAACCCAAGTCTAGAAGCCGAGTGAGGAGAAGACCAAAGTAAGCCAACATCTGAATATGATGCCTGCATCTTAACCTTCCCAGAACCCTTTGCATCATGGAGGTTCCCCAGGCCCTGTTTTGGAGGTCTGGTCTCCGCTGACGTAGTCGACGCCTTAGGAGATAGGTTCTTGTAGAAGGATGAGAGATCACCATGGATATGTCTTCGGAGGGGACAGTGGGACCCTGGTCCTGCCTCCTCTCTACTCTCTCATTTTGAGAGAATAAGCTTTGCATCCATGACATATTTCCCGCCATAAAGTTGATTTGGCACCGTTCAAAGAATTCAGCCATGAAACAGGCCTGAAATATCCTAAACAATAAACAAAACTATAAATCTGTCCTCCTTGTAAATTGAATTTTTCGGGTATTTTGTCATAGCATCTGAACACCATCACATCTTTCAAATCTGAAATCACCTAAGGAGTCTGGCAGTAAGGATTTTCAGAATTGCTCCTTGTTCTGTTTGTTTGTCTTTATGAGTTTAGTGGAGAGGGCAAACTAGAAAATTAGAATTCTTTTCTTATTTGGATAATCCACGGGTTTATGACGTGTCAATCAGGTTACCCACAGTTATGCAGGCACAGCCTGTTCACAGAGCGACCATGCCTGGTGGATAATTATGACAGGGATAGTCTCACATCTCTGTAATTCTGTCTAGGAATTTGGATTACTAGTGCTATGTGTCTGTGGTTTCTAATATCACTAGGAACGAGCCACGGAACTGTAACCCAGTAACTAACTTACCTGTTGATGTCCAGAGATGCACATATATAATTTTAATGGTGCCCATTACACACAGGCTTCCATTATCACAGTATTTCCACTCAGTCATAACTTTATGAAGAATTCCCCTGTTGGCTAATATTTTCCAGGCTTAATCACACTCTTGAGGTGAACTTTTTCAATTAAACTCCACTTAAGGCAATTTTGAGCTCTTTGAGTGAAGGGGGAAATACACATGCCAGACTCTTAACTGTCCAACAGGTTCCGTTTTTTGTAAATGTTTATTTAACGCGCTAACAGTCACATTTTACGAATGAGCTGGCCCGCCTTACATCTGAGCTTTTGCAGCAATAGAGGTAAAGACTGGCCCTTTTCTGCTGAGAAGTCCCCTCAGCTCTTAACTCCTCTGCCCCAGGGGAGTTTGTACAGCAGGGAGCTTGCTGGGAGGTTGAGGACCATTTAGCATCCACAAAGATTTCGGTTAAAGCCTTGCCTCCCCTCCTTGTACCTGGCAGAGTTTCCACTCTAGGACTAAAGAGAAGAAAACCTTTGGATCACTGATCCAGTTTGAGCCATATAGAATGGAGGTGGAGAATAGACTTTTACCATTCTTTCGAATCACTCCCAGCAGTCGTTTTGAAACTGTATTCTGGAATGGCAGCCTCTGTCAACAGCGTTACTTCTAAGGAAGAAAAGGAGCTTCCACTTCTCGCTCAGCACAGTTGGCAGCCAGTGCCTCCTGGCTTCTGATCCTGACTGGTTCTCTTTTTCTCCAGCAAATGCTTTCTAGTCACTCTGGACATCTTCATCTGGATAATTGGCATTAGGATAGACTCCAGGGCACACACTGCCATCTTTGGCAGCACTGCCAGCCAAGGGGTGGACGCTGGCAAGCTCTTTCCTGGGTTTCCCATGTCCAGACCCAGTGCAGTGGACAGCTGATAGAGACTTTCTTGTTGATTCCAAAGAGATCTCCCCAGTACAGTTGAACAGAAGAGATGAATGGCTGTCCTTGACTTTAAAGGTCTTTCTTCCCAGGCAATGCCCTCACATACATATGATAAACTGTATAGACATTTACCCACTCTGTAACACTTGAATTGATCTCTGGGTCTTGGAGTACACTACACAACCCCTGCCATTCTTGCTGCCTAGCACACTGTAGACAGTCCCTGTCTAGAAAACTCCTAATTATCCTTTGACTTTTAGTTAACTTTTTTTGTGAAAGCCCCGACTACTTTTCCCATTTAGATTTATCTCCCAATGCCATGTACACCCAACATTTGACCACATGGTTGACACTTAGAGGGACCACCCTCTTTATTTCTAAATTAAACATCTGGATGCATGAACACCTTTAAAAATTCCTAAAGGGAATGACTATGACAGTGTCCAGCCCAGCTCTGCCAAAGTGCCCTTGAATTGCAAGAATCCATCTGGTCTGTTTATGCTGTTCTTCTAAGCTTCCTCTGTAATGGGGAAGTGGACAGAGAAAATAATCAGGAAATGACTGGGAAGACCCTCAGCCAAGGTCAGGGTCTACTTAAAACATCACCTGAGCAGTAACCCTGTAAACAGAGTGAACCTTTTACAGAGGAAGACAATGAGACCCGGGATTCTTTGTGGCTGACAGCAGGCCCTCTCCTTATCCCTCCCTTCGTCTATTCTTCCTATAAAGAGAGCACGCCTGAAGGGAGAACATTGCCTGGAAAGTAGAGAGCATACCAGGAAGCAGACCCTAGCTGGGGAACTACAGAACTAGAAGATGGTGAGGAAACCTCCTGGAGGGAGTCCCTATAATATCCCAACAGCAACACCCCTCCTTCCGCAGAGTCTCTGGTAACTCTCTTGTTCTCCACTCTAGAAACACAAATTGGGTCAGAAGAACCTACCTGAATGTCAGCCATTCTTTCGGCATAGCTGAGTCAACTGGACTGCAGGGGGATGATCCAGAGTCTGCAGCAAATAGTACATCTGTGTCATTTCTAAGTTACTTGGTCAAGTTATTTAATCTTCTGTGTATCTATTTTAATGTCTATAATAAGGGAAATCATGGTGCCTGTCTCGTAGGGTTATTGTGAGGATGGAAGTGTTATGATTATGTCTTCCTGTAAATACTATACAGGAAATGCTTGGTTGGAGCCAATATCCAGTAAATGTGTTAAAATCTCTTTATATGCCTATGTGCGACTAAGCTAGGTACTGGGGAGCTGTAGTGGGAGAAGAAAGAGCAATTTAATAACTGCGAGGGTTACATATTATGCTACGAGATATCTAGGAAACGTTAGAAATTGTAGAACATACAAGAATGGGAGTGGAAATATCACTCACTGTCTTAGGAGAGCTTCTTCGGAGGAAAGACACGGGGATTGAAGGGGCTGGTCAGATGCAGAACCGAGAAATACAAAGTAAAAGGAGCCAAGGCTGAGCAGTCCTTGTCTCCGGTACCGTGAGGTGCCCTTGAGCGTGTTTAACCAGAAGTGAGACAAGATCTAAGGTCTGTCTCTAAGGGACCCCTATGGATGCTCTGTGAAGAACACAATGCAGCTTATGAATGAAAGCAGAGACACTGATTGGTAGATTCTCCAAAGATGGTTGGGTCGCAGGCTAAAGGGGGCAGGGGTAGGAGAAGGGAGAGGAGTGGATATAGCCAAGCTATGTTAGAGGGTGATAAGTGGATTGAACAACAGAGAAGGGCATAGACGCAGGCAGCCATGGAGGCTCTGTCTAGACTCTGCCCTCAGCCCAGGTCAAGGTGAAAACATAGAGAAGAGACTCTAGGATGACAAGGGTTTGGTTTGGGCTTTACAGCGAGGGGAGCAGAAATCCCAGATTTGGGAAGCGGAAATCCTTTGATCTAGTAAGTAAACAAAGTTACAGAGAGAAAGAGACTGTTGGATTTTACCGCTGCCTTTCAGACCTCTGTGGATACAGTCCTGTGGGGTGGAATGTTGGATTGTTTCTTTTTTCTCCCATTTTTCTGACCAATGCCTAAGCACTTGCTGCTTATTCCCCAGGATGCCATTCAGTGGCCTTACCTTGTTGCTTCTATTTTCATTTGAAGTTTGAGGCAAGCAGGGGAAACATCCCAGGAGCTTCTTGAAGAGCCCTGTGCAGTGGTTTTGCCTCCCAGCGTTGCCTCCCATTCTGATCCTTCCCACCCACAGTTCCTCATCCCATTCCTCCCCCCCTTGCTTCCGAGAGGATGCTCCCCCACACCAGACCTCCCTTTGCCAGTGGCCTCAAGTCTCTCTAGGATTAGGCACATTTTCTCCCACTGTAGGCAGATCAGGCAGTCCTGTGCTATGTAGGTCCCAAGGCCTCAGACCAGCCCGTGTAAGCAGCCTGGTTGATGGTTCAGTCTCTGGGAGCTCCCTGTGGTTCAGGTTAGTTGAGACTGCTGGTCTTCCTCTGGGATCACCCTCCCCTTCAGCTTCTTCAACCCTTCCCCTAATTCTACCATAGGGATCGCTGTTGTTATTAATATCAGATATCAGTTGTTAATAATATCAGATATTGGCTGCACCCGTGGGGAAAGAGCACACCAAACCAACACCAACACAGTTCCACATGGTGAGATTTTAATGGGGGAACAAGACAAGGGGAAGGGAAAAGAGAAAGAAGAGAAAAGAGAGCGAGGGCGCAGGGAATCTGTCTTTTATTTGGAATGCCTGACATAAAGTTCCCCAGGTGGAGGTGCAAATTGAGCCAAAAGGTCTTCTGGGAATGTATGGTCATTGCCATGGCAACAGTGACTGACTGGTGTCACTGCTAAAGACAATTCCTGATACCAACAATCACTTACTTTAGTCCAATGGTGAGTTGTAAGTATCTGCATCTGTCTCAGTCAGCTGCCGATAGAGCCTCTTAGAGGGCAGCCATCTTAGAGGGCTCCCATCTATAAGCATCATAGCATCAGTAATAGTGTCAGGCCTTGGTGCCCCACCATGAGATGAATTCCAAGTTGGGCCAGTCATTGGATTACCTTTCCTTCAGTCTTTTCTCCATTTTGGTCCCTGCAGTTCTTTTAGACAGGAACAATTCTGAGTCAGAAACTTTGACTGTGGTAACCCAGTCCCTCCACTTGAGGCCCTGTCTATCTACTGGAGTTGGGCTTTTCGAGTTCACTCTCCCTGTTGTTGGATATTGGGACCCCCATTGAGTCCTGAGAGTCTCTCACTTCCTGGGTCTCTGGTACTTTCAATAGTTCCTCCCCCCACCTCCTTCCCCACCCCTGAGGGCTTACCTCTTTGCTGTTTCTTTCATTTGAAGTTTGAGGCAAGCAGGAAACTGCCCAGGAGCTTCTTGGAGAGCCTCATGTATGTTTGGGCTTTCTTCGGGGGATTCATTTCCATCAGCCACACTGTGCCTAGGGGAAAACGTCAGCATTTTCCTTGAAAGAGTATTAAAGTTTTCATATTTATGTGAGCCAGCCAACGTCACCTTTATAAGCTTGTATTTTAAACATAAATTCAAGGGGAAAAAGAAGAGTATTGTATCAGGAGTCAGATATCAGTCCCCATTAAAGGACTAAAAGTCGCCTACCCTGTCCTTGGGTGATTTACCTGAGAGGGCAGTGGGGGAGGGGAGAGGCAGATGATCTGTCCTTTCCAGATTCAATGGCCCATCAAATATTGGGCAACATAAGGTGAATTCCCCACAGATCAAGGGGTAACCATTCAGGTATGAACATTTCCTGCTCTTTGCTTCCCCAGATGCTGGGTCTCGCTCCCTGCAAAACAGCCCACAGCTCTGATAGTCTGTAAGCTTGAGAGGTCTTTTGGTAAACTCGCAGAAACTGGCAATGTATTGTAGAGGCAAGAAACACTGAATTTCAACCTTCAGTGTAAACTTCATCAGAAGCCACACATTTTGGAGAAGATTCCTTTTAAGGAAGCTCTCTCAAATCTCAGGCCATTCCACCTTTGATTCATTCAGACATGGACTATATTCTATACGTAACTTGGCAGTAATTGGCCGTGTAGACTTCTTTTATGACAAGTGTGATTTGAAAACGAGGCACAGGCCACAGTCAGATAGGAAAATGAGGCAGGTTGGTGACACACAAGGACAGTAGAGGGAGGGACTTAGAACTGTTCGTGCTATAGTCTCTCAGAGACCTGCAAATCTATGTGTAGTTCATTGTCAAACTTAGCTTCTTCCACTGAAAACTGTTAGGATTAGGCCATGTCTTTGTGGTTATTTAGCCTGTGAGACTCCATGCATAGCTGGGGCCTCATGGGATGTCTAAACAAGGATGAAAAGGTACCATTTGCCCCCTCACCAGACTTGATACATTCCATTCAACCCCCAGGAAAACCTCATGTAAGGGGTAAAGGAGAAGAACCACATCACATGGTTTTTTTCCTGTTGCTCTGGTAAACACTATGACACAAAACAACTTGGGCAGGAAGGGGTTTATTTGCCTTACAAGTTACAGGGAAGGCAGGGCAGGAACCTGGACGCAGGAACTAAACCAGAAGCCATGGAAGGATCCTGCTTACTGGCTTGCTCTTCATGGTTAGCTTGGCCAGTCTGTTTTCTTCTAAAACCCAGGACTGTCAGCCCAGGGGTGGCATTATTAGCCAGACTGGACCCTCTTACATCAATCATTAGTCAAGCAAAACCACTCTCCCCTCAAACATGCCTACCGGCCAATTTGGTAGAGCCTACTCCTCAGTTGTGGTTTCTGCTTTCTTAGTGACTCTAGTTTTATGTCACATCGATAAAAATGGAACAATCCCAAGACCACCCTCTATGGAGGCTCTAATGAAGGAGTTCACCTTTTCCTGAAGGTTTCCTCTGGGTCTTTGAGTTGGAGCCAGGACAGGTGGCAGCCACCAGGAAATAGTGATTAGCAGGGTTTGATCAGGTGACACCTGCAGGGCGACATATTTCCTTCGTCATTCTCTGCAGAAGAATGAACAGATGGGGTCTTACGTCTCCACCAACGTGTTATCAGCTTAACCTTGGATGTGAAGAGATGCAGAAATCTAAAACTTTGAGGTACAAGGAACTTTTTGTTACTTCTTCCCATCTCTAAAACAAACAAAGGAACAGGTGGAAATCTCCTGAACCCATGGAAACACAACCAGAGCAAGAATTGAAGACCCAGAAATGAGGCTTCTCTTTGCAGAAAGGGAAATAATGGCCAGTATTTGCTTGTGAAAACATTTCTCTATGGAGTACACAATGCTTTGGTGGATGTTTAAAATTGTTCATAACTATAGCAGTAGCCACTACCGTCCTGGGGACAACTCAGGTAGAAGAAGATGTTTGCTTTATTAGGAGGTCTCCTTTGTCTCAAAGCAGTACCTGTCCCTTTTGGGATCCTATTTTTCCACTAATTTACAACAAATGCCTGTTGTGCATGAATTATGGCTTGGGTCAGGCACTCTGCTCTGCACTAGGAGAGTAGGGGAACACCTCAGCCTGTGCTCTGTTATAGCTTATGCTGATGTGAGTTTTTAAATGGTTTATATGTGCTTCCATAATGTGGACCAAATCCATGAACTCAAACTGCCTCTTCCCACTTGTGCACACATGCTAGCCTATTCACTTTAGAGATACATGCTGGCACATCTGAACGAGAAGCCAGCACTGTCCACAGTCACCCCTTCATTTCCAAGTGACTACCTTATGACAAATCTCTCTCCTTCCATCTACTTCTTTAAATCTTACCCAGATCTCAGCTGTCTGCGCACGCGCACATCCACCTTCCCCAGAAACTGCTTTGGAGATACAAGATCCAGCCTGAGACCTTTCCTCCAGTGCCCTACGGCTTCCGGCACTCAGCACGCATGCATTGATGTGATCACATCCTAGCACCCACGTTTTCCCCACCTGCTGTGTTTGGGTGGCTCATCTCATATCACTTCTATGGTTCTCAGAAGGATACATAGCCTTTACATCTTTGATATCCCCACCATGTTCACTCAGTGTTAGCCTTGAGATCTAGAATAAAGTACTTGGTTGGTTGGTAAGCCATTTACCAATGATCAAAAAAATAGTTACTAATACTAAGCCAAGCGTGTGTCCTAACACGAGGGAGGTTGGAGTCCATGAGTTCTAGTTAAGACTCAAAGCAAAACAAGGGAGCACACGGAATGATGTTCTAATGAGGTTGCAGCATCCGTCATGAGGCAGATGTTCCAAGTATGTCTAAATCGGCATAGCATGCCTTCACCTCATGCAAACGTATTTTACCATTATTTTTAACTATTGCTGAACACCAGAAGCTGTCACCTGATATATCTGACTACAAACCTACTTTTGTTACTGTACTTAATTAAAAGTATTTTAATGCCCTTTTCTACTGTTTTGCACCGTAACTATATCACATGAACTCTCTATCTATCTATCTATCTATCTATCTATCTATCTATCTATCTATCTATCTGTGTGTGTGTATGTTTGTGTGTGTATGTGTGTGTCCCCTTCCTGTCTGATCTTATTTTATTTATGTTTTATAATAATCTTAATATCTAATAGAACACAGTTCCTACATTGTTCTTCTTCAATGGTGTCTTGATTATTTTTGGTCTTTTAAGTTTAGGGAGCAAAATTTCTACTGACACCAAAATGATTCTTAGTATTTTGAGTGAGTTAAACAGAAAGCTGAGACACACTCAAAGATAGCCACTCTCTTTACCATACTGAGTCGTCTGAGATATATCCTCCTATTAAAAATAAAATGGCCAATTTGGAAGGTAAAACCTGGATTTCCCATGTCACATCGCACATTCCAGTCAACTTCAGGTTAAATGTAAGCTCTAAATGTAAAGCATTCAAGAATGGATCACCTAGAAACATCAGATATTGCTTTCAGCATCACTGAGTAGAAATGTCCTTCAGAAAGACGATATGGAACGAATTAGAAAAGAAATAATAACTAGGATTTCGCAGAGTTAAATGTGACACTCTGGGAGAATAGAAAAGTCAGCTACACAATGAGCAATAAAAATTTTTTAAAAACCAGCAAAAGGAGAGAACTGGAGAACATCATGTAGGTGGTAAAGAGGGGGTTATGCCCGAAATACAGAAAGGATTCTTGCAAAACAGTAAGAACAGACAGAAAACCAAAGGAACAAAAAAACTTCAGGAAGAATTTAACAAGGGAAATTCAGTAGCCAATTCACATCAACAAAGGTGCTTAATAGAATTTTTCATTCAGGAAATTAAAATTATAAGAGTCCACAAGACACCTGCCATAAAAGATTAACACAACCAAACTCTAATAGTAATGTGAATAGACAATCATGTTTACAGAATAAACCAAAGTTAGGGCAAGTGTTTGAGAAAATCCTTTAGCTTTTGCTTCTAAAACGAACATGTGTATGATCCATGACTGAACAAGTCTTCTTTCTCATCAGAAGTTAGACTCACTTCTACCCTACCGAGCTTCCTATGCCATAATCTAGAAAGGTATATTGTTCTTCCTATATCTGAAGAGAAGACACATGACTGTGAGAACAGATGATTCACTTCTACATGAACTGACTGATGACTTTCACAGTGATAAGTAAAAGAAGACGATTAATCTGTACTAGATGGCTCTACCCAAGTAGAAAACAAACGAACAAACAAACAAACAAAAAACAGGACCCATCGATCATGATGGAGAGGAAAAAGAAGGGAGCAACTGAACAGGGCGGTATGTTGGACAGTGTTGATGATGGTCCAGGGGTCACTCGGGTGTGCATTAGGTCATCCTCAAACTATGTGCATGCAAACACACTTTTCCATATGTACTTTATATTTAAACTTACTCCTGAATCAGATACAATTCACCAATACAAAAGATTGAGAGTACTTCTGAAATTGACTATGAACTATGTCCTCAAATTAACTACCAAAGGGGTTAAAAAAAAAAAAACCAAAAAACACGTCTCCGCTTGTTCTATAAATTTTAAAGACTTGAAAAACAGCAGATGAAAAGGTGTCACTCTGCCTTCATTCTCTTTCCTGAAAGATGAGGACATTTCCATATGAAAGATGCTCTCATTAAACTAGGGGGAGAAAGTGGCATGCTTATCAAGGGCAAGAAAGTTGACAGCAAAGAATTAAGTAGAAACAAACCTTAGTAACTGAACCCTCTTCTTCCCAATCATATCTGCTCAGTCAAATACCTGGCCAAGACCCCTTGCTTTGCCAGCTACATATTCCCAATTTGCTATCCTTTATATGAGTTCTATAGTATGTGTTTAGCCACTGCTTCCTATAGTCCCTGTTTCTTTGACGCCTCTCAGACCACAAGACACTTGTATCAAGAAGTTTCCTGTGCTTTTCCCCTGTCCCTCTGTCTCATGTCAACTGACTTCTCCATCAATGGCCAGACCCTAAGTGTTCTGCTGCTCCTTTTCTGTTAGTCAGCTTCCCAACACTATATCTGGCAACTTGAGAGGAGTCAGGTGTTCTTGGCTCCGTTCTGCACACTACAGCTTCTGACTGGTTGTCCCCCTTGCTTCTGGCCTTTACTGAGGCCTCACATCCTGGGGTAAGCATGTGATGAGCAGACAATCAGTTTCATGAACAGGATGCAGACTGAAGGAAGTGGAGAATCTGGGACCAATTGACCCTTCAAGGACACATTCCCAGTGACCAGAAGACATCCCATGAGGCTCCAACTCTTGAAGGTTCTAACATTTCCCAACAGTGCCAAGCAGAGGACTGAAGATTTTTTAAAACCACATGTGCCTTTAAGGAATCCAAACATAACTTCAATTTAAAAAAAAATCTGAGACAAGATATCTAGGATTGGTGCCTTTTCTGATCATGCCATCATTAGCCAGCATTTATTTGCTAGTTTTCTGGCTTGTCTATCCTTTGCCATTCATTGATGGCCCTGGCTTTAATGAAGTCCTGGTGTTTGGCCTGAGGATACCATCGGCCATTTTAACTCAGACCACATTGATGTCTGCAGGCTTCTTATTAGTTCTTACCCATTACCCTGACAAGTTAGTTCTTACCCACTTGTCTCAGTGCTGCCATGTTCAGCCCCTTTCCCATTTTATTTTCCCTTCAACCTACAAGATGATGGCTTACACTCTTAATTGTAAAGAAGTCCTGCACGTATTGGCCCCGTTGTAATGGCTGCCTGTTTTCACTGTTCTGCCATCCTTTGCAACTTGAGCAAAACCCTCAGGATTTCATCTCTCTGACCAACGTGGCTTCAGCAGCCTTCTCTGCTGCTAGGGTGACTTCCAATTTGTTCTTTGTTCATTATCCGATTTTCTTTGATGTTCACTAAAGTTTCTCCTGAGAAACTGAATCGAAAACTGCAAGTAAGGCAAGGGTATATCTAAGTCAGCGTCCCTCTGTCTCTAAGACTTTCACTTCCAAATTTTATTTCCTATTGAAGCTATGCGGATAAGACTCCATCATTTTGGGATGAATCTTTCAGCAATAACATGCACATCACATGAGGGGAAAGGCATTGTCATCATGGAGTTTCTTACATAGCATTTTTATTATACTTCTCTTTGAGATTCTAAACCTGTTACAGCATTGTAAATCTGATTTATTCTAGCTTCAGTGAATCTAATAATTGTTGGATTCACACTGGCTATTATGCTAAGACAAATGATGATCTATTAATACTTTATAAGAAATAATCTCAGATTCTTAAGGGGGGGTAAAGACCATTCTCCCACAAAGCAATAAAGAACAGACTTAGATTTTCTTAGTAAACCTAGGGAAGATATGATGGGCCTTTCACAAGTTACAGATATATTCACGAGTGTTACATTTGGGGGTTTTGTTTGTTTGTTTTGCTGTTTATTTGACTCACAAGCAAAACTGCATGGAGGGTCAGGAGATCTACCTTATTATGCCCATGTTCCACAAGAATAGTGTCTCCCACTCTTAGCATTCCCCAGAAGAAGGGTCCATTTGTGAGTGCTAGAGAACTCACACTTACTGGATACATTGCATGACCACCCTAGCCGACCCTTCTGCAGAGAATATCAACAGTCTTTCCAAGCACTTGGAAGGCAGGTTTCCACAGCCACAGAACAAGACTTCTTAGTTATCGTACAGCTGATCACCTGGTGGGTCCCCACCAGCAGTTAGAACAGCTTTCAATAGAGCCTTTGAATGGAAATTTAAAGTTTCATATGTCAAAAACTAATAGTACTATGGTCAGTGAGATGCCTCAGTAGGGAAAGGTGCCAGAGGTCCAAGCCGGTTGACTTCAATCCCTGGAATCCACGTGCTGGAAGGGAAAAACAGAGTTTTACAGGTTGTCCTCTGACCTCCACATGCACACTGTGGGTACACACACACATCATACACACAGACAGAGAGAGAAAGGGGGGGGAGGGAAGAAGAGAGAGGGAGATAGAGAGGAAGAGGTATTGATTTTAAAATTTATTTTAAAATGAATGGTAATAAAATAGTGGTCATTTTCTCCATTTCCTTTTACTAATTAATATCAATTTCTGTTTCCTGTTTTGTAATGTTACTTGGAATGACTTTTAATGTTCACATTTACTAAGATTTTTTTTTGAGATTGCTTTCTTTGTTATTTTAAAGACAAAAATCCCTGAATTTCAATAGGGTTTTGGGGGTGAACTTATTTTATTTTGTCTTATTTGCCTTCAGCAATTTCTTTTAGCTTATCCCTGTCAAGATAGAGTGGTGGTGAGGGAGTGGGTAGCTTTGGCAGGCTAGTGCCAAGCTGTGCCACTAAGAGGTTATGCCACACAACAGATCTGGGGCAAGAGGTTTATTAGGGGAGGGAGAGAGTGAAAGGCTGTCTTAGAGTGGGAACATAAGAGACAGACAGACAGACAGACAGACAGACAGACAGACAGAGTGAACAAGACAGAAGGAATGAGGGGAACAGGGTCTTTTATGCAGTCACACCTGACATGGCCAAATGATGACATAAGCTGCTACTGCTGAGTCCCTAATTTCCACCAATCAGGATCATCCACTTTAAAATCTTACATATTAATCACATGAGTACATTGTAACTTTATGGTAAAATATCTAGAGAATTGAATATGCTGTTTGGTTTTAAACTGTTCCTAGCATTCATAACAGATTTTACCTACCTACTGGTAAAGCACTGTTTTTCAATCATTCCTTGACCTTATTAACCGCATGTTAGTTAGATGCTCACAATAACCCAGGTGCCCTTCTAGAACTAGGAGAAGGGTATGCTGTGATCTGCAAAGTAGACAAGGGTCCCTGCTGTCTTGGAGCTCACACATGAGAAGACACAGATAATAACAAAGACACTTTCATACGTCAGATGAAGTGCAATGAGCCAAGGCACAGAGTGACAGGGCACGGTGACACTTTAGAAATGGAGGTCAAGAAAGGCCTCTGTGATCGGGTAACAATTGAGCTCAGGCTTTAAGGGACTAAGGGCATAGTTCAGTCAACTAAATAAACAAATGGACATAGTGTACAGAAGAGCCTGGGATGTTGTGGGGTCCCTGCAGCAAAGAGGTGAGAAAGAAAATGGGGTGCAGCCAATCAGACTGGATCAAGACTTCTAGAGTCTTATGTCATGGTTTACTCTTCTTACACTTTTAAACACAGTACAATTTTGGGGGAAAGGTTTCAATGTGACAACAACCATAATAAAGCTTTAGGCATAGCTTCACAGAAACTCCCTAGCAAAGTAATAAGGCACCTGAGACCTTTACAATAAGAATGATACACTATTGACTGATGCACAAGCACAGGGCTAAGGCCTAGAGAGGAAGGATTTATAATAAGCAGAAAGACAGATTCTATTGGTGAAGGATGCAAAGTCACGGTGAACTCTTTGACATGGGTGGGCTCTATTCACTGAGAGACAAGGCTCAGGATTAGAGCCCAAACAATGTCCAGGATTTGGGGAGATTCAGGAAAACTGGCTCCACAGAAAGCACAAAGATCACTAGGTTATCAGACAACATCCACTCCAGCCTTTTGGGTGACAGTCATTTCCTTGTTAAAGAAAATAGGCTAGGGTGATTGACAATGGTTTCTCCTTTGCTTACCCTAAGCTATGATTCCTACACTGGGCAAGGACCATACTTCACAGGATGCTGAGGGAACATATAACAGGAGCCCCAGTGTAATCCTGGGTCAGGGCAAGCAGAATTTCTGGGAAGAAGCAGCGTTCAATCCTAGACTTTAAAGAAAACATGAGAACTTGATTGACTTGAACTTGACTGGCTACCAAGACTTAGATCGAAATTATTTTGGATGCCTCTTTTGGGGGCATTTCTGAGTGTGATTAGCATTTGAATCTGAGGTAAAGCAGAGTTTGCTCCTTGATGAGGGAGAATGTCATCTAATCAATAACAAATCTGCACTGAACACAAGGGATGCATAGGAGCAAGTTCCCTAGTATGGCAGCGTAGAGTTGGACATCAGCCTCTCCAGGAAAATCAAAACATGGAGTCTGCTGCGTCTGAAGCCTGGAAACCATTCTGCGGCTGGGACCATCCTGGGGTCTCTACTTGTCCACTTCTATAATCATGGGAGCCGCTGAGAATGAGACCTGAGCAAGAAGATGCTAAGAGCTGAGTTCAGGTGGTTCCCAACGCACTGCTGGTATGCCCTGCATTTAGCAGGCATTTGTATTATAACCATTCCAGAGTCTGGAAATCCTAGGTCAGAGTGGTCCCCTGCAGGACTGGGCTTTGATGAAAAGCTCTTGTTGCACGGACCTTTGGGGATGACCGCAGAAGTTCAACTGCATGCTCCATCTCTCCTTCAGAAATCCAGTCCATGGAGAAGGCATCCTTCAACCGTGTCTTCATGTGGGAGAAAGAGCACTGCAGCGGTTCATCCTCTTGTAAGAGCTTGATCCCTACTTTGGGGGCTTTTATCTGGATGCCTCATCTAGACCTAATGAGGTCCCAAAGGCCCCATCTCTAAAGGCCATCAGATTGAAGATTAGAAAATAATTTAGCCCTCAATAAGGTGGTGTCTGGGGTAGGTCTACATTCATTCCACAACACTATTTTTGTACTGGGAACATCTTTCCTAATCTACTTACCTCTCCTCCCTGGCCTCTCTACATTCCTTCCTTACAGGGTCCAATGTGCCTGGTTTAAAGAGCCTTGGAGCGTAGAACTGGCGTTAGAGAAGAAACATATCTGCCTTAGCAATGTTGATGGTTCTAGAAGCTGTGATGTTGACAGTTAACAGGAATCACAGCATCATCTCTTCAGGGTCTACCATGCCCTCACTCATTCCTACACACCCAGCTTAGGGCCTGCTCCCAAGCCACTGCTGACACCGACTTCCCCTAATACACAGTGGCGGGATGGCACTGATTCGGCAGTGCACAAGAGGCAACCTGTGCATCCTCTCACAAGCCCACTGTGGTGGCCTGGAATTGTCCTTGGTGGGCATTCACATCACATGCCTCAAGGCAGGGAGCCTGATGTTTTCTGAAGAGCACAGCACCAGTTCACAGGAAACCCCAATTTCCTAAACTAGAACAATTGTGACTCACTCCTGTTGCCTTCTCCTTGTGTTGGGCCACCTCCACAGAAGGCTGTCCTGTTTCGGGTGCTCACCTACCTTCCTGATCTTTCTACGTCCTTTGGTAAATGCACTGGACTGCTAACAGTGAGAGGGGGCTATACAATTGGGAGCACATTATTGTCTACTTCAAAAGTCCCCATGACAAGTCTCCATCTCATCATCCGTGAAACCTTGGACAGAGTCACAGTCGCCCTTGTTTACTGCCTTAATCACCACCATGCTGTTCAGCCAAATAGCACTTGTTTGTCACTAATGATTCTAATGGAAACTGGGAATTGATGTTGACAAAACACAAGCTGTTTAGTTCTTTGCAAAAGCCAATCCAATCTTCCCAGATGCGAGGCTTTACTAGAAACCCACAATTGAAGCCCCAGTCATGGACAAAAATACAAACCCAAACCCAAGTCAACCAAACAAATAAACCCTTCTGGCTAATAGGCAGGGAGTTACGTAAGGAAAGATCCCTGAGAACATAGGAGGGCATCTGCAAGGTCATGAAAATGTAACTATGACCAGGTCACTTAGGAAAGAGCTGAAATGGGTGGTCATCAGGCTACCCCTGCTAAAAGTATGGCAACAGGATCATGAAATGCCACATGCCCATGGCAGATTGTTAAAAATAACACCTCATTCAGGACAGCTTAGCCAGGGGACTCTGGGTACTTCAGAGCTTAAATGGGGATACAGTGGACACAAGAGGAAACACCACAGAGATCATGACAATTCTGTAAATGAGAGGAATTTACAGAGGGAAGTCAGGAGCCATTCAGGAGATTTGAGCAGGAAAGTGATCGCAATAAAGGTGCGATTAAGGAAGATTAGGCTGGCATATTAGGACAAGAGCTATCCAAAGTCCTTTATATGGAAACGGAGATAGAAGTACTAATGAGTCAACACAAGCAAACAAAAGCATCCCATCTTTCCTCCTCTTCTGAGGCAGTTAAAGGACACACAGGCTGGGAAGCGCTCAGTCTTGCAGAGCTTCCTCAGCTCATTGGGTTCAATTGCTTCTCTGCTCTCATTCCCAATTCATGAAAACTGAGACAAATTCCTGCAGCCCAGGGAGACCCTGGCAGCCCAGGGGCCTCTTCAAACTCCTCTTCACACCATTCCATTGTTGAGCAAATGAGTAATCCCAAGCCAATAATCCACTTGCCAGTTTGAGCCTCTCATTGTCCCCCTTTCTGGAACACTAAAAGTCTTATTCATTCTTCTGGGAATAAAGGAATAGGAGCTCCTGTCTGCTAATCCTCATTCAAGAGGATTCAAGCAGTAAGGTTCCACCAAGGATGTCTGGAGGACTCAGGGCACCTACAGGTTTAGTCAGGATTGAAATGACATCACTAAATGTGGTCAGAGTTTATCTGTGGAACAGATAAGGAGTCGAAAGGTACTATCCCCCAACTATTTACCCCTCATCTAAGAGTTGTGAAAATCCAGCCAGCATCTCCTGGTGGTGAAGAGTGTCTCTCAGATTCTTATCTCAGCGGTCTCTGTCTCTCTCAGCCCTGATACTTTCCGGTTTTGTCTGGATGGCACGATGTCATTTAACTCATGTTTTCTGGTGGGTACCATGTGAATTCTCTCTCCAAGCAAATTATAAACTCCTTCCAGCCAGGGAGCTCCTTCCATGTGTCCTTTGTGGTAGTATCATAAGACACAGTGAATCATGCTAAAGTTAAGCTTGCCTTTTGCAAGCCCCACCTCACACCCTGCTTGCTGAAGTGGAGCCATTCCTGGGTCTCCTGAGCCCCGTTCCAGCCACTCATCCCTCCTGCTCAGCAGATGTCTGTGAATCTTCCTTTCCTGAAAAGATAAAGACAAACGAAGAGTTCACAACTGCCTTCCACCCTGCAGCAGGAGTGTGATTTTCCTGCCCACGTCCTGTCTACCCAAAGCTCATCTGTACCATTGAAAGTCACTCTGAGTTTCTCTGTCCTTCATCACAGAATCTTCCTTCCATCTTCCTCTACTCCAAACGTAATAAACCTGGACACAATTCTTTCTTACTGTTAGTGTTTGCACTGTTTCCTGGGGGAGGTGGGCAGAAATCAAGGGTGGGAGGGAGAGAGGAAGAAAGGAATTAATGAATGAAGAAACGAAGGAAGGAAGGAAAAAAAACTTTTTTCTAATTACTTCATGCTATTACTATTGCCAACTTACATGTCTGTGTGTGTGATGCCCAAAGAGGCCATAAGAGGACACTGGATCCCCTGGCCCTGGAATTGTTGTTGATTACACGCTGCTGTGGGAGTGCTAGGAATGAACACAGGTCTTCTGTAGAAACAGCCTCTGCTCTTAACCACTGAGCCATCTCTCCAGCTATTCCCCTCCCAGTCACTTTTAATAACTGCATTTTTACCACTTTCTCTGTTCTTTCACTAAGAACTCTTTGACTTGGGCCAGCAAGATAGTTCATGGGTAAAGGCTTTTGCAACCAAGACTAACTCTAGTTAGTCCTGGGGCCCACATGATGAAAGGAGAGAACCAAAAGGTGAATACACACATATACACATACACATTTACACACACATTACACACACATGCATACACACTCATATATATATGTATATATGTATGTATATATATGTATGTACACACACACACACACACACACACACACACACTAAAATAAATACTTTCCAGTTCCAAAAACTCCTCGACTTTCCAATGTTGAGTTCTTTCTTTATCATTTAATTGACCCTCTTTGGACTCTCAGTTCATTCTTAAGACTCCTGTCCTGTTCTTAGCTCTGTCATAGGCATGAATGTCTGGATGCCTACCACCGAAGGCCCCCACAGTGAAGACCTGCAGTTCTGACTCTGGGAATGTGGTGATCAGGCTCCTCCAGTTGTCGTCTCCTTCCAGGTCACTGGGCAGAGTCTCCTTGCCTAAGATCACCAGTTTCCAGGCAGCCCAAGCCCTGTGCTTAGTTACCTTTTGGTTGCTGTGATAAAGCATCACGATGAAGTTTATTCTGGCTTTGGTTCTGGGGGGTTGAGTCCAGTATGGCAGGGGCATGGGAACAAGAAGCAGGCACGGCACATGGAGCAGGATGCTGGGCGCTCACATCTTGAACCCTGAGCAGGAAGAAAAAAGAGCCAGACCTGGAAGTGGGTTCAAGATTTAAACTCTCAAAACCCTCTCCACAGATGTGCTTCCACCCACAGTGCCTCAGCTCTTAAACCTCCTGAAACTGGCTCATTTTTTTTCATGAAATCACCACACCAAGCACAACAACTTTCAGGTGAGAAATGGATCTTTTTCTTTCTTCTTTCTCTCTTTCTTTCTTTCTTTCTTTCTTTCTGTCTGTCTGTCTGTCTGTCTGTCTGTCTGCCGTCTTTCTTTCTTTTCTTCTTGTCCTTATGTTCTTGACAATATCTTGCTTTGTATCCCAGGCTGGCCTCAAACTCAAGGCCCTTCCACTTCAGCTTTCCAGGTGCTGGAGTTACTGATTTTCATGGCTATGCTGACCTTTTATATTTTTATATTATTACAACTAGATATATTTTTAAAAATAAGTCTTCAATATTTACTGGAATTTTAATTTAATAACAGTATCAACTCTACTCACTTAGTGGCTAAATGGAGTGATATGAAAGGGCCACATGTTTCTAACCAAAACAAAGACAACTACCTGTGCTCCAGAATTCTGTTTAGACTGGCAAACTTCATCTGTGAGCATCACAGATTGCCTGTTTCTGCTGCATAATCCTACTCTTCCTTCTCCCTCAGCAGGGACCCAGCCATGAAATCCTCTGTCATTTGTATTCTAGCTCAGCACCTTCCTTCAAAGAACGCACTCCTCATCTCTCATCCAAAGCTCTCTATTAGGTGACCAAAGAAATACAGGAGATAGCATGATGTGAGCTATGAAAATCAGTAGGTGTGGAACAGAAGGAGAAGCCACCAGGCCTCCCTCTGTTTCATTCATTGAAAGGAAAAGGCTCCTTAGACAACAAGAGGGCCACAGCCCAAGAAGTGAATAGAAAATTAGCAGATGAAATTAAAGGTGTGGCAAGGAAGAAATAAGAAATGTCCGATACATACCTGGAAAACTTTAGTGCAATTAGTAATCAAAAGCAAATTAAAGTGCACTACACTAGCACTTTCCACCTGTCTAGCTGATAAAAATAGGAAAGCGATATATCCAGTGATGAAGTATCCAGCTGTGTATTTACTCTGGCAGGAGTTCAAATTGGCCTAGCTTTCAGAAAGCAAAGATGCCACCATGTGCTCGTCCTGGAGTCTAGAAATTCTGCAGCTGATATCTAAGCTAAGGAAACAATCCAGTACTTGTATGCCCACAGGAGCGCACAAGGCATAAAAATCAGAAATGACTTACTAAGACATAGCTTAAATATTTATGATACCCCTGCTGCAACCACCATACCTTTCATCTGTTTAAAATACAATTAATTCACAAAGAAGGCATCTTTAATAGATTGCCACATGAAAACACTCAGATTTCATATCAACATGCAAATCACGCACCGTTTGTATTTGCAAAATATACAGATACATTTGGAGACAGATATTCATAAATATTAATGACTCACCTTTGGTAAGCATTTAAAAATTAAACAATCTTTATTTGTTTTTATTAGTTGTAATGTTTACATTTTTTTCTGTCAGGAACAATGCTCTTCAGATGAATGATTTAAGAAACAAATATCTGAGTAGGAGTGTGGCTTAGTAGTGGAATATGTGATCGGTTGTGGGCAATCCCAGCACACTCACACACACAAAAGGAATAAAAACACAAGCCTTCCTGAGCTGGAGAGAGGCCCAGTATAACGCTCACTCTGCAAGCATGAGGGCCTGCTCTGTCTTCAAAGCACCCCCCAAAAATCGGAGCATGGTTATGTGTGCTTATCACCCCAGTATTGGCAGAGAGGCCAGAGATAGGCAGATGTGCAGATCTCACTGGCCAGGCAGCTAAGTCAATGGAGAGCTTCCAGTTAACCTGTCCCAAGGAATATGGGAGAGAATGATAAAGGGGAAACCAGGGTTCTGCTCTAGCCTCTGGAGCATCTCACTACATCCATGTGCATTCTGCGTACACTATACTACACACAACCCCCCCCACACACACACACACACCCCTCTGGGCCATATGCACCAAATTTTCTCCATAGATGATGTACTTTTACCTTTCCACAACTTTTCATATCCTTAACCTTCCAGACTCCTTTCAGCTCTTTATCTGTGTGATTCTCTCTCTCTCTCTCTCTCTCTCTCTCTCTCTCTCTCTCTCTCTCTCTCTCTCTCTCTCTCTCTCTGTAGCCCCCTTGCTCAGCTCTCTCCTTTTCCGCTCATCAACCCTTCCCTTTTTTTCTTTCTTTCTTTCTTTCTTTCTTTCTTTCTTTCTTTCTTCTTTCTTTCTTTCTTTCTTTCTTTTTTGTTTGCTGCTATGCAGGTAGCAGAAATATATAAATGGTAGATATACTTTGCACATTGCAAACATGAACTCTAGTCCAGATTTTAATGTTTATTCTGTACCCGCTCAGGAGATAAGGTGAGAGCCTGACACATTTTTTAAAGAAAATATCTTTATTCATATATAATATGAGCATTTATTTTTTTTTAAAAAAGGTGACAAAAATCTCCAAACCATCAATATGTGAATTTACCAAGACTGCAGCAAATAAGAACAAAAGAGTAAACTACAAGTGGTTCTGCTCACCACAAACAAAGCAAAAGTCGGACTTTAAAATGTATAAAGACAATAACACAAGATTATCAAGAATTTAGAATACTTGGGATAAATCTTACAAAGGGTATTTTGAAAATTGAAAAAATCACAAAATATTTATAAATGGAGAAATAAATATACAGGGAGAAATAAATATGATTTAGGGTTCATAATGCTCAACATGGCAAAGATGTTATTTCTTCCCAAAAATGTTGAATAGAGTCAGTGCAACCCCAAAGAAAATATAGTGGGTTTGGGGCTTTGTTCATTTGCTTGTTTGCTTGCTTGCTTGCTTGATTTACTGATTGATTGCTTTTAGGTTTTAAGACAAGATCTCCAAGTGCAATTCAGGCCACATTCACACATGAACTTGCAATTCTCCTGTCCTTGGGTCCTACGTGCTGGGATTAGACTCTTGTGCCACCATTCCCAGCGATTTCCCATATTTCCAAGCTAATGTTAGCATTTATAGGAGAGAATGCAAAAGACTTACAGAGTAGTCACAACAGCCTCAATAAACACCACTGCAAGATTCATACTACCCAACTTCCAGATTTATCTGAAAGATAAGGGAACCAAAATAATGCTTGCTGTAAAGAAGTCAAAGAGATGAATGAAATAGGAAAATAGAATAGAATAGAATAGAATAGAATAGAATAGAATAGAATAGAATAGACCAGACCAGACCAGACCAGACCAGACCAGACCAGACCAGACCAGACCAGACCAGACCAGACCAGACCAGATCAGGACTAAACTGTAGCTCAGGAATCAAGGAGCCCACCTTTGAAAAACATCCAATCTCCACTTAGATTTGACAGTTTCAGTCTAGATAGATAGGTAGACAGACAGGAGATGTGTGTTTTTATTATATTAGGTGTATGGATGTTTTGTCTACATGTAGATCTGTGTACCACATGTGTACAGTGCCTAAAGATGACCAGTCTCCTGGGGCTGCAGTATCAGATGGTGGTGAATCGCCATGAGGGTGCTGTGTCTTCTGGAAGAATAGCCAGTGCTGTGTAACTGTGGAGCCAACTCTTCAGGCCCAGTTTATGTGCATTTAATGACAAATTCATCTGTTCACTTTCTCCCAAAGCAGTTTGTCTTCGGGACCTGCCATTTCCTGTTGCTGACCCAGCGATTGTTTTTCCCACCCATGTTTGGAACCTAATTAAATAATTAAGAGTCTTTAGCACCTTGTTTTCTGATACGGACTTTCAGGTATCTATCAGAATCGGCAGCTTCCTGTTGTTCATCCCTCTAGCCTGGCTGTGACTTTGCCTCCCCATTCCCCCCACCCTGCCCCTTATCTTGGAGCTCCTCTGCACACCTCAGTCACACAGGAACACTGCTCCCCCAGCTCTGCAGACAGATGGAGACTCAGCCATCCCAGCTGCTCCTCTAAACCCCTGTATTTATTAACCTCTTTACTTTTATAAACTCCAATACTTTTCTAATTTACTGAGCAAACTCAACCTAAAGAAAGTTAGTGCATTCATCATATACCTCCAATTAGTTCAGCTTTCTGGAACAAAAGCTAAAACCCCTTCATTTTTATGTAGTAAAATTAGGAGGTTCAATATGAAGACCTCAAAGTTGTCTGCCCGGCTTCATCTGCAAGCTCTGCTACTTAACCGTAGTCTACTCGATGGTTAAACAACCGACGTGCCCCTTTCTGTTTTTCAAAACTGCCAATTGAACTTAGATTGTCAGGCAAACCGTCTAATGCCTAGGCTGTACTCCCAGCCATTTACCTTCTCCAGGTAAAATGAGGTACTTTCTATAAAGGCGTCTGACATTTATGTCTGCTCTGAGTGCTTTGGGGTGATGGGGATCAGCATCTGAGGGACCAAAAGCATATCGAGAAAGACTTGTGCACTGATCGTCTATGCAAATAGAAGGACAATAAAAGCTCTGAGGTTTGGAAAATGTTTATTATATTTTCTAACATCACTCCCTAGGACTGCTTGAACCATCCCCACAGCTGTCAATTATCCCTGTCGGCTTAGTCCTGCCCCTGATAGAATGCAAATTTCCCAGCATGGTGCCATCGCTAAGATTCTAAATTTCATTTTGCCATGACAGGTTTTTTTCTGAAGATTCTGATGCTTTGAGACCCCTGCATTCTAAGAGCTGTTCCTCTGTGGAATGTGGCATTTTTAATCAGGTAACCCCGGCACGGAGTGTATGTCAGATATCCGTGCAGGCCACAGCATTCTAGAAACATGAATCCTCCTGCTAAGACTCCAATGAACCCAGAGAGCCACAGCTATTTCTAGTGCACTTGATAGCATAATAGCCTCTAGATCTAAAATGAGATCTATTTTAAAATTAATTCACCTTCCGAGGGATGGATACCAACTGTGTCTTTGTCTGCAACAGAACTGGAAGACGTTAGGCTATATGACAATGAAGTAAGTCAGACTGGGAATCAGGGGCCGGTTTCCCCATCCCACCCAGCACAAGCCACACTGTTTTTAAGCCCACTTGAAATAGGTGATATGTATCAAAGTGCATCCTTGTGGTGAGGCCAAAAATGCCTCTCTCTTCTGAGCATACCCATGCACAAACACACTCTTGAACACACACACGCATGCACACAGGAGTCTCAATAATTCCTTTTCTTTCCTTTATCAACCTCACTTCCCCTGATAGAATATTATCATTGAAAGTTGTTGAAAATGGTTAAACCCATCTTGTCCTTGAAGCTAGAAACTGTGCCCTGGCCTCCCTCTCTCCTCCAGCTGCCCTCATCTCCCGTAGACTGAACACTGCCCGCATGTTCGTTCCTGCCTGACAGCCCTTCCCAACACGAAGTTGAAGTCTTCATTCTTCATAGGAGGCTCTCTGAGGTCACTAGTTACCTGCAGGAAGCTGCGTTCATTCTGCAGCTCCGATGACACAATAAGCAAACCCCCCTTCTCGGGGTACTGCTTCCAGGTTTTCTGATAAGTCTGTGCCTTTGACCCCCATCAGGTTTCCTTCTCTGTGCTTTACGCAGACTTGTCCTGATTCCTCAAGGCTACTCTCATGCCCTCTTTTCTTCATGATGCTTCCTTCCAGAGACCTCAGCAAAACATATAAAGTCAGCCGCTACACTGCTGACTCTGTCCTCAGTGCCCTGCAGCCCTCCAGGAAGCACATATCCAAATGTCTGTTCCACATCTACCCACGTTCACGAAAGCTCTTCATGGCAACAGACACTCCCCAACTTACAAAGGCCAGCGAACCATCATATGTTGAAAATCTGCCATATGTCATAATGGGATTTCACGTAACCAACCTTCAAAATATCTCGACCCTGCTTAGTGTCACTGCTTAAGATTGCTCAAGACACGTACATTTGGTTAGAGATGATACATCTTACATGGGCAAACTGGTTCAGTGGGTAAAGGCGCTTGCCACCAAGGATGACCTGAGTTCCATTTCCCCAAAACTACGTGATGGAAGGAGAGAACCAACTTCTTCAAGTTGTCCTCTAACCTCCACTGCATGCCATGGGAGGTACACACTCACATACATTAATACACATATACATAAAACAAATAAGTGTAAAATAGATTAAAACTCATCTTATGCAAGCCCATTTGTAATGAAGTGTTGTATAGCATATGTAATTTATTTCCATCCTGTGGTATATAAGTGTGCTTTTGTCCCACTTTAAAGTCAATATCATAAATTAAGCATTCATAAGTCTGAAGGAGGTCCTATATAATTCTATCTAGCTGCCACCTCCAGTTACTTCTTAAATGATCATGCCAGAAAATCCATATTCCCTTGTACTTCAAGGGTACATCCTCAACTTCGTGCTTCTGTCCTGGAGGCTTCACAATAGAGTGGCCCTGTTGGGGCTCTCCACTCACTGTCCAACCTCCAACCCCACACATCTACATCAAAGGTGACAGCCATTCTATGATATGTTGCCTCCTTACAACTCCCATACTGTTCTGAAAACATACCCAATGTCTAGCACAATCTACGCTCACTAAGTAGCTTCACCATAGCCCTCATCTCCTTTGAACCTAGTCCCCAAACTGTAGGGACCTTCATTCCTTCCAAGACTCACAGATACCATTTTCTCACATGATAGCCATTCTTTGGCCAGCAACTTCCTAGGGTTCCATCACAGAAGGAATTCCTGGACTTCCAAAACTGTCACCATTACCTGCACTGTTCTTTTATCTAGGCTCCTTTTGGCATGATAACATGACAGAGCCTCATTGGCAGAAGTTAGAGAAGGAACAGAGAGCAGAGGAGACGAGAGGAGAGAGTGGCACCTTCCACTATACCCTTAGGTCATCAAGCTACCTATAATGCATGGGCTTCAGAGCACTCTCATCCATACCACAGCATCCACTGCACCTCCAGGAGTAGGCTAAGATCCAGGTCATTTCCTGTTTGGGACTGTTACCACGATTATGAATTGCTGCCCTCTCTAGCTTAAAAGCTAAAGCAAGATGCATCAAATCCATTCTCCCTAAATGTCCCAGTCCAACCTCCCAAGTCACATTCTCTATTTTGGGTTGAATTGTGTCCCCTCCCCCAAAAGACATATTTAAACCAGATCCCTAGTACCTTGCAGTGTTTTCTTACATGCAGGTAGAGTCTTTCAGAGGCAACCAAATTAAAACCAGGTCTCTTCCCCGACCTCTTTCCCCTACCCCTTCTCTTAAAATTTCTGACAATAGGGTTTCTCTTATCATGTGAAGAAAATCCTAAAAGAAAGAACAGTCAGTGTAGGCTCTAATGACAGGGACAGTGTGGAAGACAGGAAACTGGAATTCCCTTTAATAGAGCCCCAAACAACAAGTGTCAGAATGGGTCTTAAGCCAATATAACTGTTGTCTTTACATAAAAGGGAAACCCAGACTCAGATGCACAGGAGACATATGTCGGATGAAGAAATGAGATAAAGGGAGAAAATCACCTACTAGTCAAGGAATGCCTCAGCCACCACCAGCAGCCAGTGCTTGCAATAAGCTTCCCTTTCGTCTCCTTGTTCTCATGGGCTGAATGGGGTTGGCTCAAAGCCCATATGCTGAAGTCTTAAGCCTCCCTACCTCAGAACACAGTTGAATTTGGTCTTTAAGGGGGTAATTAAGTTAGAGGAAGGTCCCTAAAAATGGGCCCTAATCCAATCTCTCCAGTATCCTTATAAGATTAGGGCCGATGAAGGCTCCCTGCTCAGAGCAAAGATCCTATGAGGATACAGGGAGGTCTGCAAGACCAAAAGAGCAGCCTCAAGAGAACCCCAACCTGGTATCATGTTGATCTCAGACTTCCAGGCCCCAGAAGGAATAGAAATAAATCTTCTCTTGCTTGAACCATCAGGTCTGTAGTATTTTGTGATGATAGCCCAAGGCACAAATAAATTTCCCTTTGGCCTTCTTTTAGTGTATTTTTTTTATAATTGTACTAGAGATGGATTTTCTTGGGGACAGTATATAATATTGCTTTTCATGAAATAAAAACATGCCCCATGAGGAAGTTTTATTTTAGGAACAATGATGGAAAACATCTATGATCTACTCAAATAGCAGGAGACAAAGATGTGCGTAAAGGAGAGAGGAGACGAGAGGCTGGGAATAGCTCAGAACAAGGGCTTAGCCTGAGGAAGACCCTGGGTCCAGTCTCAACTCTAACAAATAAACTCCTGCTGGCAGGAGAGATCTTTGACATCCCTGAGCCACACAGAGCACACACTTGTGGATTCAATGAGCAGACAGATTCTGGGTGTTCAGAATGATGCCTGCTCCGTTTCTACAATGCAGTGACGTGGGAGCACATCCTCTCTACCACCACAGTAGAATGTAGACATCCTATCATTAAAATGTACAGTTTGCCAAGAGGAATGAGCAAAAGGCAACATGGGGACTGTACCTAAGCACACAGCTTTGAGATTTTGGCTCAATCAATTAATCATAATCTAGTTGTGTGCTGCTCACCAAACCTCACCCCTCTTTATTTTATTTTATAAAACAGGAAAAATGTTATAAAGTCACAGGTGTCTTTGGCCACACAGAGAAGTTTTAGATGTAGTGATGGCCTATCCCATATATTCAGCAACATTATGGGCACTATGAGGCTGGGAGCATGACTTTAGTGTGGCCGATTACATAACGAGGCCTTTACTGGTCTCTCTACTGCAACTCAACTTGTTCCTATAGCACTTCTAGTGCAGGGGGCTTTGATGGCAACCATCTTCCTTTGCTCAGCACATAATACCAGAGGTCAGGAATTCTGCCAAGGACTTTAGGGGTCATGAAGAAAAGACACACATGTTGGATGGAAAAGAAGGGAACAACCTCTAAACAACTAGGAAAGCAAAGTAAGTGGATTGTTGTGCTCTTCACGTACGCTAAGACAATTTGCGCCTCAAAGTGTCACATCCCGGAACCAGAGGAAAATCTGGGATTATTTCATAATTCTGGCCCTGCATATCGCGGCAATTTTTTCTTCAGTAAACTGATTTACCATGGAAGCAGAGAGGGAGAAACTAGCTCTCAAACCCCGCTAGAACATATTGAGAAAATAAGTATTTAATTTGTCGTTTTGTTCAGTCTAGCTTGGGGGTTGACAAATCACTTATGTGGCAGTGTGTCTTAGATGTAAGAGTATGACCTGGTTACAGCTGGGAGCTCCGATGACAGCTGAACAGATGATGGACCTCTGTGCACCCTACTGTGTTCTATCGCCTGGACCATCAAACGTTTCAGGTCTACCAGGACCAGCATGTGTTTGCACTGAGCCCTGCAAGAGGATCCATTCCAGAGTCATTCCCATGCTGAATTTCAGGCCTATGACTTAGGGCAATGTATCTCAAACTGGAATGGCCTGAGCATTGGCCTTGGGTCCATTTGTGTCATTTTAAGCTTCGAAGACGAGGTCAGTGCTCTGGGAGGGCAAGCAAATCAAAGATGGAGAGTTATTTTGGAGAGTTGCTGTTTCAGTGTGCAGTTCGCAAGCTTCCTGAGGAAAATGGTTTGAGGTAAAATGTGAGTGTGGGGCCTCATTTTGATTCCATGTTAAGGATGTCCCTTACTATCCCTCCTCATTAAGCAAGTTGACTTGGATTTTGATTACGAGCATCAAGAATTCTGGGTAAGAAGCTTCTACACAAAGCAAAACAAGACAAGACAAAACACAGGCAAACAAACAAAAAATCAGAAAACAAAACTGAATACAGAAGAGTGGTGAGATTGAAAGACAATCGACACGCACAGGAAGATATGTCCTCCAGCTTCCCTGCGACTGACAGCCATGTGACATTTTAGCCATGTGGTTCAGCTCTCCTGGGCAGGCAGCACGAAGCACAGAGGAGACTTGGCTCACTCCCACTTACCATGGATTGTCAGTGGCTGACACAGTCATAGGGGCTGTAAACACTAGCAATGGTGTTTCCTGGTTGTTCCTGTAAATCTCAGACAGCCAAAGTTTCCATGACAAACACTGCCAGCCCTTGCTCCTTTCATCCTCGGGGACAGTGCTGTTTTCTAACAATGATTTTCATTTTTGATGATACGCACATGTGTGTGTTCTGTGCCCATCCATGTGTCTGTGCACAGGTATGTGTACATGACTACAAGTGCCCGTGGAAGAAATGTCATCAGACCCCTTGGTGCTGGAATTACAGGCACTTGTGAGCCACCAGCTTTGGGTGCTAGGAATTGATCTTGGGTCATCTGTAATAGCAACACATGTCCTTCACCCCTGAGCTCATTTTTTAAGCTTCAGGAATGGTGTCCTTCATGGAGGGTCAAGGATGCAAATGAGGGAAGGCTGAGAAGGGTTCAAAAAGCAGAACAAACACTCTTATTTGCAAAATCTCTTGATATGACAAATTTTGTCTGTTTTTTTTTTTAAATAAGTAGTGATTATCAGTAAATAAGCTTACCATTGGCCAAAGTCTAGGATTTTAATGCTGGTCTTTTGAATAATGAGCACTTTAAAGGGTTACACTGTGCAACGATGAAGGTTATATCTATGCCATTTCTCTGCCATCTTAGAATAAACCATAGATTACTTCTGAAGCTGCCAAAAGACCATGCAAGACATACGTGTGATTTTTACATTTATTTTACTACTTTTTGAGAATTTCACACATAAGTACTGTATTGACATAATTTCTACCCCATTCACTTCTCCTCCAACTCTTCCCATGTTCTCCCAATTCCTCAAATTAATGAGCTCTTCTCTAGTTATTATGTGACGTACACACACACACACACACACACACACACACACATACACACACACACACATATAACCTGATGAGTCCCTTTAGTGTTGTACATATGTACATGTGTTTAGAGATGACCCCTTTAGGTTAGATGCCCTTCCAGACCTTGGGTAAGACTGATTCTCCTCCTCCTCCTCTCATTAGCCATTGGTTGTGACCCTTTATCTAAAGATGAGACCTTGTGAGATTTCCCCCATCCACAAAGGGATGCTGTGTTAGTTTTTTTGTCAACTTGACACAAATTCCAGTCATCTGGGAAGAGGGAACTTCAACTGAGAAAATGCCTTCATCAGATTGGCCTGTAGACGAGTCTGTGTGCCATTTTCTTGACTAATGTGAGAAGGCCTTGCTGCCTGGGCCCTGGACTATGTGATGCCTGACCCTACCTGCCTTTGTGGGTTGTAGGTGAGATGGCACAGAACCAACAACACAGACTGTGGGAGCAGGTGAGAAACGCTGCAGCAAGCTCCTCTGAGCACTGCTGCAGTCTCCTTTAATACCCTCCACCTGCGCCCCATTGGTCCCAAGAAAGTATCTCTTCTAAACAGCAGCTCCTGATTGGCTGGCATTATCTGCACCAGCAATCTTTGGTCTCTCAGGCAGTCCTCAATTAGGTCCTCCTGCCAGAGATGCCTTTGTGGCTACACCAGCCCTGGCGTTTACATAAAGGTGGCCGACAATGTTACTCCTACAATGGTCCAGCTCATTGTGAGCAGTAACCTTAGGGAGGTGGTCCTGAGTTGTATAAAAACATCTCACCAATGAAGCCATGGAGAGCAAAACAGTAAATAGCATTCCTCCATGGCCTCTGCTTCAGGTCAGGCCTTGAGATTCCACCCTGAAGTCCTGCCCTGACTTCCCTTCATAATGAACTACAGGACTGTAAGGCAAAATAAACCCCTTCCTTGACAAGTTGGTTTTGGTCACAGTGTTTCACCACAGCAGTAAGAACCAAAGGCAAGTGTCAACTGGCGTCACTGTGCAGGTCTTCTTTAGGCTGCTGTGTTGTTAATATTTCATTAGTGCATTGTCTCTCTCACGTGTAGAAGAAACTTTCTCAGTACAGACATTCTGGTCCTCCAAAGAAGCTTCTTTGATGAGAGGTCAGCTACACTTACCTGTGAGTATAAGAATAAATATTCAGGTCACAGTTAGAGATCATACTGGCAGTAGTACATTCTTATCTATGATCCTTGATTCCGTAGCCATGGGAACATGTCTACATATATAGGACCTGGGTACTATAAGCATGGGTTCCCTCCTATTGGGCAGGCCTTAAGTCCAATTAAGTGGCTGTTGGTTATCACCAAGATACAAGTGCCACTAGTGTACCCTTGAGGCTATTTTTCTGTGCTGGAAATTACTGTGGTTTGTGGATGTCGCAACGGGGTAGGACTATTGATTCCTTACCTCTCTTGGTGGCTTGCATAGCACATTTGAATACTCTCAGGGCTACTCCTCAGGAAGAAGGTTCCCAGGTCAGTTCTAGCCTGACCCTCGAAGTCCTACATCTGATGTATGTGGGTCTTACCATCAAGTTCTAAAGAACACTCAGGAGCAATGGTAAAAGCCAATACTGTTTTTGGAGTCTCTTGGACTCCCCTGACCAACAACTCAATGGGAGTTTCTCATGTCTGGCAATGGGGTTTTTATTAAATAGTTTATGGCTCTAGTGAGGAGCAGTATCACCCTGGCATAACTTCATTTAAAACACATAGAATATGCAAATTTAAATAAATATAAAATCATATGTGTCCCTATGGCTTTTTCAATCAGGTTTAATGTTCTTTACCCCTCTTCCTTTCACTCCCTTGGTAGTACCCTCCCCAACACCATCCCAGATGAAGCTTCCTCTACTCCATTTTTTTCTCATTTCCCCCTTTGTAACATCTGTGTTCTATTACTCCTCCTACCCCCATATTTTAATGTCAGTGAAGAAAGGTGAACCACTCTGGATTCAAGTAGCAAGTCATGCCTTAAATCTCTCTGGATGTGGCCGTACCTAAGCTTTGGAATCTATGGAAGAATGTTTGACTCATCTAGAGTTCACAATAAGTGGTCATCATTTTAGTGACTCAACAATATGGCATTGAAGATCTTAAGTTTTTCATATTTTCCCAAAAGATTTGGGGTATAGCCTTTAGTTGCTGGGAGAGGGAATGGCGTTTCCGCTGATACAGGCTTTAGTGAGCACATGTTCCTGAGTGGCATGCTCTCAATTATGTCAAAATATGGGTTTTAAGAGTATGGTGAAGAAACAGGTGTGAGGTTTCTGTTGGACCTCACCAGGACCCCTTGAATGAGACTCACAGAGGTGGTGATCGAAACAAAAGCAAAAGCAGTTTTTATAGTTCCAGCCCATTGGGATCACCCCACTTCGAGAGAGAAACCACCCTGAACAGACTCTAACAGGGAGTTATATGCCTTTGATAAGGGCAGATTTCAAACAATAAGGTCAGAATTCAAACAACAGTAACTAGGCAGGGTACTATTGGTGGGGCTAAGTGACCTTCAAACTGACTTGTGATCAGTGGACCATCCAGGACTTTCTAAGGTTAGAGAGTCACAGATGACTTTGTTTGACAATTTAGCTTGCAGTTGTTCCAAGAACTAAGCTAGATCTACCCCTCCTAGAAGGGATATGTCTTTGTGCTCGGAGGTTTGTGGTGGAATTTTCCCACTGGCCTTACATTGATCCCAACTCTGGCTCTTTTACAGGTGAGGGATATCATTATGTTCAATGTGAGCTGAATTATAAGGTTTGAAAGGACCAAGATATGGCAACAGGTGAAAGGCTTTGGGAGTGTCCCCACTCCTTAGACAATGTCCAAGTCTCAAAATGTAAAGGCTGATACGCTTTCTATAATTGGTGTAATTGACACTAAATCCTCCTTCAACTCATTGCTGGAATATAAGCAAGAGTTAATGAGAAGGAAAGTCAAAGTGTTTAACTTAACTCCTTCCCTGAACCCTGTGAGGGCTAATCTTGTCAGTTTTGTTGGATCAGTAAAATACACTTCTGTGTGTGTGTGTCTGGGATGGAGTTTTCAGACATAGAACCTGAGGCTTTTACCAATCCAAAGCATTAATACTGTGATGGCATTGTGAGAGTGCTATGACCTAGCTAGAAGCAGATCCCAGGGGCCAAGACCTTAGGAGATGTCTCTTATCTTTTCTCTACTTCCTGGTGGACAAAATATGCTCTCCATATCACCCTTCCCCTGATAGACTGATACCTTAAAAACCAGGACTGAAAATAAACTTCCCTCACTCAGGCTCTGTCAGATGGCTTTTGTTTTCTTGTTTTGTTTTTAATCAATGACTAGAAATTCATTGTTTCTAAAAAATTGAAACAGAAAAAAAAAATAAAACAATACTTAAGGTGGCTACAAAACAAAGGGAGTCCTGTCCTAGGTGAGAAATCTTAAGTCCTTTACTAGCGTAAAGATCTCATGGGCGCCCTTCCTATTTATCTTCCCGTATTATCAATATGAGCCCCGCCTCCTTCTGGAATGCTGAATCTGATTGGATTCTGATCTCTGTCTTTCCTAGGAGGACTAGGGGTTAATTCCTGAATGAATCATTCAGAGAACCATGGCAATCTCAGTTCCTTCTGCCAGTGGAACTATCTTAGAAAGAAAGGGGCATGTGAGCCAGCCTTGGCTAAGGGGACAGAACAGCTGGTCTCTCAGGGGATGGGGGCTTTTCCCAGCTTTCAAGTCAACCAACTTCAAATGGGCCCAACCCGAAATTCTCTGTTAAGTAAAATAAGCTGGATATAGAGTTTCTCCTCCTTGCAGCTTGAAGTACACCAAATGAAACAAACATAAACACTCAAAGCTCATACTGTCCTGCTTCATGAGAACCCACAACACCATTGACAGTCACAGAAGCACAGTGAAAATCCTTCCACATGACCTGTTCAGAAAACAGAGCATTGCTGGCTGAGTCTTATCAAACTGAGTAAAATTCAAATGAATATCATTTAAGCACTTTACAGCTATGACTCCTGATTTCTCGTTCTGGTTACTTGCTAATGCTGTTGCTTTGGTGGTAAATACATTACCTAGAAAATGCTGATGGGTGTTCAGTTTAATCACCGATGAAGACACCTTCACTTCAGGCAAAGCATTTCCATTGTGAAAACAGAGTTTCTCGGCTTCCCAGTAGGTGCGAACCAAGTAGATGAACACATGTCTGATAAAGAGTAGACACAGTCAGAACCCTGGCCTTGCCCAGCCCTTTTCTGATTGGCTGTTATATCCTCTGTATACTGCCATTAGTTTGTTAAAGTAGAGTAAGAATAAAATCTTCCTGTGGACCATGCTTTTCTACTAAATCAGAGACTATGGAGAGCTTGTGAAAAAAAAAAATCAGTCCCTGAGGCTCCATCTTGGGCCTGCTGAATGAGAAGCAAGCATTTGAACAAGACTGCCCCTGACTGCACAGCAGAGGTGGGACGTGCTTGCTACAGGATGAGGCCTTCCCAGCAAGGGGAGGCAGCAGGGCTAGTCTCCAGTGAGTCAATGAGAATCTGAGAAAGTCCATGAAAGAGCCAGGAAGCCAGCAAGCAAGCATCTGCCAGAGCCTGCAGAGCATGTCTGGGCAGTGTTTCCATGAGGCTGTGGTGAGTGTCCTGGCAAAAGTCTATCCGGATACCGGGAGTTCCAGACTCGTCTTGGCTTTAATATCAGCAGAGAAGCATACTTCTGGATAGAAACACGAAATGCATCAAGAGGAAATAAAAGTCAGTAGTACCTGGATCCAACCTGAAGCCTGGAGCCAGGAAAGCCAGGTCAGCTTGGGGCACTCAGCACCAGAGGCCTGCCAACAGCTCTTAGTGAACAAGCGAGGCTGTATGTGTATCAGGGAGCTACTGAGCACAGTGGGAGAGGCTGGCTGTGGGACCGGCACAACATTGCTCCAGAAGAGACTGCCACTGCAGACAACCCTCACATCCATTAAGAAGCGTACGTGTTGATAAAAGAGACAACAGGTTTATCCTCTCCCCTTCAAAACTCAAAAGGAGCAACTATATAATTATGAAAACTACCATTATCCATTAATAATAATTTTACAGACCCACTATTTTTATTCCTGCCCACCAGCAATCAAACAGTTAAAAATGAAGGCAAAGGTTAATGTTCACAAGGGTTTAGGGATTTCAAAATTAGTGCATGGTATACACACAAAGTTAATTAACCAAGGGGGAGTTGTGCTGGCCTACCATGTTCATTCTCATATTACTTGGAAGATAAATCAACTCCAATAAGAATACAAAGGCTTTTTGACAGAAATCAATGATGCTAGAGTTTTTCCAGAAAATATAAACACAAATACAAAAAAGAGAGAAGAATCTAGCATAAAAACATGATTATCCTACATATATTAACATATATTATAAGAAGTTAATGTACTGATATAGTGCCACATACAAAATGTTGCAGTGTGTCTTCATATGCAATGTAACATTTATATTAAACATCATATAAAAGTGTTCATTGGTATAAACTATGACATTAAAATAGTATGGCAGAATGACATAAATATATGAATAGAGCAAAAGTAGACAGAGAAGGTTTGCTTAACACACTATAAATTTATAAATAAGGCATGTTCTGAGATGGAACCAAGCGACTGACAAACCTACTATGTGGAGAGCATCTGGCCTGAGTCATCTGCAAGATCTCAGTAAGTTCCAAGTTCTCTGATACAAGCTGATTTTCTCTTCTCAGATTTCCCTGGTCTTGTGCTCATAGAAGCAGAATATAGAAAAATGGATATAATACACACAGGATTAAATATACATTAAAGAGAAAGAAGGTGCAGTGGATAAATGTGTATACTAAAATGAATAAGATGAAATGAAATGAGGTCTGGAAGGATGATGGCTCATTGGTTAAGAGCACTTGTTGCTCTTGCAGAGGACCAGGGTTCAATTCCCAGTACACACAAACTCATGTTGGCTCCCAAGTGCCTGTAACTCCAGTTTCAAAGGATCCGATGTCCTTTTCAAGCCTCTCCAGATACACGATACACATAGAATTGTAAAATTAATATATCTAAAAACATTTTTAAAGAAAAGAACTGACATGGAAATTCTGCATACACTTTAAGCAGCAGATAAAATGAAAGTGATGGAATGAGTGGTCTAAGCCATAAAAATCAGACCCAAAGCAAAGGAACAAATACTGAGAGAAATCCTGAGAAGCACATGTGATCTATGATATACAAAGTTTATCAAACTATGCTTTCTAGTCATGATGAAAAAGAAAAGAATAAAGTACAAAGAGACTGAAGGAAACAGAGGCTCAGAACAATACCTCTGGATCTAACCATATTAGAGATAAGTCACTATGTCAGTGCTAAGTTGATGGCACAGAGGGAGGACTTGACTCAAAGAATAGGACAGACAACAGATTAAAACACTTGCAGAGTAACCAATCAACACAGAAGCTACCAGAGACCCATCATAAAGCCAACTGGGCCTCTGATAATGAAGAGTGCCCTCAGTGGGAAAGAAAAGACTCAGTAATCTACCACACAAAAGATGGTCCTCAGAAACAAACAAACAAACAAAACCCTGAATGGTGGACCTGGAGTCATAGGTTTGCATATTCCCAGATCCTCAGGAAGCTGAGGCAGGAGGACCCAGAAGGATGCAAAGAGGCCAAGCTAGATGACTCAGTAAAAGCCTGCTTCAGCGTGAACAAGATAAACAGGTAGGTCAGTGGGACAGAGCTTGCTCAGGGGCACGAGGCCGTGTGTTCAGTGTCTACACTGTTGTTGATAGTAATGATAATAATAATAACAAGTACAATAATGAACCCGAAACAAAATCTGCATATTAAACACATTCACCATGTCTGGAAATTAAGTGACAGGAAATTATTAGCACCAAGATGTCACCTCAGTAACTGACTTCAAGGGGAGAGCTATGATCTTTACATACACTGGCAGGACAGAATGTTTCAGCACAAGAGAGAAAGTCAGAGCCTTCAGATTTCATCGGAGTCGAAGTCATCACTGGAGCCCACAAAACACTCAGAAATTCCGAGGGAAGTAAAGCCAGAAGCCAGAAAATCTAGCTAAGTTCACTTTCAAGAGTAAAGGCGAGCTTTTAGACAAAAATGAAAATTTACTACTCTGAAGCCATTGTGGAAAAAGAAAATAAATTCCTTTCTTAGTGATCCCTAAAATACTTCTGCCTCAAAGTGCAATTTTTGGGAGCCCATTTTGCGCGTGAAGCTTACTTCAGATTTACTTTAACTTCTCTTTACTTACATGGAATTCTGTGCTCTTGACAGCTCACCAGTATCATGGGGTAAGTCCTTTCAGGAAGCAAAAAAAAAAAAAAATCACAGGACATACGCATATGCACACATGAGCACACACATACATGCACACACATGTGTACATGCACATGCATACCCACAAGCATATGTACACGTGTACACACATGCAAGTTATGCCACAGGACTCAGGTTTGAGGAGCCCCTTGTAGACGGTCATCTACAGATGCTCAAGTCCCTTCCACAAGATAACATTACTCATGCCTTGTACGCATCCCTTCAAACCATGGGCAGTCTACCCTGTCCACAGTCACTGAATCAGAGCACGGGTTTCCCGGGAGGCATCCAGGCCTCTCTGCCTCCATTTGACCACTCACTACCTACAGAGGCATGGACTCTTGTTGCTCATTTTATTGCAAGGCAACCAGGAGAAGGCAGTGCAGCCTGGCCACCCTGGCCTGTTTTCTTCCCCTTACAAAGCCTTCAGGAACAAACAGGTTGTGCTTGTAACCTTACTCATCAGCACAGGCATCCTTGCAGGGTAGGCAGGACACCTACGGGAGAGCAGCGTGACCTGTCAAAGGAGAAGCAGAGTCTTGTCCAAAGGGAATGTGCTGTCGACTGTCCTTTATAAACATCAGTCCTGCATTTGGAAAGGAAGACTTTATAGATGGACAGAGGCCTGAAATGGACTTCCTGAATTCATCCTTTGGGGATTTCTAACACTTGGGTTTGAACTTGAAGGCAGAAAGTTATCTAGAGCTTCGTAGTACAGAAGGAAAAGATATGTAGTGTTTCAGAGACCTTGCATTAAGGTAGCCTTGTTTGGGACCTCCCCATGCTTTTGCTAGCTGTGTGCCCTTGACTTTTCCTTGTGTGCCTCACTTTGCCTTTCTGTAAACTGGGATTATTCACATACCTTCCAGGGGCTGTGTGAACATTCATGGAACGATGCACACAAAATGCATAGAGTTGTGCCTGGCCTGCCTGAAGCACACAATGACTGCTAGAGAATATTTTCATCACATGGAAAAAGAAGGCAGCCTAGATTCCTACTTTTCCCAGTCAGAGACTTGTATGAGTCATGGTCCATCTCTTGGGATAGTACAGAGAAAGCCATTCCAGCTTGCAAACCCACAGCCCCAAGGGCAGGAGGTAACAGTGGGTTACTAGCAGCTGATATGGTCCCAGATGCTCAATGGCAGTGGATGTCTCAGGGTGACATCACAGCATGGTACCTAGCATTCAGTGGCAAGCAGCTTTGTACTCTCTCAGGAGTCTATGTTTCCTATGGTCAAGCCAGTTAGGCTCTTGTCAAAATTTACACTTCAAAACGAATGAGATGGCCCTCACGAATGGCAAGGCTCACCATTTATTTGACACAACAGGTGCACTATGCCTCCAGAGTACCAGTGAAAATGGCCACCTGTGATCCTGTAGCTGCTGCATGGCCTGGACTCAGCCTTTCTTTCATGCAGCCCCACGCCACAGATGTGGAGCATGAGACACACACTGAGCTGATGCCAGAAGCACAATTACACCCTAGATTGGCCTCTATGGGTCATCCACAAAGGATGCTGTGCACAAACAGGGGATTTGCCTTGTGTACCCTTCCCAGGTAGTGCTGGCCCAGACAAGGGAAAGAGTCTCAACTCAATGGGCCAGACCCCTGATAATCTTTGCCACTGAACTAAAAGCTTTCAAGTGGGAGACAGAAGTGCCATAAATCATAGAGGTGACGCTAAATATTTGTCACTGTAACACTTAAGACTTGTTTTAAGTTCATTCCTTTCTAAAAGCTTGTAACAAATAAGTGGGTGACCTCTCCTCCACAAGCAGGTCTCCTTTTGCTCAACACATGGGAGAGCAAGCCCCTGCATGGGCAGGCAGTTCTCAGCCACTGTGTGGTCTCTGGCCCTGGCCAGATGGGGAGTCGTCCTTTTTGTTTAAATGAAGCCAGCTCTTGCTTCTATGACACGAGGGTGGCCATGGTTTTAACTGGACTTTCTTTCAAACTGCCCATTAATCTTCCCTCCCCACCCTGCTGAATGAGTGACTGGAGTAAATTATTTACATTCTGGTCTATCAAGAGCTCTCCTTGGCTTAGGCTCTCCTTGGAACTCATGGGCAGCTGGGCACATTTTCCTCAGGCCTGTGTCATGAGAATCGATGTGGGATGATAATGGAATCAGGTGTCTCTTTCCAGCCCTAAGCACACATGTCAGAGAAAAGTTGCTTCTCACTGACTTCCAATGCCACCAGGAATCTCTCATCCTAACACTGCAGTCAGTGGACTAGCCAGGGCTCTCAAAAAAATCAATGTTCTGCACCTCTTAGAGGTCACACAGACCCTTCCCAAAAGCTAATTTTTCCCAGACTAACAGTGAGTCCTTAATGGAAGAATGCTGACATCTGCCACAGCTCTCTAGGACCCGAAGAGGGGGAGTCACCAGCCTGGAAGATTGTCAAGCAATAGCAAGGAGGGGTAGCCCAGGAAGCCCCATTCACCTCAGATATCCACTTCAGATCATTGACTTTTCTGGTGTGAATTCTCAAGTTGACTTTCTCCATGCTGGGAATGGGCTCCAAGGTAGTGTGCGTATCAAACAGGCACTCTACATCTTAGTGGCAGCTGCAACCCCTAACATTTACTTTAACAATGACCAGGGTAGATGGATCCTGGAAAGACTAAGCAGGCAAGCATTCCTGAAGCAGGATCAAAGAATGAGAACAGATCTCCCACCTACCACCAAAACACTCTTCTCTTAAGTTTAAACTAATTAGATTTTAGCTACAAGAAGATAAATTAATAGTCTCTGAAAGAAGATGGGATTACTGGGCACTTCTTCCTTCCTTCAATGTTCTGCCTTCTTCATTTTTTTCAGCCTTCCTTACAAGTTTCTAGCTTTATCTCACCAAATGAGCAGTTGCTGTATATATAAAGAGTGTTGATGCTCTCTCCCATGGTCTCAATACTTGGGAGGCCTAGGCAAGAGGATCATTGTGCATTCTTGACCTGCACAGACTATATGGCAAGACCTCTACCAAGACAATTTTAAAAAGTAAACAAATGCAGTACTTCTCTGGGTCTCGCCCAAGCTTGGCCCCTGGTAGCCACACTCCTCTGCTGAAAATCACCGCAACCATAGATCACTTCAGTTTGATCCCAAGGAAAACAACGTGAATGGGGGCTTTACAGCTGGGTGATGGGTTTCAATTTCTTCATCTGATAATTTACAAGTGTCCCTTGCACATACATCCTCTCTTCTGCCCCAACCTCCTCTGTCCATACTATACTTAGAACCAACAAAATGTTCACGAACCCGCATCTCATCACGAAAACATCCACACTGAAAGATCACACCAGCGTTTTCTCTCCAAAACCTACCAGCCACTGTATAAGTATTTGCCAATGAGAATTACTTGCATGAACACCATGACACAGATTTTAAAAGAATTATTGAGAACTTTATCATAGAACTTAGTGAGTTTGAGAGAAGACACTTAGAAAGAGCTCACAGGAATCAAGGAAAGGAAGCCCAAGAAGAATAAGCATCAGAACAGTGCCCAAGAAAATACAATTAAGGATGATGGAAAATAACAAAGACAATGCAAACTTTGGGGACAGAATTCAATAAGGACATAGAAACAATGACAAGGACAGAGCTGAAATGAAGATGGAATTGGAAAAGCCAATAACTCAATGAGAAAACCCAAAGGCAAGCCATACAGGTAAAGTGGATCAAACAGAAAATAGAGTATAAGAGTACAGAGAATACAGACCAAATAAGCAAGAAATATGAAGCAGTTAAAAACACAGAAAGGGGACATACAGGAAATATAGAGCACCATAAAGAAACCAAACTGTTGAATTAGAGAAAGAATCCCAAGTCCGTAGTACAGAGCAGATCTTCAACAAGATTGTAGAAGAAACAACCTCAAACCAAGGAAAGACATACTCCTACAGATTGAGGCAGCACACAGAACACCAAGTAGACAAGACTAGAAAAGAAAATGCCCAAGCATAGCATCATTAAAACACTAAATGTTCAGAACAAAGGGAGTGTACTGAAAGCTGGGGGAGCAAAAGGAACACCCATCAGAAAAACAGCTGACTTCTCCATGGAAACTTTATATATCAGAAGAGCCTGGAGCAATGGGTTCCAAGTTCTGAGAGACCATGGTTGTCATAACATATAAACTAATATGGCCACAAAACAATCTGTCATAATTGAGGGGAGAAAGAGAGAGAGAGAGAGAGAGAGAGAGAGAGAGAGAGAGAGAGAGAGATATTTTCCCCTACATCCCTACATAAACATCCTAAAAATATATTTAATAAATCGAACCTAAAATAGGGAGAATTATTTTGAGCTGAAGAGAGAGTAAGCCTAGCCAAAGGATTATGGGAAGAAATACCTAGTCATAATTATTAAAACACAGAGTCCACTGAAAACACAAACAGCACCAAAAAACAATAATACAACGACCACAAATAGCACACATTTCAATGATAACTTTAAGTATCAATGCTCTCAGTTCTCCAATCCAAAGGCATGATATGGCTGAATGGATCAGGAAACCAAATTCGTCTGTTGTTTCTGAGAAATCGACCCTTGCTTTAAAGATAGACAGTGCCTTAGAGTAAAAGGGTGGGACAAAGTGGTCCCATCAAATGGGAGTAAGCAGGCATCATTAGTTCTAAGGGCCTACATGCCCCCCAAAACAAATTGAAAGAACCCCCAAAAATATGACTGAATGATGCAATGCAAAAAGTTGGAAAAACAAGAACAAACCAAGTCCAAACCGAGTCAACCTCCAGAAGTAATAAAAATCAAAGCAAAAGTCAGTGAAGTAGGAAACAGGGAAACAACAAAGAATCAGTTAATCTGAGAACTGGTTCTTTGGAGAGATAATAGTGACTGACCATTGGCCCAAGTAGCCAAAAGAACGAGGTGACCCAAATTAAGAAAATCAGAACTGAACAGAGAAACATTCCAAAAGACACCAAAGAAATTCAGAATATTGTAAGGGAATATTTTAAAAATCTTCACTTTGCTAAAGCTGAAAACCTAAAAGAATTGGTGGATTTCTAGATTGAGCCAATCTGCCAAAATTAAACCAAGAAGAGGCCAACCACATACACAAACCCCTAACAAATGAGAAGATTGAAGTAGCAGCATGAAGACCCTGGCTTGAAAACAAAGCTACTGATTCAAATCAGAATTCGACTACACTTTCAAAGACCTTTAGCCAATTCTTCTTTAACCATGAAAAATGAAAAAGAAAAAAGAGACACACAGGAATATTCCAAAAATCCTTCTAAGAAGCCAATATCACTCTAATACCAAATCTATATAAACACACACACAGAGAAAGAGAGAGAGAGAAAGAGAGAGAGAGAGAGAGAGAGAGAGAGAGAGAGAGAGAGAGAGAGAGAGAGGAAAACCCATAGAACAATATCCTTGGTGAACATCAACTCAAAAATGTTCAATAAAATCCTTGCAAACAGAATACAGACATACATTAGAAAGTACACCATGACCAAATTGGTTATATACCTGAAATGCAGGGAATAGTTGAACTCACACAAGTCAATAAATGTATTAAACTGCATAAATGAACTTAGAGACCAATGTCATATGATCATCCTAATAAAAAGCCTTTGAAAAAGTCTGTCATGTCTTAATAAAGTCCGAGAGAATGTAGGAAGAAAGGATGACGAACATGATAAACACTAAGTATGAGGAATCTATAACCTTCATTATCTCAAATGGAGAAAAGTGTGATGCAATCCTGATAACAATTCCACTGCAGTGGGTCAGGAATGTCCGCTATCCTCACTTCTTTTCAATACAGTGTCCTACCAGAACATTTCTAGATGTGTGGCAGAACCAACTTGCACAAATCAATAGCTTGTTTTTTATAGGTCACCAAAAAAACACACAGAGAAGGAGATCATGGACACCCTTCCATTCGCAATAACCTCAAAGAAAGCAAAATATGTAGGAATAAAGCTAACCAAGGAAGTGAGGACCTCTCCCATAAAAACTTTAAACCTCTGGAGAAAGACATAAGAAAATGGAAAGACACACCATATTCATGAATTGGTAGAATTAATTTCATGAAAATGTCCATTCTGCCAAAAGCTATTTACAGATTCCATGCAATCTCAACCAAAAAAACCCATTTTAATCCTCATATAAATAGAACGAACTATCCTAAAATTTATATGGAGTGGCAGAAGACCCCCGATAGCCAGAATAATACTGCACAAAAAGAAAAATAATGAAGATATTGGCATTCCAGATCTTAAGATATATTACAGAGCCATAATAATAAAAATAATACCGTACTGGCATTAAAACAGACACATAGACCAATAAAACAAGCAAAATCAAAGACCGGGACATAAGCACGCATGATTTCAGCCATTTAACATTTGACACAGATGACAAAAATAGAAGTTGGATAAAAGAAAGTATCTTCAACAAATGGTATGGAGAAACTGGTTGTTGGCACGCAAAAGAATGAAATTAGGCCCATACCTGTCACCTTGCACCAAAACTAACTCGGAATGGATCAAAGACCTAAGTGTGAAACACAAAGCACTGAAGCTGCTAGAAGAAAACATAGGGGTGTCCTGCTATAGTATCCTACCTATAGGGAAGGAAAACATAGGGGTGTCCTGTTATAGTATCCTACCTATAGGGAAGGACTTTGTGAATTCGATGACTAAAGAGAAAGATCAACAACTGACCAGTGGAACTTCCTAAAACTCAAAGATCTATACAGCTAAAGAAACAACAGTGTGAACAGGAAGACCACGTAATGAGAGAGAACCTTTGCCAGCTACACTTCTGACAGTCAATAGAATATATAAAGAAGTAAAAACAAAGATTTTTTTTTAAATGAGCCATTCTAAAAACCAGGCCTTGAATGGGGAATTCTCAAAAGAAGAAAGAAAAATAGCTAAGAAATGTATATATGGTTCACCACCCCTGGAAATTAGGGAAATGCAAAGCAAAACAACCCTGAGATTTTATTTTACCCCAGTCAGAATGACAAACAACAAACTACGATTGCTGGAGGAGATGCATAGAAGCGGGAACTCCCGGGGCTGGGGATTTAGCGCTTACCTAGGAAGCGCAAGGCCCTGGGTTCGGTCCCCAGCTCCGGGGGGGGGGGGGGGGGGGGGGGGGGGGGGACCAAAAAAAAAAAGAAAGAAACGGGAACTCCTATCCACTGTTGATGGAAATGCAAATTGGCAAAGCCAGTATGTGGAGAATTCTCAGAAAGTTAAAGCTAAAGCTACCATGTGACCCAGCTACAGCACTTGTTGGCCTATGCCCAAAGGCCTATGCAGGCTATCTGATCACACTGTGAACCCAAAGACTGCATACCAGGAAAAAACTGTCTCCATGTGTGGTGGGGTTCAGCCCTAGCACACACCTTTAATCCAAAAGCTTTCTGTTTATTTCAAACAAGGCTGAATAAACTCAACCATAGAGTGATCAAGAGGCAGACAGAGCAAGCGACCTGTTAACAGTCAGTAGAACATAAGAAAAGAAAAAAAAACAGAGCGCAGGAGGAAGTCAGTAGGACAGATAGAGACACACAGGAAGTACAAAGGAGGGATATTCGATTTGAAAGGGGTTTTAAAATCCTGTGGAGAAGGGGAAGGAGCTTTTTGTTTCTGGGACGTCAGTGGAGTAGGAAGGTCAGCTGGGTGCTTCTTCTGCCTCTCGGAGCTCGCAGATTTTTACCTCAGCACCCAGCTCCTGAGCCTTCATTGGATTTTATTTTAAAAACAACTGGATATCAAATGATAACTTGTCTCAAAAACAAACAAACAAAAAAGGAAAACCAAGAACAAAAAGCAAAACGAACAAACAAAAAAACTCTAAAAAATAAAGCCAGAAGGGAAAAGAATGGTGTGGAACTAAATCCAAATTAGTAACAGATCCAATATCTTATCTGAAACGTGTGAGAACAAAGAGGTTGGAGTTTTGATGTTTCTACTGCAACCTCTACATGATGAGGTATGCTGGGGACATCTTACAACTCTGTATACAAATCATTTGGGTTACTTTGTGCCTTGGCCTAAAGATAATTTTACACAGTTATTTTAGTGTTCGTGTATTTGGCCCATGATCCATCATGAAGCCAAGTGTGGAATTTCTACGGATAACATCTTGTTGGCACTCAAAACATTTCACACTTTGGACTATCTCAGTTACTCTTTTTCAAATTAGAGACGTCTAGCCAGTGCTAAGGGAGAAGTAGAAAAGTGGGCTCTCACCTCTGCTTTTTAAAAACAAGTAAACAAGTATGGTTGTAATTGTTCTAATTTTATGGAGTACCTTTGAAACAATATGCATGACACCAGCATTGGCGTGCAGCCAGGAAGAGCTAGCTGGTGCTTTTAAGGGTAAGAGAGAAACCCGTGTGTTGCCTCCCATGTTAATTATTCCAATATCTAAGTCGTGCCTGAGGAGGTAGGTGGCTCACAATCACCTGTAACTCCAGCCTCATAGCATCTAATGTCCCCTTCTGGCCTCTGACGACACTTCACATATGAACAAATCAACACAGAAATAAACACACGCTGTTAAAAAAAACATGACATCTTTTTTAAAATGACTTAAATTCTTGTATTTCACTTCCTGTCTTAAAAAGACCAACATGGGAACCCACCCCAAGCAGTAGGAAGAAGACACACATCATGGGTGTTTGAGTTATTTAGTCAAAATATATGTATACCTTGTGTTTGGATTATTCAATATGGAGTCACTGCTGAAAGACACCAAGGATCGCCACGTATCTCTGAAGGGACTGCAGCTGGGATGCACACTGGAGCCACAAACTGTGTCTGTTAATAGAATTACTATCTCAGAGGGGCAGCACTGCCACCCGAGCGGCACATGGAATCCGGCTTATTGATAGATGAATCAGATTGAACGTGACACCTGTGTCCAGGGAATCCCCTGATGTCATTTAGCTAACACTTAGAACAGCTGCTTTAGAGAAATTACCTTCAGACTGGGCTCACCCTGGCAGAACGAAATCATCACCTTAAGTACTTTCCCAGTTCCCCTCAAATGACGATTCTTGTCCTGTAAGAGAGAACAGTGCCATATTTTATTCAAAATCGAATCAGTCATTTCATTTCTTATTTCCTCTACTGTCTACCTTAGATCACAGAGCCTGTTAAAGCAACGTCTTTTTGAAGGAGTCAAGTAGTGCCATCTTTGCGGACTTCGATGGCCATTCAAAGTTCATGCTCAATGAAGCACAGGGACCTTTCAGTATCTGCTCTCAAACCACTCTGTCAGCACTCTCTCCCACTCTCATGCCTCTCAACAAGAGTCCTGGGCTGCCTTCAATCCTGTCACCACCCTCCAACCTCTAAACCATTGCTCAGGCTTGTCTCTCCATTACCTTCTTAATGAACCACCGCTCATTTATCACGCCTTGGATCCAATTCACCTCCCAATGACATATTCTTCAGCTCTAGGAGACCAAATTGATGGATACCTTCTTAATTCCATGGCAAAGACTTGGCATGAGTCCTTACTGTAGGTTTTTGTTGTATTTTTTTTTTTTTTGCACACTGCCTGATTGTGTCTCTCACCCATCTCTCTCCCAGTATTTGTCATTCCCATTAGAGACTGGTGTGAAGTTCTCATGTTTATACCCACAAGCTTCTAGAACACAGTAAATGTTCGATGCTGTCACTAGTGAACAGGAATTCTCTAATGGCTGCTGAAATTCCCACTTCTCTTTCTCATCTACAGAAACATTTTAGTCCAGGCAAGCTGCTTTGCCTCAGCGGGCTGCCCCATCACAGGCAGGTTGCCCCAAGTGGAGTTTCTACTTCTCTCTCCAAAGCCTTGTTTACCTTTGTCTCTGTGACATTGCTAAGTCCCAACCAGAAGGTCTAAAATAAAGCAGCAAGCTGTGTTAACAAAGATGTAGACAAAGGTGTTCACAAACTGGACACAACCCATCACCAGAAATACAGAAATGTGCTGAGTCATCCAATGGAATGCTACAGAGAAGTGAGAAGGAACTGAAGTTTTACAAAGCAAGGAGAATGTTTTAAGTGTCCAAAAACAAAAACCAAAAACAAACAATCCAAGGCTCAAAGTCTGCAAATACATAACTATGATGATAGAAATCATTGCTTGGAGCATAGGAACCATGGGGAGGAAGGAGGGCTCTACTGTAGTACTGCTAAATATTCCAATTCATGATGTCAGTTGCCACATTTTGAAGGTGTATCAGACTTATGATTTGTATTATACTGGAGTAAAAACAAAACCCCACATCATTTAAATACAACCCTACAACATCAAGCTTGTATCTTCATATGCATGTGGTCATCATCAAATGGTCAGCTGTCAGTTAACTCGTGGAATTTTGCTGCCCTTCATGCACCTAAGTATATTTGGAAGGAGGCTCAGTGGTTTTGAATTGAGCTAAGACCATCAGTATGTATATTAAGTTTGCCTTTGACTTCTCTCCGTGTAGAGTACCGAAGTCAGTATCTGTATGACCCAGACAACCTAGTGCCCAGTCCTGTGGGTGGCTGCATACCTTGAGGACCTCCTTTTCTGTACAATCTTTGGTTACGGAAGGGCCGTTTGACATCGAGGATGCCAGCGACTTCTATTCTATTTCCCTCCTTCGGATCAACACTTGAGAGGACCACAGATCAGTGGGTGCAATACTTTTAAAGCTTATTAGAAATGCTAATTATAAACCTGACCTGGATGACCAAATGAGTTCCAGAACGCTGGATCCCAGGTTTCTGTTTTAATAAGATCCACAAGTATATTAAGCATGGCTTTTATATTCTGTTAGGATGCAATTGCAGTTCGAGATTAAAATGTCCCCCATGGGCTTGTGTGTATTAACACTTGGTCCCCAGCAGGTGGTGCTGTTTGGCAGCCATGGAGATTGAGGAACACTTAAGGACATGGGCCTTAGCTGGAAGGGGTAAGTGGCTAGGGAAGGGCCCTGGAAGTTACAACTACTGCCACTTTTAATCAGCTTCTCTCTGCTTCCTGGTCCATGACATATAAAGAAGCCACTGTCACACATACCGGTTCTTATGAGCTCACCATTCCTTCTTTTCACTGGGCTGAAATTTCCCTGAAGCTATAGGCCCAAATAAATCTTTCCTCTCTTAAGTCACTTTGTCGGGTGCTTGGTCAGAGTGATGAAACAGTAGCTAGCACGGACGTGTTGACAGCTGGGCCCTCCCTAATCGATGGTTTCAGGGTTAGAGCTAACTACTCAAAGAGTAGTTTTCAAATACAAACTCGCCAACCAGAGTTCACCCACTAATCATGCCTCTATCAAGCTCGGAGGATGAAATCTACCTTTCCTGATTTCCCCAGGACCAGCTAACAGACCACCAGGGACAATGCCACAGAGCCCTGAAGTGAGTACAGTATGTTAGGCTTACTGATCTTTCCAGCCAGGTGATTCGTGCAGAAATCGCAGTACCTACATCTCATGCCTCCAGTTGTCCCTTCCCTGTGCAGCCCCAGCATCATGACACATCTTTCTCTTAGTAGCTGTGAATCGTAAGCTCCTTTTTCTTTCCCTTTAAAAAAATGATTACTTTTATTTAGTGTGTGTAAGCATGCATGAACAAATTGCCCTGAAACATTAGTGGAGGTCAGAAGACAGCTTGCCGGAGTCTGTTTTCTCCTTCCATCATGGGGATTGAACTTCAGTCATCAGGCTTGGCATCAAAGGCCTTCAGTGGCTCTGCCTCTCACAAGCCACACAAACATCTTTTTAATGTATTTGCCTCCTTCTCTGTTGGTCTCTCTATGTCTTTACTATACTCTCCTGGGGTTTTCTGGTTTCTACCTTCATCCAGACTTCTGGTTTACCACCAGAGACAACCTCACGTAGGTCTTCTGCTATGAGGCTACTACAAGGTTGCTGGTTTTGCTACCCATACTACACTGCCAAACTCCTCTGGAACCAGAAAGCTCTAGATCTGCATCACCCTCCAGTCCTCCAACTCATCAGCTCCCATCATCCTTTGTACATGATTGTCTCTGTGTTGACTCCCCAGGCTTTCTCCCCTTACAAAGTTGAAAGTTAAACAAAGCTCAATAGCTGTGAGTGTCTTTAGTGGAGGAATCTCAGAACCACAAAGGGAAGGGAGTTGTTCTCTTCTTCCTCCTCCTTCCCCTCCATCCCTCTTCATTCCCCTCAGTCTCCTTGTGTTTCTCTAATGAAAACTTGTGGAGTTTGAGGAAATACCAAACACCATTCTCTCAATAGCTCCCTTTTTTATTTATTTTTTTAACCTTTGTACTTATCACTGCAACATCTTAGAGCCAAGAGCTAACAGTCGTGTATTTAAATACTCTCTATGATCTCTCCTCTATATATTTCCCAGATTTAAATCCTTTAGAGTCAACCAAACAGCAGAAAATTCTATTATCTTTCAAGTTCTCCCTTCAGTATCTCTACCATGAATGCCACTGTGATTTTTCACTCTGAGTAGAGCTGTTCATTCCTTTTCATTTTCATGGCAGTTTTCTGGGACTCTGTCATATAACCCATCCTCCTTTGTCTCCTAGTTAGTGGCACATTTGATACAATTAAATATATTATACTATTTAATAGTATAATATTATATTAATATATGAATAGTACATTAAATATTTATTATAACATATGATATATTATATGAAAATATACTGCAATACATTTATGATATAATAAAATTGTAATATGCACATATAATATATATGATCATATATTATATATGATATATATTATGATATATATAGATATAGTCTAAGAGACTCCTAAAACAGTATAGACTATTGCTATTGCCTTTGGTTTCCTCCTAGAAGGTAATCCCCTATTGCTAAAGATACCATGTCTTTGAACACAAGACTCACAGGATCCAAGTTGGCTGTGAACTGAAAGCTCCCTCCCTGAGGCTTTTGTAATACCAGAAGGTTCTATGTGAGCTAACAATGAAAGGAAGCAATTGATAGTCCTACACAACTATGTGTGTGAACCACAACAATGTGGCATGGCAGGATATCCTTAAGGGTGCAAGAGTGGCATGCCTATCTTGGTAGCAACCAACAGTTATCTAATTGAATTTAAGGCCAGCTCAACAGGAGAGAAGTTATGTCTGGTACTAGACACTTAGTCAACTACCCAGATCTAGAGAAATCCTGGATCTTAAAGGAAAGCCTACAACCTCCACCTTCCTAGACCTAACTATTCTAAGACTTATACTTAGATCCACAGAGAAGTTTAGCTCTCACCAATCATCAAAGAAGCTTCTCTCTGTCTTTGTGTCAGAGACCTTTATTAAAAACCACAAACATGCTAAATGCAGAGAACATTGCTGTTCGCTTCCAGGGGACACGTGCAGTATGCAACCCCTACACCTAAGATGCAGGGAACATCTCAGAAGATGAGGGAGAAAAGAGGGTAAGAGAGGCAGGAAATCTGCTGTGATACTGTGTCTCCAAAAAATAACAAGGAATCTCCACTCAATAATACCTCAACAATATGGCTGCCCAAAGAAGTCCCGAAAAAGAACAATACCGTAGACATGCTAACACAGGAAGGGGAATATCACAGGGCAGCAAGCCTAGACAAAAAGTCACAGGCAACTAAGAAATGCCGAGAGGTGGAGAATTAGTCTTTTGCAGGGGTAAGCCCCTTGATCAGTTAGCCAATGCCAAGTAGGCAGTATGAAACCGTGTACATACAACCAATACTAATGGACTCAATGGACTATATTTATATATTTAAATACCTATATGTGTAGCAATAATAAAGAAAACGAGTTTAACTTTTTTTTAATTCTCAAGAATTTAGAGGGAACAAAGGACGGATACAAGGAGTTGAGGGATAAAATGACAGGGGGAAACGGTCTAATTGTATTTTAATTTTTAAAAAGCTAAAGTAAAAAAAAATACCTGCCACATCTAACTAGATAGTTTACAGTGTTTCTCTGTAAAAATGGCCTTCTCTAGTCCCTGAAGGGACCAAAGAAAAACCTTTGGCTTCATAGTTATGAATTAAGAAGAGAAAATCATAAATATGCCCAGAGTTTGGCAAATATCATCTTCAAAACTTTATTGGGCAGAGTAACATTTGCTGGCTCCAGAGTGCTGACAGTCATCCAAGGTAATTTTACAGCAAGTTCTCGTACTTAAAATCTTGACTTGGATATCCACCAAGTCCATGCAGGAGTATTCTTATATGGCCAGAATAGCTCGACTGCTCTGGGAGAAGACTTTCTCCTTAAGAAGTGCTGTAGAATAGCCCAAGGAGGAGGAGCTAGTTGCCCTCCTGGGTGTCAGAAGCTACAAAAGTGCATCCTGGGATGGCAGCCAGATTCAGGTGTAATCAGGCATAGTACAAGCAGCATTAGAATGGGAATCGAAAGGCCTAGGGCACAATCGGGAGGAATAACTGGTCCTTAGGCCACCTGCTGTTTGAATGTGGCTAAGGGATGTTCTAACATTCCATTCTGTAATGACTGCCTTTCTCCTGGTCGGTAAACCTCTTTTTCCTTAGCTCAGAGGTATGAGCTCAACTTAGTCCCTGTAAGTATGATGTGCATGGTGTGAGCAGTTTATAGAACCACATTTGATCTTCCTCACATGGTGTAAATGCTTGGTGGGTTTGCTCTTGAATGCAAGCCTCTAAAATCTACCCACTCTTCCCCTTTATGACCTGGCTTTCATCAGTTTTGCTTCTTGATGAATTCCTAGATGGCGCTCCTTAGAGATGAATGCATTGTTTATTATCATGCTTCTGTTCCTGAACTGCAGATTTTAATTGCAGGTCTTCTTATAAACCTCCAGGCCTCTGGAGCTCTCCTTTCTCCTTTGATTGTTAGTGTGTAGTTCCTGCCATTTCCAGTTGCTGAGTTCTAAAGGATATCAGGTTAGTCGCGTGTTCCTCTCCCTGCTTCCTGACTTTCACGTGCTGCTGCCTACCTGGATGTCGGCCCATGATGAGATAGAATGTTTCAGACTCACACAGGACTGGATATTCCTGTGTCTCTCGCTGAAAAGTAGCTTCATTTGGATACCTGAAATGGGCAGATATTTCTATCTGCCAGGAATCTGCTCCCAGAGTCATTGCCCACCCCACCAAGAGCCAACACCTGGACTGGACCAATTTCCTTACATTTCACTCTTTTTCCACACATGTTCTACAGATCTCTATTTCATCAGTGTTGGAAGACATAATATACAAAAAGGGCTTCGCAGCTGAACTTGAGAGAAGGAGACCAGGTGAGACTTTTCAACCAGATGCTTTAGAGGAAGAATTTGTGGCACCTTTGTTCTGGGAACATAAGGACCATACGTAAGGAGGGGCAGAGTTGTCTACAAAGTTCACATTATCCTGTGTTTTAGTTTGGTTTTACATTCCTGTGACAAACACCATGACCAAAAGCAACTTGAGGAGGAAAGGGTTAATCTACATTATGGTTCCACATCCCCTTCATTGAAGGAAGTCAGGGTAGGAACTCAAGCAGGAGCAAAGGCAGGAAATGGGAGAAGTACTGCTTACTGGCTTTGCCTCCTAGAACCAGCAGCCCAAGGATAGCACCACCTACAGTGAGCTGGGCTCTCCCACATCTGTCATCATTCAAGAAAATGCTTCACTGATTTGCCTAAAGACCAACTGAGGGAAGCATTTTCTCAGTTGAAATTCTTTATTCCCATGACCCTACCTTATGTCAAGTTGAAAACAAAAATCAGAATACCATATCATGTTTAACCTGATATTTATTATTACACTTAATGTTTATGGAATAGACATTGAGAAATGTTATCTAGAGGAGAACCTACTATCATTGCATAACAGTCTTTCTTGCTTCCATTTCAAGTTAGTGCTGGTTGTCTGTAGTTTCTGAAGAGAAAAAATAAGAATGTGATAATTCAGCATGCCTTCTTTTGTCTGAGCTTCCAGAAAACTTCAAACCTAATTCAAAACTCTGTCGAAGATTTTTGATATTTCAGAGGCACAAAAAATTGAAGACAGTGTTCTCTGTCAGATTTCACTGGGGTTCTCAAGAGTTTCATAGATAGATAGATAGATAGATAGATAGATAGATAGATAGATAGATAGACAGACAGACAGAGGAACTGAATGAAATGACTGAGGTGGAGATGTAGCTTCTGGAAGCTAAAGACCTTGAGAGTATGGGGCATAAGACCTGGAGTGTTGATACCAGATTGCCTTGCACTCTCCTATCCAAACATGAGGAAGAGCACGGCCTATCTTTCAGAAGGAGAGGAGTTGCCTTTGTCCTGACTGGATCCTAGGCCATTGAATGGCACTCACTTGGGTTGGAGACAAATGTTCCCACTCAATTTACAGACACAAGACAATCCTCTCTGTAAACCCTCAAAGATTTACTCAGACTCTGTTTTAACAGTTCTTGAAGTATATTTTTAATCCAGCCAAGTTGACAATTAAAGTCAGCCGTCATCATGTTTGCCATGTTTAGTCATGATGAAAATGCAAAGCAAAGCCGTAATGCCATGCTCACTGAAAAGCCTTTAACAAGAAGACAGACTATAACAAATGTTGACAAGGATGTGGATAGAATAGGACATTCATTGACTGCTGGTAAAAATTGTAAAGTGGAACAGCTGCTTTGGAAAATAGCTTGGCACTTCCTTGAAAGTTAAATATATCATTACAGTGTTACCTAGAATTTCTACCCCTAGATACTCATAAGAAATGAGCACTGATCTCTCTGTCTCTCTCTCTCTCTCTCTCTCACACACACACACACACACACACACACACACACACACCATTACAACTATACCATACTATTTAATTAATGGTAACATCCTAAATGTTCATCAACTGGAAAATCAATGGAGCAGCATATCTACACACTAATACTATTTCATTCGTTCATCAGAGGAAAGGAAGAGTCCAGCACAGATAAGTGTTGAAACATTTCGTAAAGTGAACAAAGTCAGTCACCAAAAGACATATCATCAATGATTCCTTTACATGTAGTGTGTGCATGTAATTTATACATCATCTATGTTTCCTTTACATGTAATGTATAAAATAAGGAAACTTACAGAGACAGAAAATGGGAGCTTTCCAGGAATGGGAAATGAAATTGACAGGTGAGAGGATTCTTTCTCTTATAACATAAATGTTTTAAAATTAGACTTTGATTACATAATTGCATAATTCTATGAATATACTGAAGAACCTTAAAAAACAATTTAGATGGTAATTGTAAAGTGTGTAACTTATATCCTCCTAAACTATTAATTTTTTGACTAAAAATGGTTGCCCTTTCTCTGTATCATTTCTTTTTGAGAGCTGTCAAATAAACGTAAGTTTAGTTAGATAGGAAGAGTTCAGAGAATCGATTGTAAAACAATAATAATATTGTCTTTCTTTACAAATAGGTTTCAAGTTTTCACATCACTGGAGATGGCAAACATGAGACGATACACGCTCTCTTGCTCAAATTAGCCAGGCATCAGTGTATCCATGTTTCAGTGCAGCATATTTTACATCCTCAGTAGACACACTTTAATTTGTCAAAAATCCACTGGTTATTTTACGTCACTTGGCTAAATGCCTAACAGAAGCAACATAGGGGAAGAAACATTTATTTTGGTTCACAGTTTGAGCCATCAGGGTATGGAAGGCATGGTGTCTGGAGCTCTGTACATGTTGGAAGAATCTTGATTGGTCCAGAAGGAAAAAGAGCTTCAACTAAACCAGCAGTAGATTTCCAGCTTCAAGGATAGCTCCCAGAAATCTAGTTTCTAACTAAACACTAGAATCCAAAACTGGCACATCTCAGAACAGTACCACCAACTATGGACTCACAAACATAAACCTCTTGGGGACATCCAAAGCGTAAGAAGGTAAGATGGACAGGACATGGGTGGAAATAACTTGTACAGCAGTTTCCTCTGATGTTAAAACCTTTCATCTTGTAGAGCAACGTCTTAGGACATAAGATATGAAAGGGGAGGTAAAACAACATGGTACTTTAAGACAAAATGTATACAAGGAAGTGAAGCATTACACTCTGTAGGGAAACTTGTAAGGCAGAAAATAAACTACTCAAAAGAACTTCAGGAAGTCCCTGAAACTGACCATATTCATTAGGTCCCTCCAACCTCAAGAGTATATACACCGTGAAGACTGCTGAGAAAAGACTCCCAGACAAGCCAAGGATCAAAAAAAAAAAAAAGGCTCTGAGAGAAGCCAGGAAGCTGAAAAGCCTGCAAGAAGCAGAAGTCAACTAAACCACCTGAAAAGGATACTCTGTAACCTATTGAATGGCCTTCAAGCTGTGCAGTGAGCTCCAGGTTGCCAGATTTTATGAGCCATCACACATGCTGGGGTGGGCTTTGGTAGTGCAGCTGTTTTAGGGGTCATCCTGCACCTATAAGTAAAGAGTTATGCACACTCTTGTAAATAACCGCAATAAAATTCACTGTTTCATCGTATCCATACTTTGTTGTTGGTTCCCTGTGTCTACCTGGAGTGAGCGGACATTTATGCACATGTCCCAAGGAGTAGTGTCACACAACAATAAGGAATAATGGGAATAAGGAGGAAAGACAGAAGTATGAAAAGAGAGAAAGAAGGAGAGAGGAGAGGAAGGCATCAAGAGCTGTTGGTGAAATGAAGTAACATATTCTGGTGGTGTAACCATACCACTGTCTTAAGAAGGCAGTTCTGTATTGAATAGGCAATTATCACAGGGAAGGAAAAAAGTATAAATGACTCAAAAGTCTCACCACAAGCCCAGAACAATTGGGTCCAAGTCACCCTTTCTTCTCAGTCCCTTGGTATTTGTCACAGTCATAGAGTTTGCTATTAATGCTGGCATTCTACCCCCTAGCACTTCAGGTCATGCTAAATTATCTTGTTTTTATCCTACTATAATAATAACTGGAATTTATGAAGACTAAATGCTACGAACTTTTCAAAATCTTCATACATTTTTTTCTCTTGCATTACTAGGGCCTTGAATATACTAAGTAAGTGTGTTATCATTTAACCATACCCTGAGCCTTCTTTTCACCTTGGTTTGTGTTTGTTCATTTGTTTGTTTGTTTGTTTGTTTGTTTGTTTGGGGTAGTGTTGAGGATTGAATCCAGGAACATACATGTGATAGGCAAGCACCCTAGCACTCACCTGTACCCTGTGCATCCTTTGACTTGAATTTTGAGACTGAGTCTCACTAAGTTGATGAAGCTAGCTTTGACCTTGCCATCCTTTTGTCTCATCTGTGATGATGTGTCTGTGGCATGGGGCCTGGCTTCACTTTGGGAGATCTTAAGTAGCCTGTAGAACAAACGACACTACCTATTTTCTGCAGACAAATTAACGTGAGGCTAGAGGTGGTTAAGAGCTGTGCCTGCTTCTAACACAGCCCCTGGTGAAAGAAATGCTGGACTTTCCTCAGCTCTTCTTCTTGGCTTGGATCCAGTGAGAGGGTCAGACGCTGTTCTTCTATCTCCTGGAAAACAGTGAGACCAGTGCTCAAACCCCAGGAGACAGATGGTTGCTCCAGATTCATGACATTTGGTGAGTCACAAACTTGTCCTGAGTGTCACCTCTCCTGTCTAGGTAGGGATTTCATCACTGACTTGTCATATGAGGTTAATTTGGCCACGACAGCATCTTCTAGGTAACACCTGATTTGACTGGAGGGGAATCTTCCATTTGACCTTCAGCCCAGGCTTAGGAGGGCAGAGACAAACAGTGGAGCCCAGTTGGGTGAGTCTTCAGGCTTGGCACTCTGTTCTGCCCGGGCTGCTATTAGTGAGGACAGAGAAGGAACTTGTACTACCATTAGCAAGGAAACAGAGCTGACTGCATAGGTGCAAATTCCAGGAGGAAACCTGCCTCCCACTTCAGAGCCCAGGAACAATGAGAGCCTTGTTCTTCTTACAGCCACTGGCCTGGCATGGATAAAGGCTTATGTGTCCTTCAGTTTCGTGCCCCATCTCTGTAATCCCCCAGCAGGCTTCAGCCAAGAATCCTGGGCTTCCTCTTTCTATTTCCTCTCTTAACCCGAGGGCCTGTCGATGCATGCTCTAGAAGAACTGCCCCTCATGAGAGATCTTTGCTTTTCCACCTACACTTGGAATGCTATCAATCTTCCATGAGTTCATATAGAACAAAGCCTCTTGTTTTCTCCACTCTGTTTTTCTAGCTCTTATATTTGGCCTTCCCAATGCTTTGAATATCTCCCGAGTACTTTCCAATTCTCTGAGCATCTCTCCAGTGCTTCCCAAAGCTTTGATTATCTCCCTAATGCTTCCCATGCTCTGAGCATCTCCACAAAGCTTTGAGTGTCTCCCCAATGCTTCCCAAGGCTTTGAGTGTCTCCCCAGTGGGTGTTACATATGCTGATGACCAAGACCACATGCTACAATTCTCTCGCACTCCTTTCTTTTAAATGCCTTTGTCCATGACTATAGAGTACTTTTAGAAGAAAAATTAAGAGAAAAGGAAAGAAAAGGTACAGAAAGTAGGACATGAGCCTAGAACAGTGAAGTCCTGGGGAAAACCAGCCAACCAACCATGCAACAGTATCCATCTGGAAGGCCTCAACTTTTAGAAACTGGTGGGAAAGTGGTTCCACATTTCAGAATTGGTCCTCAGTGCTGCCTCTCCCAAGAACCAAGTGGGTCAAACTTTAGACAGGTTCAGCTTTGTCTGATGGTTGCCAGGTCACACTAAGTGTCTCCACAGCCTGAGTGCTGGTTCTAATATCTGTGGTGGGATACAGACCATTGGAAGATTTCGCAAGACTGGTCGAGCTTAATATAGTAATTATGTGAAATAAGTGTGATCATTATCCTAAGAAAACAAAGCAAGGAACCCAGAAATCGTGGGGTGAGCAGCACTGGTACTCAGGACAGTGGCTCCTGCCAGTTGCTGAGAACAACTTGGACATTTATCTTCCCAAGTCCACTTTAGTGACATTGAGCCATTAGCTGAGATTCAGAAATCCTGAGACTATTGGCACTTTAGAAATCAGCAAAGGCCACAAATTAGGCCTTTCTGTTTGTTTGCTTGTTTTTCTGAAACCCAGCACTGCAGTCCTAAGTCCCTCCCTTGAGGCTGGACTAGGGCCTTGCTCAGGTAATACATTGTCATCCAGTGAGCGTGTCACCAAATGCCTCATAATTTTGTATTTGTGGCCCAGTTCCTACCCTTGGTCAGTATTGTGTTCTCTTTAAAGTGTGCCTCCAAGCACACATTCTGCCCGAACTATTACCTGTTTAATAACTTTGCTCAATCCTCAGAAAGTTTTATATGCATAAAGATGTTTTTGAAGGGAAAACTTATGAATAATGGGTTGTTTTGTTTTGTTTTTCTTTTTTTTTTAAGTTCAAAAAAATCCAAAGGGCTATGAGTCTGGAGACGTGCTCATTTGCAGTGGAGGACAGAGAATGTGGAGACAGAAGTGCATTCTGGGAAGGAGGCATTAATGTCAAGGGCTTAGGGAAAGTTGGTGATGAAAGAGGAAAATGTTCCAGTTGGGGGTGTACCCTGAGGACGAGAGATCAGAGGATGTGATATGTATCTGTGCCACTGCTCTGACTGAGAAAATACCAGGACTCAGGGAAAAGTGGATCCTGATGGAAGGCTGAGGAGGGCTTGTGAAGGTTGGAACGAAGCAATGCAACAGCTGAGTTGTGCAGGCTACTGCGGGAGATGGAACTCAGAGGAAGGCCGTGATGTGTCTCACGAGGGTGGGAGTTACTATTCTGGACTGTGCCAGGGAACACATAATGTTGATCATCTTTCAGAGACATTGTGGCATCCACAGTCATCTGCATGAATCCAAGGGACAAAGAGACAGACAGACAGACAGACACACACACACACACACACACAAACACACAAACACACACACACACACACACACACACACACACACACACACACACACACACACTGGGAACATGGCCTTCTAACAAACCAGCAAAGCTCATTGTACCTAGAGGAAAATGAAGTCATGTGCTTGACCCTTCTTAGGGGAACCTTGTCGCTGTTGGACTGACCTGAATGTGTGTTTTTCCACGTTCTAAACAGTTCACTGTCAGATACAGTGCTTGCATCCATATTAAGTGTGGGATTTTCAAATTTTCAGGCTCACTACTGTTTTCCTAAATAGAGACAAGAGGGAAGTGGGGAGAAATCAGCCTACAGGTAAGATGTCAGCACTAAGGGTCAGGGGAGCAGGAAGAAGAGAAGGAATCGTGAGTTATGCCAAGCAGATCCCTGTTCCATGTCAGCTCTGCTTGGTCCCAACTGTTAGATAAACAGCATTAGGCCTAGAAGACATTGGGAATGGACCCTTATCCTATTTCCCTGAAAACCTTAGAACAAGAAACAGAACAACTGTCCCCTTAAGATTTAAGCTTCTACAGGAAAAGGTGAAGATGTTGGGGCTTGTTGGACCTATCAGGAGAAAACTACTTCCTCCTGGTCAAAGGTTTTATCCCCATCCCTGACATCCCTGGGACATTGTTATTTGCCCAAAGATATATACTATTGTTCCCTCCCTTAAAATGTACTCCAACTGGGCCTGTCAATCACCTGACTAGGAAACCACCCCTCAGGAAGACTGATTCACAGGAAGACATACTAAGGAGATGGGAGGGATAATTTTCCCCTCATGAAGTCATGGTCTTACCCCTTCCAGAAGCCCCTAGTTCAGTGGAAGCCTCGCATCACTAACATTACCCATTAGCTGAGTTATACCTTTCCTCTTCCTATCTTTTTCTTCTAGATCCTAGCTAAAAGCCTATACACGTTTTCCCTGATAATAGGGTGATAGGTTATAACAAATATCAAAATAGAAGAGGCTAGAGAACACTTGCTCAACTAGGAACTCTTGGGGTTCAAGTAGAGATTGTAACCCATTGACAAAAACAAACAAAGCAAAACAAAACACCCTGATCAGGAGAATCTGCTTTCTGACCTGCGTGCAGACCCAGCATTCCAGCTGAGCTGAGTCCATCACAGGGCCAAGAGACCACCGCAAGGAAGGTGGACTCACCCTGACCCATGCTAAAGGATGGATGAGAGATCTTTTACTTTAAGCAGACTGTTGTTTCCCTCCCCAAATCCCCATTCCCCAGCATAGTCCCTAAGTGGTGCAGCTACAAGGTATAGTGAGGTCTGCTCAGCTTTCTGAGTCTAGACAAGACAGAACTTTTCTGTCTTTTTCTCTTTTTTTCCTTTTTCTTCTTGTTTTCCTTTTCTTTCTTTCCCACATTGGTTAGAACCTTATCTGTGGTTTCTTTTGTTTTTGGGTTTTTTTTTTTTTCTGATACCTTAGACTTCCTTATTTTTTCTCACTCTTTCTTTAAAGCCTACTCCCTTTCATGTGCTCGCTTGACAAATATCTTTTTTTTTTAATTTCTCTTTATTCTCCTCCTCCAGGCAGCTGCTGAGATTTATAGCTGCCCTGCCCTGGAGTCTTTTATTCATGTAAACGCTTAATGAAACTCTAACATATTATCCGTGAACTTCTGTGTAAGTCCATTCTTAAATTCTCTTATTAATGATTCCCCTCCCCATTATCATCTGGCAAGCACAAAAGGATTTCCCCCAAACTCTAGTAACAATGCCTGCCGCCGTCTCAGAGTCACTGTCATCAATAAGCATGACTTACTTAAGTCAATCCTTTCCAACGTGCTGTTCTGCGGCAGCTGCCACACCTTGGAATTTGTTAGAAATGCAACTGGGGTCTCACCCCAGCCCTAGTGAGTCGGAAGGGAGTGGGGACCTGCCATCTGGATTTTAATAAGCAGCCCTCCAGGGGATTTGGTACCCACTCAAGTGTGAAAACCATTTCCTTAAATGTACTGGGAGAAGAGAATTTGCATGAATGTTTCCTATTATTAATGATGAGTGCTTGATTTGAAGTCAGGGGTTAGCATCCTTCTGCATTCTTTGTCGCAGCCCTTGAATGTGGGCGGTCTTAAACCCTCCTAAGTTGAGACTATTTTTTACACTTTTCTTTCTTTTTTTAAAAATTTGTTTATGGGTGTGGTACATGTGTCATGGCAGAGAGGGAAAAGTCAGAAGGTGACGTGCAGGAGTCAGTTCTCATCTTCCACCAAGTGACCCCAGTTCATCATGCTTCACAGGGCCATCGCCCCGTCTCTGGGTTTAGAATCTTAAGTGACTGAGCTGGTGCTTCTGGAAAACTGAGTCGTGGGCATGTATTACTGAAGCCATATTAGAATAGTCTCCACTTCTCTTAGGGCTATACTGCGGTGTCAAGGTAAGAATTTGTTTTCTTCCTAGAGACATATACTATAGTGTTTTCTACTTTTTAAAATTGCCATAGCTGTGGCATCTTATAATTTGGGCCTGCTACACATAGATTCTCTCTCTCTCTCTCTCTCTCTCTCTCTCTCTCTCTCTCTGTGTGTGTGTGTGTGTGTGTGTGTGTGTGTGTGTGTGTGTGTGTTGCTAAATAATTTTAAGCTCTGATTTTTTTTCCCTCTTAATATGCAACTGGAGGGTTCGGTGTTATAAGTTCTGTGAATATTTGTGTAGAGCAACCTGCTCCAGAGATAATTGCATTAGCAGCATTCAGGGCCGATGGGTATCACCGGCACAGTGTGATCATGTTAGAGGGGAAGTGTCTTTCACCCGGGGACTCTAACATGTGGTTACTGTCTCCATAATTAACCCATCGACCTTGAAAAAGGAATGTAATTAGAAGCAAAGGCAATTAATTCCTTCTAAGTGATTTCACTGCCATACCCATTGCCACCCCAGAAAGGGGATTCCAGAAGGGCTGGGAGGAAGCAAGAGGATGGGAACAGCCAGAAAGATCACATCAGGAGTGCTAATGAGGCTTTAGTGTCTGGGAGAGCCAAACAGTTCAGAAAGTGAGGAATCCCTACGTTTCCAGGGTTATGCACCCTCCCATTGACTCCCCTGGAACACCAAAGGCCCGAGTTTTCAGGGTTCAAAACCAAAGAGCAATGCTACTATTCACTAATCCTAGGCATTCCATGTAACACGTCTGTAACACCATAGCATCCCCTTCCTCGGGGAGTGTTAGGGTGGAAATACGGTAACTGTAAAAGGATTTTAAACATATAGCACCAGACTCATCTAAGATCAAAATCATTGTTCTGGTCCTCAGAGCATCCGACAGGCTCCGGATGGAGCTCCGGGCTGATCTGGAGCTCACTGTCTTTCTGCTTCCGAGTACTGAGATTACAGGTGCATCCCAGCATATCGGGCATGTGGCAGCCTTGGGGGAATTTTCTGTCCCTTCCATTAAAATGCATACCGTATATTTTTCTGAAATGATAAAGATAACCTCTGCTTCCTGATAGAAGGGATTCAAAGCCTATTATACAGCTCCAGATCAAAATGAAGTAATATTTAGTTTCTACAAACTGCAATTCCAAGCCATTTGAAGGTTCTCTGAGGACATCTCTACAGCCTTAAAGCTGTATAAAGACACCAGGGAACGATGCTCCCTGGTTACAGGAGTGAGTAAAAAATCCAGCACTAAGCATGGGCAGGGACATGCATCCAGAAAGGTAAATGGCATCTGTAAAGAACTTGGAAAGAAACAAAGATATATAGCCTGTTTGGGGAAGTTTGCATAGTTCAGAAGGTTGGGTTAGAGAATGTGTAGGCTTACAAGTTGGGGTGGGAGGTAGCATGGAGACAAAGCCTATGTAAGAACAGCCTGTTTGAAGTTATGATGCACTCATATGCAGGAGGCTGGGCTGCACAAGGCCTTTGAGACTAATCGAGAGTCAATGACATGAATAACCAAAAATTTGCCTCATTATCTAGTTTGCGTTGGCTGCCTATTAAGTGAAATCTCTCTTGGATGGAATTCTTGGCTCTTGGATCATTGGGTCTGTTTGTCTGTCAGCTGTGCTTGTCATACCACAAACACTACTCACCCCTACTGTGTGTGAATGAAAGGTTAAAATAGACTGGGATGTTATGTCAGCAACAATAAGGAGTCACTGCAGAGTGCTGCCTCAGATTTGCATGTTTCATGCTTTGTGCCAAGGGTGAAGAGGCCCGAGGCAGAGCCAGGTATGTAGAGAGGGAGGTGTGTTTTCATCCTGCGAAGGAGAGCTCGCTCTTGCTTAAAGGACTGGATAGGCACGGTGCCCAGTGGTATTTGTTGTTGTTGATGGTGTTATTGTGGTTATTGTAGGCGATGGTGTTTTGGTTGGTTGATTGGTTGGTTGATTGGTTAGTTTTTAGAGGCATGGTCTACTATTGTAGCCCAGAATGGCTTAGAGCTTACTATGTAGTTGAGGATCCCCTGGAACTAGTGGCAGTCCTCCTAGAATAGTGTCCCAGGCGCTAAGATTACAGATGAGAGCCACCAATCTTGACTGTGGTAGCAATTCTAAACCAGGCATATTGTAGAGTACACAGAACACAGGAAGGGAGAAAATGAAAGCACTTCAATTCTAAACCCCGGATCATTTCTAGAAAGGCTGAGTCCTAAGTGTAATGCAACAGTCCCCGAATCCTCCAATAGAGATAACACATCCTAAATAACTTTATGCAGACACATTATAGTCAAATGAACTATTCTAACTAGTGTGTTGTGAGTGCTGCCATCAGGGGCCTGAATGAAGATATTGGGCCATAAAGAAGAGAAACTATACATGGGGAATAATTACAGGTCTTCTTATGCCTTGTATGTAACTCAGTAAGGGAAACTGAGGACAACTGCTTGCCTTCTGAAATTCATGTTACTTTTCAATACAGCCTCTGGCCACACCAGTTCATTTTTTGGCTCTGAAAGTACATTATAGGGTCACAAATTATACAGGGTTTAGCATTGCAGTTGGTACATCTTGCTAGTGATCAAAATTTAGGATGAATCATTTCAGGAAGTACTGAACAAACACCAACCAGACTAACTCCATCCCGGAGTATCACAGAAAACACTGACTAGGTGCAAAGCCCATGAGGGTAGTAGCACTCTGGGTAGAAAGCAAGGTTGTGAAACATATGCTTCTGACCTGGAAGGGAGATGGAATTACCACCTTTCTCCTGATGGTGTGAAATCAAGGAAGCCTGGGGTCAGGCGATCTGTGCAGAGACAGCCCAGGAGCTCCAATTCTAGTTCTGTTTCAGAAAGCAGAAGTGACATGCCTTCAGACTCAAAAGTAAGGACATGCCTCTATTTGTTCTCTCACCTTACTTTCCCATTATTGTCACTGAAGGTCACCATACAATGCCTGAATTAGGTGACCCATGACAGCCTGAAGCCCTAGAGTAGACACAGCTTCCTTTCTGATAAGATCTGCAGTCCTGAGCATCAGAAAGTGTCCCTGCACCTCCATGGATCTTTGCTTTGCTGCCCTACCTCATGGCTTACCAGACAGAATAATAGAAAGTACAGATTAGAGCGAAATAAATAGCACCTCACCTTTCTATCCATAGGAGAGCCCCAGGGTGACTGAAAATGCAAAAGGAATCGGGAAAAATGGAGGAGATCTCCTGAGCCACCCATAGGTGTTTACCAATCACTAAACTTAGCCAAAAGCAGTGAGTGTTAAATATGGACCCCAGCAGTGCGCTAAAGTCTGTGAGCACAGAGAGCCCATCCAAGTGCAAATTGACCACAGGGTGGAACGTACACAGGACAGACCCAGATAAATATTTTGAAAACATGACCAGCATGGAAACCACAACCCACTAAAGGCTGGTCAGAACTTCAACCTGAGCCTGATGGTTGCTGAAACAGACCTGTCAACATCCTGTCTACAACACACATCAGGCTCAAAGCCTCACACATTCCTAGTAAAGAAAATGTCCCACAAAAAGCAAACACACATGAAAACAAAACAGAAATCCTCCGTTCAGACAGGAAGTGGCACTCGACAGAAACAAATGCCGACAGAACGCACCGTTAAAGTCACATGCCTGAACCACACTTTGAGAGGAGCAGGAAACAGGTAGTAGCAGAGAAACAATACAAGACAGACCAAACAATGGATGGAAATTAAAACTATAATGACCAAAAATTGAAACATCTCTGAGTGAGACTGAGCTGGCATTACAGAAGACTGGAAGCCATGGTGTCCCTGTGGAAGAGCAGGAAGACCTCTCACCACTCCAGCCTAACAGTAACTTAAATTTAAAGATGACTCCAGTAACCAAATTTCTTGTGAGAAGCAATGGAGGCTGCAGTCCACCCGGAATTCTGTGGCCAGTGAACGTGCCTGTGTCTCAGTCATGGTTTCTATTCCATCAGGACCAAGAAGCAAGCTGGGGAGGAAAGGGTTTATTCAGCTCACACTTCCACATGCTGTTCATCACCAAAGGAAGTCAGGACTGGAACTCACACAGGTCAGGAAGCAGGAGCTGATGCAGAGGCCATGGAGGGATGTTACTTACTGGTTTGCTTCCCCTGGCTTGCTCAGTTTGCTCTCTTATAGAACCCAGGACCACCAGGCCAGGGACGGCACCACCCACAATGGGCTGGGTCCTCCCGCTTGATCACTAATTGAGAAAATGCCTTTCAGCTGGGTCTCATGGAGGCATTTACTCTGGGGAGGCTCCTTTCTCTAGCTTGTGTCAAGCTAACATATAAAACCAGCCAGTACAGTCCTTAAGGTGGAAATGACTAGAAACGAGCTAAGTGAAGACCTGAGACACCATCTGAAGCAGGCCTTTTCTCTTAAAGAGACAAAGACACACACTCCCAGCACTGTCTTTGGGCTTCAGTGTATGCAGAGGTAGCATTCAAAATGCCTATTAGGTGAAGGGTAAAGGAGAAGGAAAGGTAACCCAAGCATTAAAGGCTCCTATATCCCACCTGCAGTGAGGGAAGATGGGCCCAGTGTAGATTATAAAGATGCATGTGTCTATAGTCACCACAGCAATCAATAAAATCATTGTGCTCAGTTGGTTGACTTGGTTTGGAGTTTTGAAAGAGGCTCTGTAGCTCTGGCTGTCCTGAAACTCCCTCCTGAGGCTGGTCTTGACTCATAGAGATCTGGATGCCTTTACCCCGAGTGCTGGGATTTATGGCATGGGCCACTACATTCAGCTCAAACAACCAATAAAATTGTATGAAAATATTTAATCAAAAGTACTAGATAGGCTCACATATAGTATTAACAGCAGTCCAGATATAGCAGGGGAGTAGAAAAGAAACATAGAAATGGAGACACAGTAAACAAAAATAAATGACTTTTAATTAAAGATTAATTTATTTATTGTGATATAATATATGCAGCAAATTGTAATTATGTATTAACCACATGAACTATTATGTATAGCAGGTATAATATTTAAAAGTATCAATATGATTATATTTTCTTTAAATGTAAATTCATCAAATATGTTGATTAAAAAGAAGAAATTAAAATATGATCTAAGAGCACTCAATCCTGATGTAATAATATAAGCAGTCTCAAAGCAAAACATAGAACAAGAGCATCATGGGAAACATTGCACAGAGCGAGCTGCGGTGGCTATGATGGACTCTGGACTACAGAACAGAGAAAATCACCAGGAGGTGCAGATGGCCTCATGCAGAGCACCAGCCAAAAGTACTTCTGAATAGATAAGCCATAATAACAGACTCATACATAACACATAAAAGCCATGAAAGAAAGGAAAGAAGGGAAGGGAGATGTAGAGAGGGAGAGGGGAGGTGACTGCAGTGGATAGGAGGGGAGGGAAGAGTAGGGAAGAAAATGGAAAGAAGGGACAGGAAGGAAAGGGAAGGAAAGGGAGAAAACACATCTAGGTTACAATAAACTCCAAATATCCAGAGTATTGGTCACTCAGGGACCTTCTCCAATTATCATGGAACCGATCCTGAAAACAGTATTTAATTCTAGGAAGGAAATCTTGTGCTTGTGATACACTGAGACTAGGCTGTGCTCTTCTAAATAATGAGTGTCACACCGGAAGTGTCAAGGGAAACTAGAAAACATTTTGAACCAAATAACACGAAAATACAAATAATCAAATCCATGAACTTCAGCTAAAGGAGCAGAGGAAAACTGGGGGCCTGGAATGTAGAGTCTAAGGAGAAGGAAGTTACAGAGCTCTCACTCAAGTGTCCTCCCTGACGGGAAAGCACAAAGCAAATTGAAAATAGGAAAAAGATTGGTGAACCAGTAGGGGTTGAAGGAAGTCTTGATTGATTCTGTGCTGTTGACATGGGCACGAGCCATGTCAAGGACTCCGATGCTTCAGACTCACAGGAATTGCCAAGTCCCAGCCTCGCCTATCTGTGATGAGGCTCAGAGATATGGCAGAGTCTTCCTCTGGTCCAAGTGCAAATGTTGATAGTGTGTGCAAAAGGTGTCCACCATAGCTTCCCACCACTGCACTCTCCACTCCGGAATATTCACATCCCGAAGACTGCTCCCTACAGAGCCTGCTCTTATTGAAATGAGCTAAATCTAACTCCTTGTCTGCTTGTGTTTAATATTCCCACTTCCGTTTTATCTGTATGTAGTAGTCCAACCTCCCTATTCAACAGTGTTTATAAATACCTCCCAGAGCCTTGAGGCATTTCCACCAGAGTCCAAACCACCTGTGTTGTAGAATTAGCCAATCGATTCTACTCAAATCTTCCTGGCGATGGAAGTCCTCCTCACTACCAGCCCCAGTGTACTGAGTTCTCAAATGAAAGACACACACACACACACACACACACACACACACACACACACACACACACAGCCTAACATTTTAGTATGTCTTACACAGCTCAATGGTTGGGCCACTTCCTAGCTCCACGTGGCTGATGTACTTTTCAATAATCACTCACTAATCACTCTATACTCCATCTTGGCTGCCCCAAACCCAGACCTACAGTCTTCCTGGGCCATGATCCCAGCTCTTCCATGTCGACCATCTCTCTATCCTGCCCTTCTCAGGTGCGGCAACTACTCCATTCCCCGGCAGCTACCTCCTTTCTCCTCCCTCGGTCCCTGGCCCAAGACTCCCAAAAGTCCCACCTCTGTCTCCCTGCTGGCTTCCTGTTGGCTGCCAGCAACTTTATTTACCAACCAAAACCAACTGGTTGCAGGCACCCTCAGCATCTTCTATACACGGAGTTCTGAGTAATTTTGGGGACCAAATTAACATAATGTACGTGGCATTAGATCAAATCCACAACACACCTGCTCCCAGATTTTTTAGGTCCATGTTTTTTCCTCATCCCCTCACTGCCCCAGTCAGTTCGAGCCTGGAGTCTGTCTTGGATGTGCAGACTCCACCAAAAGCCTGAGGGAGAAGAGCAAGAGACTGGGCACACTGCCAGCTCAGAGTCAAAAGCAGGGACTCTTAAGGGCTACATGGCTCACAAGTTGGGGAATTTGAGGAAAATCACTTTCAGGTTCCTCTCCCAAATATTCAACTCTAAAAGACACTGAAACCCAACATAGCATTGCCTTTAGGACCATGACAATGTGAACATTCCCTGCTGGAGGCCACCATGGTGCTCTGGTATGTCAGAACCACTGGCTCCTTAATTCTTGTTACTCTAACTACCATGGCTTCCTTACTCAAGATGGCCTCACTATGCAAGGTGGCTGCTGAAGCGAATCATGGACATTCGTGTCATCTGGGAGTTCATGAGAGATGTAGAGAAGCACACTCAGAGGAATCATCTCCGAAAACTGGAACATCACTTCCACGTTACCTTTTTGATTGATGGGACTTTGTGCAGTCACTGTAAGGGATACTGAAAACTGTGCTCTCTCCCCAGTGCTCAGATACATATATAAAATGGGAAAGGAAGAAACCGATAAACCACAGACTTAAAACCAGTAGCATTTGCCAGAGAAGCCTTCTCAAGATGGTCTCAGAATAGTTTATACCCATGAGGAAACTACCAGGAGGGAAGGAACAGCATGCCCTGTGGGACCATCTGGGAAACCCCACTTTCAGCCCCAAGTCCATCTGGGCTCATTTGCTGTAGATTTGGCAGAATGTGACATACTGCAAAGTCCTTCATTTCTCCCCATAAAAATGAGACCCCCATGCTCATGCAGAACCATCTGCATCCCTGTGCCCCAATTTCCCTCATCCCGAGGGATGCTTCAGCTCAGATATGTTTCCAATCTGAAAGGAAGACAGTAGCCACCTGGGAGAAGCTACAATGGCCAGGGTCCTCTGAGATTCCGAAAGGCTGGGGTACCCTGGAGACTTTACACCCTTACTTTTCCTGTGTCGTTATTTCTCCTCATGCCTTCTCTTTCCTCCACCACCCTGGTTAACTCAAAACTCCCTCTGCATGAAACTTCTAAATAGTTCACTATTCCCGCCTCTGTGTCATTCAGTTGTCTCAGTATCTGCGGGAGGCTGGCTCCGGGTCTCTGTGTAAAATGCTTAGCATCTGTGTGTCCTGTGTGCACCCTCCTGTGTTCTTTGCATATCCCTAGCATTCTAATAATATGTAGTGCAATGTGGATACTATATAAATAGTCATCATACTGTTTAGGGGAATGGTGTCAGGAAAAAGAAACTTGCACGCTCTCAGTGCAGGCACAGAATTTTCATCAAACCAGTTTTCTCCCTTTTAAGATAAGGTCTCACATAGCTCAGGCTGGTTGTGTAGCCAGGGTCGACCTTCAACTCCTTCCTTTTAAGTCCTGGGTTGCATCAGGCTCCCTAAATATTTTTATTCTGAGTCTAATTGAATCCATACAGACATGGGGACACAGGAGTGACTAGACACCTGTTACAGTTGTCCTGCCTCCTTAACATATCCTTTTATTTAAAAAATAATTTATGTGTGTGTGTGTCCACCCCATATGTGTCTATAAGTCCACAGATGTCCAAAGAGGCTACTGATTTTCTAAAACTTCAGTTATAAGTGGTATGCAACACCATGTGGGTGCTAAAAGCCAAATCTAGATCCTCTGCAAGAGCAGTGAGCACAATTAACCTCTGAGCCATCTCTCAGGCCCCTTTAACATATCCTGAATCTTCATGGCTAAAGAAAGACCTAGCATCCTCATAGGTCTATGCCAGGGGTCAGAAAGCATTTGCTATAAACAACTGGTAGAATACAGTTCTGACTTTGAGGAGCATTCATCATCCATTTCATTTCCTTCCTCTGACTTGCAGAACATTCACGGATACAGAAACTGATGTCTGTGATTGTGCCAATAAAATTTTGTGTTTTATTTATTTGTTTTATTCTCCTCTTATAAAATACATCCTAACCACAGTTCCCCTCCCACCCCCAATCCTCTCTTCTCGTCCCCTCTCACCCAGATCCACTCCTGTTTCCCTTCAGAAAAGAGCAGGCCTCCCAGTGATATCGACCACACATTACATAACAAGATACAATGAGACTAGGGATAAACCCTCATAACCAAGGCAGGATTGGGAAATCCAGTAGGACGAAAAGGATCCCAAGAGCAGGCAAAAGAATCAGAAACATCCCCATCTGCTGCTGCTAGGAGTCTTCCAGAATCACCAACTCTACAACCATAACGTACATGCACTGGATCTAGCACAGACTGGTGCAGGCTCTGTGAGTGCTCCTTCAATCTTGTGAGCTCATATGAGCCCTGCTTAGTTGATTCTGTGGGCTGTGCTCTAAGCTCCAAGGGGAGTACCCAATAAAGATCCTCTCTCTCTCTCTCTGTCTCTCTCTGTCTCTCTGTCTCTCTGTCTCTCTGTCTCTCTGTCTCTCTGTCTCTCTGTCTTTCTCCCTCTCCCTCTCTCCTTTCCTCCCTCCTTCTCCCTCTCCCTTTCCCTCACCCTCTCCCTCTCCCTCCATCTCCCCCCTCCCTCCCTCTCTTTGCGCCTAATGATTGGCTGTGGGTCTCTGCATCTGCTCCCATCAGCTGCCGGAGGAAGTTCTGATGAGACCTGAGCTAGGCTTAGATCTCTGAGCATAGCAGACTATCACCAAGAACCATCTCGTTGATCTTTATTTTAAATTTTATTTTCAAAAACAAGCAGTGGACTGAATTGACATTCTACAACCCCTGGTCTAGAATCTGACTGGGCTAAGTTCCTGTAGCTGACTTTACAGCACAGTCTTCTGTCTTTGTCTTTATTCCTCAGAGGTGAACGAAACCCTTCAAAGCTCACTGTCCTGTATTGTATTACATAGCACTTTCAACCTCATCGCTTCATCTGGTCACCGATCTGAGAACACACACTGGAATGACTTTTTCGGCACTGAGCTGAGGGGTGATCATCCTGAACAGCTGCAATCAATACTTCTTCATGTCTGACCTTTCTTGATAGCCATCTCGGGTAAGAATTGCTCCACAGATACCCTTTTCATTCCTACTGAAGAACTAAACACTCGAATTAATGAATTCCCCCATTAAACTTTTTCCTTCTCTCTGAACTTTAGCTAAGAGTAGAAGGACAGCTAAATTGAAAATGAATCAAGTTTGCACTTCCCGTTCTGTCTAAGGGAATATCAGGGCTCAAAATGTATTTGTTCTGGAGGTTTTCCAGGGTGAGAAGGAGACATCCAGTGTCACACAAGAGGTACAGGATATGAGTATGAAAAAGAGTGGAATGATCCCAGGTAGAAAGAGAAGTTACAAATCAATGATCCATCCAGGGCCTGAATCGAACCCAGAGGCCTCTTGTTTAGCCTTCAAAGAAACTTTAAACAATCTGAAGCACTAAAAAAGGATAAGATTTTTATATACAAATATCCAGATATCCTGACTATCTGAACAAGTGACCAGCCATGGTCCAAACTCTCTCAGACCAATAATAACAAGCCACACCTGGGCAGGCTCTGTTAGACGGGAAGTAAGCTCATTTCACACCATGCCTCCTCCAAGCTGTCATCCAGCCCCGAAGCTCATAGATTACTTCTGTCGGTATTCTTCTGTTTACAACAAAGATGTGTTTTCCTACACTCTTTTCACCATCAAAAACTAGTAAATAAATGACAGAAGCCAAACCGTGTGGCTCATGGACACATGCAGAATACAGCTCATTCCCCAGTCTGTAGGCATTTGGGTTTTAGCCAAGTACAGGCTAAGAGGCAGGGGTTGCATTGAGTTCTTGCTTCTATCCTCAGTTAGTGTGAGCGCCCTTCTAAGGAAGGTGCACACTCCTTTTCTCTGACTCAGTTTCTTCCCTTACACAATAAAGAAGAGGATTTTTTTTCCCTTTCTTTTTTTTCTTCTTATGTGTGTTCGCATGTGTTCGCATGTGTGCACGGGTGCACTTGAGGCGAGGGCTGTCAATCAAAGCCTTGGGATTGCCCCATCTGAGCCATCTGGAGGCTAGGCTTGCCAGCTACTCTGCCGTGTCCATTCCCATTCATGTGTGTGTGTTGTGGGGATCCAGATTTTTTTTTTTTTTTTGGTTCTTTTTTTCGGAGCTGGGGACCGAACCCAGGGCCTTGCGCTTCCTAGGTAAGCGCTCTACCACTGAGCTAAATCCCCAGCCCCGGGGATCCAGATTTTAACCCTCCTGCTTGCTGACAATTGCTTTAACTGTCAACCATCTCCATAGCCCTTATGACACATGTATGTTGAAGTCACAATGTTTGAACTGCAGGAGGGAAAAGGTGCTTATTTGAGAGGATTCCAGCTATCATAAATGGAGCTGCAACTGAAAAAAAAAAAAACAAAAAACAAAAAACCAACCCTGAGAAGAAGGAACCTAGAAGCTTAGTGGGGAAAGCAGCAGAAACCCAGACCTGCCACAGAGCCAGGTTGGGCAACGGAGGGGCAAGGTCCTGGTTTTTATCCTCTACAGCTCCTGCACACTGCTTAAAAGTCCCCACACGGCTTTCTGCAAGTGACAGCAGGTCAGAGAGCCAACAAGCCTGGGAAAAGAAGGCTGAGCGGCCGTGTGCCGAGATATAATTATAGTCCCAATGAGTCTTCGACAAGCAGGAGAAGAGGCAATTCCTTCGCAGGAGATAAGACAAAATCCTACGTGGAACCCAGCTACGCGATATACGTGAGTCCAGCAGCTCTGTCAGAAGCAGCAGCCCTGCCTGCTTCTCAGTGACTTCCTGACTTCCCGCTGTGCTTCAGCTTCAATGGGCTTCTCACTCAAGGCCTATAGAGCCAAGGAGGTCACAAGACAAGGAAATCTGTATAGTCTTTGAAAGCAGAATCGTTGCCCTTTGAGGGAAGGCCAGAGAAATTGGCGGAGTGTCTACCAGCTGATTGTGCTCAGAGATTCTAACTAGACAATGTCTGTAAAATAAATCTTGTCAGAGAGTTGAGTCAGGAGAATTGTTCCCCTGAGAAAGGAAATACCACCAGTACACCGTTCTCATTGAGTATTGATTCAGGACCTGGCTCCCAGATCACTCACATCAGAGACATTGATGTCCATGTTGACAGCTAATCATCACCAGCACCTCAGCATGTGACACGCCTCTGCTACTGCTGGATGGCCAGGGACATCTCCCAGGCCACCTGTCCTGTGCGCATCAGTATGTCTTCATCCCCTGTCTAGCACAGGCAGGAGCTGATGAGCAAACAGACCCTTGTGAGCTCTTAGCATGAGTGATCAGCAGGAAGAAGCAAGGAATGTGAGAAAAAAATATCATATTTACCAAAGAGCTGTTTTGAATAACAAGCCACTTGGGTACAAGCAGCTGGAAGCAAGCTCTGAAAGTGCTTAGGTGTTTACATTGAGCTGTTCTAATCGCACACAACAGCAGAGAAGGCTGGGCCTTGTAGAAATCATCAACACTGGGGCTTTTAGGATAATTTTTTCCCATTCAGCAAATACCCCAACATCACACTGTTTTATCTGCCAAGTATCTCTGTGGGACTTGTGTTTGGACAGGACACATGCAGCTTGGTCAGCAAACAAAAGATTTCTTTTTGCAAAAATTCCATTTGCCAACTCTTAATTGAGTCTTCATGTGTGACAATCCAAGGGAGAATTGAAGAGATTTAGGCCTTGAGGTGGAAACTATAGAGTAGGCTCAGTACCTTATCAGAAAGGCCAGGGGGACTGCCCTCATGCTTTTTGACCATGTGAAGACCCAGCACAAAGAAGCCAGCAAGTAGCTAGGAAGCCCACCTTCCCCAGATACAAATGCCACGTTCTTGGACTTCAAAGCCTCCTTATTGTTTATACACACCTCAACTCACAATGTTTTGCCATTTCCATCCTAACAGACTAAAGTAGCTATTGATAATAAAAAAGTTACTAAATGAAAAACTTTAAAACCTTCACTATCCAAGAGGGGATGCTGGGATCACTGTGGCTACTCATAGGTGATAAGAAGTGCTGTCTCTCAGCCAAAGAAGGTCAATCTCCAAAAAAGCACCAGAAGAAAGGTTGGAGGTTGTGGAGGGAAGACCCATCTCCTTAATATCATAGGATTCAGGAAGAATTCCCTGGCCTTGCCGCTGGGCAGGCATGCTTTAGACCTTCTGAGGACAAGTTCCAGGAGCCAGTGAGTCAGCTCAAACACTCCTTGCTGCATATGGGCTCATCTGAATCACACAGGAAACTCAGCTAACAGCAGAGAAACTTGTCTGTCCCAGAAAGAAGCCTTGAGATACCTGACCAGTGGTCCTCGGTCTCAGCTGCTCCCCTTATCACATAAGGACAAGGGAATGTGTCCCAGCACAAGCACTGGAGACCTGAATATTAATCTCCAGGGCTGCCACACACACAGCCTGGGTGATCTTGACTCTGGCTCTTTTCTTTTTTCCCATTTGCAAGTTTTAAATATATCTCAGTTGGCACATGGAGGGTTGAAGGAGGAGCGTGCTACAGGGGCTTCTCGAGGCGCTTCCTACATAACACTGCTCTAAAAGCACTGGCCTCATCGTCACAGACTGCCCAGCAGCTCCAGTCTTCTCATAATTCGGGGTATGATAGAGTTCCCTGGGGAAATGGGTTCAATACTTACCTACATGGGCTCTGCTCCAGACAACAGCACCAAGCTCAGGTTACTGAGCTTGAGGCTCAGACAGACAGATGTGTTTCCACTGAGCTCTGCTGGTGACTCAGAACAGACTAGAGGTTGAGGTCTATGCTTATGATTGGAAGCAGGCTTATAAATGTAGTCAAAGCCAAAGGCTCAGCCATACTCACACAGTCAACACAACCAAGAGAATGAGGCAAGCAAAGGACCACAAAGGTGGAGATAGAACCAGCCCCTCGTGACTGCAAGTGTTTCAGTTCTGAGGGAAAAGGCTTCCTCAACACAATTGTTACAGCCCTGGAGGGAAAGGTGGTAACCTGGCAGTCGGGAACACAGGAATATTACAAAGTCACACCACACAACAAACCTCACACCAAAGATTCGTTGGGAAAGGAACAAGAGGGTGGCCACTTCTACTCAGACAAGAAGCAGCAGGGAACTGAGCCGAGACAGGCTTCTATATAATTTCTTGGAGGTAAAGTTTTCCAGGGTGGAGAATCCAGGTTGGGGATTAGTGGGATTTCAGGTCTTGAGTTTGGAGCAAGCCTGGTGATTAGTGGGTTTTTGGGGTTTTTGAGCTTGGAGATTGAGGGAAAGTTTTTCAACCCAGAAGTGAGCTTGGAACTTTTACTCTAAAGTGACCATCCCCAAACCAGTCTATAATCACATGTACAACCTACAGATGCCTGCAATCTCTCATGACTAAAAATTTTAATAGTGGCCAAACTCACTAGCTAAGACCACACAGAGGAGATAAATGTCTTAGTGGACTCAGCTAGGTAACAATTGCCCCACCTTTTACCCATTGGCCCTCATTGGTAAAAATTATACCTGTCCTATGTTTACCATTTTGTCATGGAAAAATTATTCCAGGTGAGTTTTTATCAGTGTTGCCAATGTGCTTTGTGAGCCAGTGATGATTGGGCAGAAAGCAGAATGAAGAACTAACTGGCTGCTGTGAGATTAGAAAAGCAGGGAAGACTTCTCAAGTCCCTTTCTCCTGGTTTCTGACTCTGGCATGAGAGTCCAACAGTTTATTCTCGTAAGTCCTGACATTTCCCAATGTGCCTTAAAAAACTTCCAGCCCCATATACCCTGGGTCACTGCAATGATGCTGGGCTCTGGGTAAGTGGATTGCTTGTTATGGTTTTCTTATGTTTTCAAACAATCTTAGAATGTAGCCCTGGCTGGCCTGCAACATATTATGTAGACCAAGCTAGACTCTAACTCACAGAGATCCACCTGCCTGTGTCTCTGCCTCCACCTCCCAGCTTCTGGGATTAAGGGCGTGTCCCACTACACCTTCAAATCTCAATCTTCCTGCCTCTGTGAAGGCTAAGTGCTGGGATTGTAGGCAGGCGTCACACTACCATGCCTGGCTCAGTACCTGGCATTTTAAATTTAGAGATGTATCCATGGCTGATTGCCAGTGTTTTAAGTAAAGTTTTGTGCACTGTTTTTTTAAATGCCACACCGAGGAAATATTTCAAGCTGTTAATGCATTCAATGCTTTAATATCTCTGGTGGTTTCTTCAGAGTTGCTAAAGTAAAAAAGCAACCATGATACATACTTGATACCAAAAACAAAAAGGTGTTTGTTATCAGAAAGTCAAATTATCTCAGCACTTTTCTTTTTATTTATTACATGTGTCTCCCTTCCCTGAGGACCGCAGGGTAAACTGGGAGATATTGCCAAGAAATGAGAGGAGAAGAGGAACAGAGGACTCCATTGACTGGCTTGTCGTCCCCCTTCATTCCTCTGGTAACCACGTTGTATCTTCCTTTAGAGACTCCTCTTTCCCTCCCCGTCTATGCGGTTAGAGTGTGTTCACAACATGACGTTGTTCCTGCTGCTGTCACCATGACCAGCATGGACACAGTGTACTTAATCCACAGTGCACCAAAGGGACGCCAATCCAAAATCTTTGTGTAACTTTGTAGGAAGAGACACTCTTAGCATCCCATGGGGTAACTTCTTGAATTATTGGAAATATCAGTCCAGCTGAGACACAAAAGATCAGGTTCTTTGGAACTGTGGCACCAGACATACTTAGAATCTGGAATTAGCTTTTTTTCCCCCTATGCCAAGCAATTGATGATGGTGGTGGTGGTAATAGTGGGGGTGGGGTGGGATGATTATGTTTAGCTCATAGTAATTTCAGTTAGTTTGCTGCTGTTAGCTCCTTCAAGAAAGTCAAATCCAATACATAGCTGTGTGGGTAGAGAAGCTGAGGTACAAAGATAAGCTGTTGCTTGCTTTAATGGATGTCTTGTGACACTATAAATGGTCCCTCCATGTGCACCAGTGAAATTCCACTAACTACAGTTTATAGATGCCCCACTGTTCCTAATTGCATCTTTCCTCCTTTCTCACCTCGTAGCTTGTTCCTTCTATCATGGTGTGTTTCATACATCACAGCTGCTCATAAGGGCACCCTCAGAGGCTTTCCTTATCTCTGTAGGCCTGGCCAGAACTCTGAACCTCAGAGGTGCTGAAGCAGTGTTTGTTAAATTAAACCGTCTGTCCTTTGCATGGCTATATTGAAGCACAGTTGGGTATATTGCAGAAGTGAGCAAAGGCGCGCGCACACACACACACACACACACACACACACACACACACACACAGAGAGAGAGAGAGAGAGAGAGAGAGAGCACTTCCAGTGCCATCCTTACACACACAGAGGCACACGCACAGGCACACACACACACACACACACACACACACACACACACTGCTTCCAGTGCCTTCTTTGCATGTGCATGAAGATCAGCTGTGGCTTCTGTGTTCACCCCCACCCCTCATCATGCCATTCGACTTTCGTTTCACCAAATTAATATGAGCCATGTTTAGTTACTGCTTCCCTCCATAGCCACAGGGGATTGGTTCCAGGGCATCCCTGCAGATACCTAAGTCTGCAAATGCTCGAATCCCTAATGTTAGATTGGTCAGTCTTCCCCAGCAGCCTCCCATTTACACCATCACCAGGTATGTAATGGCGTGCCTCTGAGTTACCTGCCTCACTTAATACAGTGCAATGCTGTGTAGAAGCCCAACCTACCACGCTAAGAAAGAACAAAAATATATGTATATCCAATACAGGCATTACTCTTTTCAAATATTTTCAGTCCTCGGGTGGTTGAAAACCACCATGGAGGCTGAGAGAACTATCCAGTCCACACTCACTTTAAGGGCTCTGTAATCACAGGACATTCAAACTCACTTTATTCCGATTGGAATAAAAGTAGCTAATCGGCACGTCCCCGTGAATACAGTTCATAGTTGGTCAGGTCCACAAATGAAGAGACATCCAAGAGCTGGCCACACAGATGGCCTGTGGTGCTGGAAGCAGGGGGTGATGGCTTGAAGTACATGCTGACCCAAAAGGAACAGCATGATGGTCAGAGAATGCAGTTCCCCTGAGGCCGAATGGGGCGCCTGGTTTCCCATCACCTAACTGAAGGATTCTGGGCCCATCTTTACTCCCATGCTTCGCTAGCAAGTGCAAAACCAAAAGGCAGCCCTCTGAGATATGGGGAGTGGCGGCCTTCTTTGCTTCTCCTTCAGACTATGACAGGAGGACATGGCCTTCTTCTGAGAGTGTGACACCTGACAGTGTCTCTGTGTGCCCCTTTGTAGACTGGCACAGGCATTTCTTTTGAACTTCCCTATGCAACATTGAACTGTGATGAAAATCAGCCCCCTCCCCAATTAAGCTCCTTAAGAGCATTCACACTCTACAGGGGGGCTCAGCTCTGGCTGCTAAGAATTCATAGCATTAGATCCTATGAAAGTGCTTTCAGGAACCAACTGGGCTGTTAAGTTAGGAAATCTGACTGGTCCTTCCTAAGTCATCAATTAACAATAACTGGAGCCTTAATCTGGCAGAAACCTCTCACCACCAGGCAATGAGTACTTTGAAGCCTTAGAGGGGTCACAGGAGCTCCCATTCAGGGGATTCCCTTTGAGTGGCTTGTCTCTTATCTTGGGGAAGATATTACAAGCAGTGTCAACCCATGTCTGGGGATCATGGCTAGATACTGCCACTGCCTAAGAGGACTGTCTCCATGTTCTACTTTAGAACTGCCCATCACCCGTTTACTCTGAGAGATTTATTCTCCAGTTAGGAAACCTATCTTGAGTAGCAGTGACAGGGCTAATTACAGAGGAAGAAGGCTCATGACACAATCCTTTTAAAATGAAGAAAGGGCATGTGGGAGAAAAGAAGCTCAAAGGGCTTCACTTCAAATGGCTTGAAAGGAGGGCTGCGCTAATTCCTTCTGGAGATTATTCAGTGGTGTATCCTGGTCTTGGGGAGCTCTCAGGGAAGATAAATTGTGGGTGTGGGCCTATCTGACTGATGTAGTTCCATAGTCCCTGGGATGATTTTGGAGGCCCTGAAGACAATGTGGAGTTTCTGAGCCTTCTCTCTTTGGCACAGGTTAAAGGGGTCAGAGATCCTGGAGTGCACCCAAGGCTAACCCTACTTGACATATTCCTTGACAACTCTTCTATCTTGAACTTGATTCCCCAAGACAACATTTCTCCTCTTTGAAAGGACCACGGTCTTTTTGAACAGCTGTGCTCATCAAAATATCTGGGATTTTGTTTGTTCTTAGCAGAGGCTAAATTAAATGGTTTTCCTGGTAAATTTCACATGGTGGTCCTGGCTAGATGGCCCAGAACATGAGAGAATCATGTGTACTCCTCCAGAGACAGTCTCAGGCACCTGTTCCCCAAGTCAGTTGTCTTCTGATATTGCTTCTCCAGTTGTAGGGAGCACCTATGGAAGGCAGGGCGAGTTTGTCTCTGTTTCTGCCCAATGTCTGTTCTGCACAGAACAGGTCTTATTAACATGCACAGACACCGTGGACATAGAGTACGGTGATATTTTTTTGCATGCCTTCTTTACTCAAACCAATATTTCTTTTCAACATTTCGAAACAATCTTACTGTGTAGACAAGGTTGATCTTGAACTTATGGTAATCCTCCTACCTCTGCCTCCAGAAAGCTGGGATCACCGCATGTGCCACTATGACTGCCTCAAGAAATATTTTTAAAATCATAAGGGGTTGTTGTAGAAGGGTTTAAAAGAGAGTAAAACATTACCCAGAGAGCCTTTGGTGATTAATTCTTTGATGCAGAAAAAAATTAGCCACTTTGGACTGTGAAAGATAATCTTTGTTGTCAGTTGGACAAAATCTGGAATCAATGAAACCCAAGCATCTGGTGATGCTCATGAGGAATTTTCTTGAGGAATTTTCTTGTTTGGGTCCTTTGAGGTGAGAAAACCTACCTCAAATTGGGCAATACTTTGGTAGCACTCACATAAGAGGACATGGAAGATGGCAGCTTTGGCTTTTTCCTGCTTGCTCTCATGCTTGCTGTCGCTGGGCCATTCCTTGCTGGCATTCGAACCTACTTCCTCAGGATTCTAACACAGACCAACACCAGATGAGATATCCAATCTCGGGTCTGAGGAATTACCAGACTCTTACCCTTTCTGCAAACAGATAGCTATTGTTGGACACAGCTTATATGCCTCTCTAATAAATATAATATTCATATGTGTATATATGTATGTATGAATATATATGTGATTGTAAGTTCTTGTTCTTTAGAGCAGTGGTTCTCAACCTTCCTGATGCTGCGACCTTTTAATACAGTTCCTCATGTTGTGGTGACTCCCAACCATAAAATCATTTTCATTACTACTTCATACCTGTAATTTTGCTACTCTTGTGGATGGTAGTATAAGTATCTGATATGCAGGATATCCGATATTCGACCCCTGTGAAAGGATTACTTGATACACCCCCAGAGGAGTGGAAACCCACAGGTTGAGAACCACCACTTTAGATAATCCTAATACACTGAGAAAAATCATCATTTACTGAAGAATGGCTATTGAGAAAAAAAATGATCCAGCATCATGCTGGCTTTGCTGGTGTGATGGCCAGTCCTTCTTGCCAACTTTAGAATTACCGTGGGTACGTCTGGGGTAGAGCACATTTCTAGAGAGGTTTAACTGAGGTGGGAAGGCCTGAGTGTGAGTAGCACCATGCAGGAGGATGGGACTGCAAAAACAAGCAGAGCATTGGAAGAATTCACGGAGAGGATCATCTCTCCTATCTCCTGCCAATGTGATGTGGCCACACCCGCCCTCCTGCCACAGTTCCTTCCCAGGCATGATGCACTGCACCCTCAAACTGTGAGCTGAACTAAACTGTCCTTCAGCTGTTCCTTATCAGGGTCCTTAAGCAGTGTGAGTAGTAACTAGGACAAGCCGCCTACCCCTAGGAGTTGTTGTTTCCTCATGATGACACACAGAAATCCAGGACTGCTCTGGGGACAAAGCCTTCCAGCTAACTCAGCTATTTACAACTTTTACTGTTTACACAGCACAAATAACGTTATCTCATGACTGCTGCTTGGCTCTGAGGAGGCAAGGGTTCGCTACTTGTGGGGCACGACCACCTTGTGGGTCAAGTGACCCTTTAACAGAGGTTACCTAAGACCATTGGAAAGCACAGATATTACACTATGATTCATAACCATAGCAAAATTCCAATCATGAAGTAGCAATGAAAAGAATTTTGCAGTTCATGGTCTCCACAATAAGAGGAACTGTATTAAAGGGCTGAAGCGTTAGGAAGATTGAGCACCCCTGTTCTAAAGCCACGTGGTGTACTCACCAGTAGCATGCTTATAACATGCTTCTTCTACTGGGTTTCCATGGTCAGTGGGCTCAACCCTTTTAAACTGAATTGACTCACCTGTTGGGTTCAAACTCAGCCAAAACAGTGTTGACATGGTCTTTGATTCCCTTTGTCCCAATGGCTGATCTGAGCAGCCACATTCCTACTAATCACCCTCCCTATACTAATATTGACACTGGAAAACAAACAGAATTTTGGGATCTATGCATTTGCCTGGTGCTCAAAGACCCAGGTCAGTGATGTGAAAGCCCCATGGGCCAGCAGACATTAAGAGAGAAACCCCCATGCATTGAGCTGTGTTTGTTGTTTTGACAAAGTGGAGAGTTTAAGGACAGGGGGACGGTTAATTGCCATCATCAGGGTCACTGTATAAGATGCATGATTTTGGGAACAAGAGTCAAAGAGTCAAGAACTCTGGCATAAAACAAACCATCTTTGTCTGCGTGGACAATGAAGGGAATCTGCTCCTAAGACCGAGTTCAGAAAGGCAGCATGGGGTAGTGCCAAGTTCTGTGCATGATCTCTGCAAAGCTTTCTGGGTCTGCCAAGCTGCACCCAAGCAGAAGACTAGGCCCCAGGGAAGCTATGGCTTAGCACAAACCGTGTCTTGCAGTCCCAGATGTAGAAATAACTAAGGTTTTGTCATCTGGGTCACCATAAGTGACCTATGTCACAACTGTACTGTGAGAAAGGGGACTGGTCTGCCCTGCATGCTAGTGTTGGGTAGATCACACCATCTACTTTGTAGAATGTCATTGATACCCACACAGTGTCCCTGTCTCTAATGATTACATCGTTTCTAAATTAGGAGGACACTGAGTTTTGACTACCAGGAAGATAGTTAATACTACTTTACAAACATACGTAGGTGTGTGTATCTTACAGTACGTGTCTATAATATTGGATGTGTTTTACATTATATATTATGTATTTCACAAATTAAATATAATAATTAGGTTCTGCATACAATATTACATTTGTATAGTCTGTTTTGCATTAAAATAATGCCCAGAGGACCTTAGCATCCTTACTTATTGTCAGCATCATGGGGGCCAAGTCCATGTCCTGCCACCTCTACGTCCCCCACAGAGCATCCCTGCAGGCGCTCCATCTGGGCTGGTTGAATTCTTCTTAACTTGACAGACAGCTGCAGTGCTGTCCTGTCAGATCTCCCTGTGATGTCATTTACAATAGCAGCTTCCTGCCACTCTCAGGGTTGCCAACTCTCTTCCTTACGTCCTCTCTCTCATCTTCTTTTTCTGGCAGAGATGGTCAATTTTGTCTTTTCCCATACCATCTTTCCCAGAGACAGAGGGACCTGGCAACTACTCATATTTCAGCATTTACTCCATAGTACACCAGGGAATTAGTTGAAATGCCATCTGATAGACACACTTATTTGGTTTGTGAACAGAAGATAGGATTCACTTACTTCTCTTCTGTGCTAGTTAATTTTTGTTAACATGACACAAACCTAGACATATTCTGGGAAAAGAGAATCTCAACTTAAGAATTAACTCCATCAGATTGGCCTATACATAGGCTACTCGGTGGGGGCATTTTCTTGATTAATGATTGATATGGGAGTGCCACCCTTGGGTAGGTAAGCCTGGGCTGCACAGGGACTGTAGCTAAGCCAACCAGGGGAAGCAAGCCAATACACAACAATTCTCCATGGTCTCTATTTCAGTTTCTACTTCCAGGTTCCTGATGAGTTCCTGCCTTGACTTCTGTCCATAATGGATTGTGATGTGGAAATTAAAGCAGAAGAAACCTTTCCTTCCCTATGTTCAGTGTTTTTCACAGAAGCAGAGAAGCAAATTAGTACAGTATCCATTTAACAACACAATAACATTGGCGTCTCTTCTAGGGCCTTATTACCTCCCAAGGCACAAACTTTCATATTATAGGACCAGTCATGGTTCTCCTGTCAATCAGGCCTTAATGCAAATCAGAAAAGAGTTCTATCCATAACGGTGGTACCACTGTTGTACCACTGAGCACATAGCACTGGAATGTTAATGGGATAGAATAAAGGTCTGCAGCCAAGTAGAACTGTGTGTGCACCCTGTCCTAGCAGGTCATAGGCCAGAGGCTATGGTTCCCATGGAAGGGAAGTTATGCTGAGCTGATGAGGCCTTTGGGTGACTTCACTGCAAGATGCATTATCTTCAGTCACATTCTATCACTGTACTGACATAGCCTAATTGAAAGCAGAGGAATCAACAATGAGGCCCTCTCTGTTTGTCCTCCTCACTCTAGATATACACACACCCACAAATATACATTTGAATCCATGCATGCAAGCACACACAAACACATAAGCATGTGTATATATGGGCATACGAACATATATATACATACCATAAGATTCAGGCATATACAAGCATGTACATGTATACATACACAGAAACATATGCACACACATACAAATTAAAAGGAGCATGCATCTACACACTAATAGATGTGAGCATGTGCACATATACACAGAAATGCATGCAAAGGTAAACATGGACATATGTAAGCAAAAAAGCCCCCACATAAACACACTTACATGCACTAATAGACACAAATAAGCTCACACATGCATACATTCACACACACATACATACATTCATATGCACATGCAAATGAATAGATTCACATGCATGTCTGTGTGATCCAGTCATACACATCCTCACACATAGGCACCCACACAGACGTATTTAGAAACATTAAAATACACAAACATAGATAGACTATATACATAAGCTAACACAAAGGGTAATGCATATATATATATACACACATATATACCTATATATACATGTATATACATATATACAAATGCACATACACAGACATATACAGTCTAATGCACACCTACCCCATACATACATTCCTATACATGCATGTGCATGCACCTAATATATGAATACACACACATCCATGCTTACAACCACACAGGCATACATGTGTATGCAGTCACACATTTGTGCACTTGAATATACAATCACATATACATATCTGCTCATACATGTGCATGCACACATCCCATCATCATATTTTAACTTCCTAACTGACTATTTTTTTTCTTATTTGTTGAAAAGTTTTGCTTGAGATTTATACCTACACTTCCTGGGAAGAAGTCTTCAGTTTTGCCAAGATCATGTCTCCTAAGATCACCCTAGTTTTCTGTCAGTGGGGCATCATAGCATGTCCACACAGCTTCAGAAAAACATGTACAAGTGCATACGCACCTACATGCATGCACACGCACTTTTGTTGTACTAGCACCTTCAAATCCAGTGCATATGTAATTTTTTTTAATTCACCAATCAGCTGAATAGAGGAGTATTATTATAACTTGGGTTAAATTGACTAAAACAAAATCCTTTCTTTAAATATAATACCCTTGATGTCCAATAATGGCCAGAATGCACAGCAAGCTTGCATAGTAAGTTCTGAAGACTTTACAATAAAAATATAGAAATGTTAAAAGAAACTCCATTTCAGATATGCATCAGTCATGGAGGTAAAACTAAATGGGCTTCCCATCTCCTCTCCGGGCCAGTTGCCAGGATTAGTCATTTTATTAAAGAAGTCTCCATAGACCTTCCGGCCGACTTTTCCTTTCTTTGGAGATAGGAATGTAATGATGTTAAGGATGGATTAAAACCAGGGTACAGGTCGGACTCCCCAAAGTTCAAATTCTGGCTTTGCCTCTGAATGTGTGACGTTAAACAAGTCTTCACTCCCTACACCAATAAAAGGTGGATTATGGCAACAGCCTCACAGAGTGGAGGGTTACAGAAGATGATGATAAATCAGGGTCCCACCCCACCTCTTCTTCTTGGTTTGCACTGTGCCTCTGAGCACTTCTCACTGTCTACTGGCACACACTACACGGAAATCACCCCAACTAAGGAGAGATTAACTGAAGAAAGAAATCCACACAGAGTCCTGTATGCTTTCCCTCGGCAACTGATGCCTCTCTCATTCGGAAACTGGAGAATGGTTGTTAAATTGGGAGAGATCGTGCTTTAAACAGCATCGGAAATATTATACTGACTTTGTCCCCATAAATAGGATTAAATATTTTCAGTAGGTGGCTCACAACTGAAGTGTAACTACAACTGTAAGAATAATTTAGAGCCAGGAAAGTAATGCTGTGTGTGACTTTTTAAAGCCTGAATGAATGAAGTTTTCAGGAATGGATTAATTTTCTTGATATGTTTATTTGCCGAAAAGGATTCTAATTACAGATCATCTGAGCATGGTCGATAACATGAGGGGAGGGCCCCACTAACATCCTTTGTGGCCAGTGCAGCACTGCGAGGCTAACCGAGAATTCCCTGACACCTTTTATGTGCATGATGTAGTTCAGAGTGCTTACGACCACTCTGTACCTTCTGAGGTTAGAGAACCCCAGGTTGAGAACCATTTGTCCATAAAACCCTGAATCAGTGCTGAGGAAGCAAGAACGCCTGGCCCCACTGTTGTATAAGTAATAATGATATTACTAATCATTTGCAAGAGCCCACTAGGGACTTCGGAAATAACCTCAAAGCAATTAACTAATGACCTCCCTTTGATTATTTCTCCTACTTTGAAAGCAAAAGGTTAGAGTTCATCCGCCAGACTGACGCTGAGAGAGTGACACAGCCTGGTGGCCACCACCCTCACGAAGGGAACCCGAGACTCCTCTCACTGTACTTCCTGGAGATGCTAATCTTTACAGCCTTTTAACATTTCTATAACGTCTTTTTTTTTTTTCTTCATTCTAATCTAACTGAACGAACTATTGTTCAGTGTGGAAAACCGTAAGGACTACAGAGAAGCACAAAGGCTTTAAAATGAGATTGTTAACCATATCCCTGTCCTGTGCTCCAAGGCTGCTTTGGACATTTTGTGTTCAGGTTTCCCACCTATGAGCATATAGTGTCTTTGTCAACAAGCATCAAGAGTTCCCAAATGCTATTTCTGCTTCTTTCCATGAGAACTCACTTGTACATGGGCTTCCACAACAGTGAGCGCACAGTAGTTCAGGCTTTCCTTTAATTCCTTTCTCTCAAAAATGGAAGCAGCTCCCAGTGTCTTGACCCTGGAAGTGATGCTGAGGGTGACAGCTGCTGTCCTTTCTCACAGGAACAAGTCTCCTCCCACCCACATACTGACAGCAAGAACACATTTCCAAGTGAGCTTCTGTCAGCACATAATAAACACGTATGTATAAAGCATGTTTGAATGCCTTCCCCCAGAACTTTCGTTTCTACCTTATTTTTCTTTGGAAGTATACTTAAAGGTGTTTTCTTCCCCCAGAGTTAAGAAGCTGAATATTGCAGGGATGGATAAACTACAGCACCCCCGTGTTTCTGCTTGTGTGGCTTTGGGTAGTAATCAAGTGAAACGCTCTTCTTATGGACTATTAGCGGTTCCACTGGACTTCTTCTGAGCTATGATGTATGTCCTTTGAACATTTTCTCTACCAGGATATTAACCTTTACTTATTGATTTCCTAATTGGTTTTCTGATTGACTTATTGTCATTTTTATCGTGGCCATCTCTGCAAGTTGGTAGGTATAAGGCTAACATCTTTTGTTATCTTTTATAAATTGTACTAAGTATTTTAAAGTATCCAGGTGATATTTGGGTATCCAATATGCCTTCGTATTTGTAGGTTTTTGTATTTTGTGTGGACTTATTTCTCTGTGTGTGCAGAATGAACACTTAAAGGAATCAAGTCCCATCGTGCATAATAAATTCAACACGCAGGCTTTTTCTTGTCTCATCCCATTCCTTCACCATTCCCACCTTCACCACACATTTGCAATAAGTTATGCTAATGAACTAGCATGCATCTCTTTTATTTTATCCATTTTCTAATAGTATCTCAAGGTACACACAAATACAAAAAGAAGCATGTACAAAGCCAGAATTTTGTCATTTATCATTTTATAAAAATGAAATTGTAGTATTTTTTGTGTCTTGCTTTTCTCTTTCAATATCTCATTTTTTTTAAAAAAAAAAAAAGCCCTTCCAGAGTAATTGATATAACTCTAATTCATCTTTTTTAGAAGCTATATAAGGTTCCCTCGGGTAAGTGGACCACAATTTATTCGACCGTTTCCCCTTCACTGGCACTCACTTTTTTTCTTTTGCAACCACAAAAGGGGCTGCAATAAATGCCTCCAAGGGGGCCACGGCCGCAAGGTGTTTAGAGTTTGATGGGATGGATTCCCAGGAAGGAAACTGCAGAGTCAAAGCGTATCATCAGCTTGCTTTTTATTTTCACTGATGCCACCAAATTGTCCCCAAAAAAGCTTATAACAATTCATAATGCCACTAGCAATGCATGATTTCCCCCACGTCTGCATTACCAATAAATGTTATAGTTGTTCTCAATGTTGGTACATTTGGAAAGTGGAGACCGGGCCCTGGCCACTTGAGAGCACAAATATTACCTGACTTAACGACCTTTTGGATTCCATATCTCTGAAACACCATTTATTCCTTGCTCTGGTTTTTTATCCCCATTTTCCCATGCAAATTTACATAATTTTACATAATATAGATTTTAGCTGTCAGTTGCACTGCAGGCAATGTTTTTCCAGAGTTCACACGTAATATGTGCTTTATGAGCAGCAGGGCTTCTTCAGTTCTCTGTGGCAAAGGCCCCAATGTTTTTAAATTGCCAATGCCAGCCCAATTACTGATTCAAAATAGACAAAATCACAGACTCAAATGTCATGGAGATACTAAGTCTGGGTGAATGTTTGTGAATGTTTATTCTCCATCTGGGTGCTCCCTAGCACTCTATTCTCCGCCTGAGTGCTCCCTAGCACTCTATTCTCCGCCTGAGTGCTCCCTAGCACTCTATTCTCCGCCTGAGTGCTCCCTAGCACCCTATTCTCCACCTGAGTGCTCCCTAGCCCTTCATTCTCTGTCCAAGTGCTCCCTAGCACTCTATTCTCCACCTGAGTGCTCCCTAGCACTCCATTCTCCACCTGAGTGCTCTCTAGCCCTTCATTCTCTGTCCAAGTGCTCCCTAGCACTCTATTCTCTATCTGAGTGCTCCCTAGCACTTCATTCTCTATCTGAGTGCTCCCTAGCCCTTCATTCTCTGTCCAAGTGCTCCCTAGCCCTTCATTCTCTGTCCAAGTGCTCCCTAGCACTCTATTCTCCACCTGAGTGCTCCCTAGCCCTTCATTCTCTGTCCAAGTGCTCCCTAGCCCTTCATTCTCTGTCCAAGTGCTCCCTAGCACTCTATTCTCCACCTGAGTGCTCCCTAGCCCTTCATTCTCTGTCCAAGTGCTCCCTAGCACTCTATTCTCTATCTGAGTGCTCCCTAGCACTTCATTCTCTATCTGAGTGCTCCCTAGCCCTTCATTCTCTGTCCAAGTGCTCCCTAGCCCTTCATTCTCTGTCCAAGTGCTCCCTAGCACTCTATTCTCCACCTGAGTGCTCCCTAGCCCTTCATTCTCTGTCCAAGTGCTCCCTAGCACTCTATTCTCTATCTGAGTGCTCCCTAGCACTTCATTCTCTGAGTGCTCCCTAGCACTTCATTCTCTATCTGAGTGCTCCCTAGCACTTCATTCTCTATCTGAGTGCTCCCTAGCCCTTCATTCTCTGTCCAAGTGCTCCCTAGCACTCTATTCTCTATCTGAGTGCTCCCTAGCAGCAACCTGTAGACTGATGATGATCCACCAGCCACATTCAGAGTAACCCTAAGGTTTATCGTCTTTTGCTCTGATTAGAATATCTCACTTTTGCAGAGTCAAAAATATTTTCATCTATAATATCTGGTGTGATCTCTGGTCCTTAAGTATTTGGTCTTGTTCCTAAAATTTCATCGCTAATAACCACCCATTTCAGTCGAGTCCAGGCAGATCACTTTTCTGATTTAATTTTCTGTATCTTTCTTCCTCTTACTTCTGAATTTCTTAAGGGAATGGTATCTAGTCTTTCTCTCTCAGGCATACTACCACATTACCTTTGTCACCATAGAGAATGCCATGGCCTGGCTCCCTCAGAAGCCATTCCCTCTCCTACTCAGTTTGACTTCTCAAAATATCATGCAGAGGTTCTCAACCTGTGGGCCGCAACCCCATTAAAGGTCAAACAGCCTTTTCATAGGGGTCACCTAAAACCTACAGAAGACACAGATGTTTACATTATATTGTAAATTTACAGTAGCAAAATTACAATTATGAAGTAGCAATGAAAATAATTTTATGGTTGGGGGGGGTCACCACAATACACAGAACTTCTAAAGGGTCACAGCATAGGAAGATTGAGAACCACTGATATAGAACCTAGAAAAAAAAAGAAAGAAAGAAAGAAATCTCATCACATCTGCTGCTATATGGCGCCACTTGTCAGGCAGACACACACAAAGTGGGTCTTAGAGCAAAGAACAACATGACAAGTGGCTTCCCACAGGCAAGTTCACTCTCTTGGGTAGCATATTTTGAACTCCTGGGGCAGCAGCAAGGGGGACAGTCTCAAATTCTTCCAGCATAAATGCCAACAAATCACAGTAGGACAGGTGCACTGTGCTTGAATAATCTCCCAAGTGCGTGGATACCCTTGCTAGCTACACATCACCACACCTTTATGTTCTAGTGTCTAGACCAGCCCATAAATATATATATATATGTGTGTGTGTGTGTGTGTGTGTGTGTGTGTGTGTGTGTATGTATGTATGTATGTATGTATGTATGTATGTATCTTCATCTGTTGAATGCACTGAAATGAATTCCATGGTTTGCAACAGAAAGCCTAGGAAAGAAGGCATGTTTTTTAATGATGTCACATTCGGAGGGGCTTCCTCACATGGATTCCTGTGCTTCTTTGATCCGTTTTCAATGGTCAGTATCCATGTGTTCAAACCTTCAGATTTCACCAGGAGGGTTTGCAATGGGCTCTGTGCTGTTTAACTCGATTTTTTTCCCTCCTCCCCAACAATCAGAACTCCCTTGGAACACTGAGATAATCGTGTTGCATTAAGTAAACGAAGGAAGAAATACACAAGTCCCAGCTAAATAGAGCCTTAGGAAAGCTGAGGGCAGGCAAACCAAGGTGTCACTAAAGTACCACCAAGATCATTACCATGAGAACCCTTATGTACAAAATCCAGCTAATGGCTGCAGAAGCTAAAGCCATGAGGCTTGTATGGATGAAGTTCACATGAGATCTGAGTATATGCTGCTGAATGTCCACTGTATCTGCTCACAGCTGGCTACTGCTCTGCTGTTAGGAGTGTGTGTGTGTGTGTGTGTGTGTGTGTGTGTGTGTGTGTGTGTGTGTGTGTGTCTCTTTGGGTGTGCGTACGTGCATGCGTGCATGTATACATATTGTTTTTTCTTTCAAGCAGCCCAGGCTAAAATCTGAGTTTTATAGCTCAAGCTGACCTTGAACTCAAATTCCTCCAGCTCAGACTTCCAGAGAGTGAAGGTATACTCTCTGGAAATAAAATACTATAGAAACTGGACTTAATGTGACCAGACATAGAAGAGGGAGGAGAGGAGAGTTAGCCCAGGAGCTAGAATATTTTGTCTGTGAAAATGCACTTGGTAAATATTTAACTTTAATGAGCCAGATGGCCTCTATGCAACTCATCAGCTCCACAACTTCCCTGGAGACAGCCTCGGAGGATGCTAAAGCCGTGTGCCAGAGAACTATTTTGAAAATTTGACAGTGGCTGGATTTGGCCAAACAGCAATAGTTTACAGACCCCAGTCTAGAGTGGTGGCAGGAAGGTGGAGTTAAAGCCCACATCTGAGCAGAGAGGCTCTCAGCATCTCTCTCTAATTAGTCACATCTTACCTCATTCTCCCACCCACTAAAACCGGAAATTAGCAAGCTAAAATACTTCTCTCTTTGTGCCCTTTCTCCATTATTAATTGAGAATTTATAATTTAATAATCTCAATTATTAAAAATTAGCATATCCAAACTTACTACTTTGTATGCGTGTGTGTGTGTGTGTGTGTGTGTGTGTGTGTGTGTGTGTGTGTGTGTGGTGTTTATTTACATGGGGTTTTTTTTTTTTGGTTTTTTTTTTTTTTTTTTTGTAGCAACCTAGATTAAACTCTGAGGCTCAGGCTGGCCTTGAACTCAAAAGTCCCCTTGCTCAGACTACCAAGTGAAGGGACTCCAGGTGTGCGCTCTCCCATCCAGCTGTGGTATACTTGATTAGGGAAATCATTTCCTTTTAGGTAAGACCTTAAGTGTACTGACACACAAGACTTCGATGCAGAGTATGGATGAGCCATCTAGTTTCTTCCCTCTCTGTGACAAGAACCCTCTGCTTAAGTCCTGTCTGTCTTTTCTCTCACAGCACTAAATTGATTTGTTGGTACCTTCGATTATCCAGCATTTGAATTTGTTTGTCCTTCCCCTTATTTGCTTTATTGCAATAAACACTTGTTAAATAACTAAATGACAAGCTGTAGCCAACACAGCCTCCCCATTTTCCACAGACCTGTGGACCACTAAGACCACAGAGAGCATCAGCTTCTGTGCATCTCATTCCTTCCCTGCACTTATTCAATAGCAAACTTCATTTATAAATCAAGCACAGCGAGAGGATGATAACTACTAACAAGATTTAATAATTACCCTAAACAGGATATGCAAATATGAAAGCTGTGTATGTTCATCCCCCTTTCTTGCCCATTTCCCTCCCATCTTATATAATGCTTACCTTCTTGTTGGCTGTGGCTGAACACAGATAAGGGAAGGCCACCGCAGAATGATTCTGGAGTTTATCTGTTTGATCTGAGAGAAAATGTGTTGACTGAGGAATCTTGAGTTCTCTTAAGGACACCCAAACCTAAGAGTTGAATGAGGTGGGAGAGATCAGAAACAAAGGAGATTGACAAGAAATCTGATAAGTAAGAGAAAAACCAGGGAAGCATGGTTATCTTCATCCCAGAAGTGTCACAAGATAGAGAACCCTGTCAACAGCCCCCAGAAGTCCTCCGGAGCTTCTTGATTAAGAGCCTACAAGTATCTGAGCGTTCACCAGAGAATAGAGTGTGAACGACCTTTGCCAGGGCAACTCTGATGTTAGCTGCAAAGGCCAGGTTGCAGTAAGCAAAAGAGCAATGAGGGAGGGAGGGAGGGAGGGAGGGAGGGAGGGAGGGAGGGAGGGAGACTGGTCAGGAACAGAAATATATGTACCTGTAACTCCATGAACCGTCAGGCAGAGGCAAAAGGATTGAGTTTGATAACAGTTTGGGCTTCACTGAAAACCTGAAGCCTGGTTGAGCTGCTGAGAAATCTCCAGGTCAACCTGGGACACTGGGAGACACAGGAAAGACTGTCTCAGACATTCCTCCCCTCGTCTGTGAAAGCCTCACATGTACTTTAAATGAACTGGGAGAAGGTGCTCCAAGGTGTTGGGTGGAGGCACTGAGGGGGAAGGCAAGAGCACAATTGCAGATTAAACTCCCTCCCTCCTCTTTTCCTCAGATGACAGAACATCCGAGGTCCTCCAAGGGAGAACATGCTTTTGTAGATGGAAGGAAGGAGGCTATGGAAATCAGATGGAAATCTATAAATTCTAACCAGCACACTTAGAATCCACACATCCGACACTTGAACTGCCATGAAGGCGAATGAACCTTTGTCGTCATTCTGCTCCTGAGCCACCCCCATCCCCCATAGAAGGACCTTCCATCAGCACCGGAGCCTGTTTAAGATGTGAGTCTACACATGTGGCAGCCTTCACATCGGAATAAAGATGAATGAATGGCTTGGTCCAGGGATGCCTGCAGGGAAGACAATCCTGATGGCTGCTCTGTTATCTGGGAGATTCTAGAACTCTGCCTGTGTCTACCCACCCTTCACCCAAGTAGCCCCAATTTCCAAGTCTTCTTTTCTGCCTTTGCTATTGAAGGAAAAAAATTAGCCTTTGTGAAACTTGGCAAGACAGGCTCTTAACCTACCTCTTAGACTCAGCATTCACACTGGAGTCTGAAGGTCACTAGTTAGGACCGTTCCCTCCCTGACAGATCAAGGTCAGAGACTCTGTATGAACTCCCTAGAGCTAGGCAGTGCTGGGGCTAAGAGGGGAAGGAGCTGAGATGTATTTTCTGTCATATATTCTTGTGATTTTCTCTAGTGAAAGAAAGGCTGCCAATCTCAGCTTTATTTTATGCTATTTTTTATTTCAAAAGAAAAATATATACATATATGTATATATATACATACATATACACATATACCAATAAACGTACATTTATATGTCTGTACGTTTCTATGTACATTCTATGCAATCTATCCATTGTGTGTGTTCTATATGAAGATACTATAGTCGAGCTAGTCCATGCACATCTAAAGACTACATGAATAGAAAATTAGTGAGAAATAAAATTTTCTTCTCTACACCTCAGCAGCGAATATACATTCATTTGTAGTAAGAAAGAAATCAATAGAATGTATTCTTTCAAAGTCATCTCATTTAAACAAATTTTTCCTAATAGCAGATTTAAAAAACATAAAACCAGATTCTCATATTGTTCATCTGCATTTGGAGAAAGCTTTTCCAACATGTCTTGTATATCCTTAATTTGATTTCCACATGGGAAGAATCAGCTTTGAACAAAATTTTAAATTCCAATAGACTATGTTTACTTACACAAAATTCTTTTCTTATCTAATTTCTTTTAATTCCTGCTTAGACTCGTTCTGTTTCCTTCTCAGCTCAAATTGCTTCTTATTCATCTTTCGTCTCATTTGTTTGTGTTTCCTCCAGTCAGAAGAGTGAGGCCACATTGAATAGTTTCTTCTGCTTGCTGCAGTAGCATTTTTAATCAGTATTTTTGTCTTTCCTTCCCTCTGTATTACAGCATTTCTTCACAGGCCCCACCCTGGTTTGCAATCATTTACCTCCTTCTATATAATGGGAGATACAACAGTTTATCCTGAATGTTAATACATCCCACACTGTTCTTAGATGCTCTTATCATTGGGATCTGTCACCTGACCTAGAACCAGTGCAATGACCCAGTAGTCTGGGAAGAGCTAGGACCAAAGGAATTCTGCCTAGGTGGGGTGCCTCCTGGTTTTCTGCTGAAGCCTCTCTTGGAAGGGGCTGACATCATATATAGTTCATTTTCTTTTTCATTGCTTTAAGAAGTCCTGCCTCCAAGGATTAGAAAGATGGTTCCGTGGCCAAAAGCATTGTTATTATTGCAGAGGACTCAGATTCAAGACAGTTTACAACCATCTATAACTCAAATTCCCCATCATCCAATGTCCTCTTCTAACCTCTGTGTATACCAGGGTGCACACATGGTGCACAGACATACATGAAGGCAAAACACTTATACACATAAAATCAAATAAATAAATCTAAGAATAATATTTAAAAGATTCATTTAAAAATTTGAAAAGAAGATGACTTGGGTCAAGACCAAAGCAGCCTGTGACATCCTAACCTTCAAACAAAATTGATCCTGAATTCTTCTTTTTATTTTACAGACCAAAGCCCCAGCATCTAACCTCAGAGAAGAAAGCTATCTTATACAGAGGGGCATGCCCCTGCTGCTGAGTGCTCTGTATGCTGTCTATGCCTGAGCCTCTGGCCAGCTCTCTTTATCTCCCTTTCTTCTTGCTCTGAGTACCCTGCCTCTCTTCTGCTCAGGGACTGCTAGAGTTCCCAGCACAGGGATACCAGGGGGCAGCCTACAGAGACATAAGAGATCCCAGGACAGGTGTTTATCTGCCTGCATCCTCTTCCCACCTTGTTTCAGTTAGAACTCTATTGCTATGAAAAGTCACCATGACCAAGGTAATTTATGAAAGGAACCAATAATTCAGGGCCTGCTTATACTTTCAGAGGGTGAGTCTATTGTCATTGTGGTAGGAAGAACGGATACAGGCAGGCATGGTGCTAGAGAAGTAGCTGAGAGCTATTCTCTGGCCTACAAACAGAGAGAGAGAGAGAGAGAGAGAGAGAGAGAGAGAGAGAGAGAGAGAGACTCTGAGCCTGTCATGGACTTTTTGAAACCTCTAAGTTCTAAGTCCACCCCTAGTGACACACTTCCTCCAACAAGGCCACACCTCCTAATCCTTCCAAACATTTCAGCAGCTAGAGACTAAGCATGCACATATACAAGCCTTTAAGGAAAGTAGAGGGCATCATTCTCTTTCAAACCACGCATACTTCATCTCTTGTCTGTTTGGTCATGGGATGTTCAAGGATTTGGGACCCCTGTTTTCTATCCTTGTAAGCTTTCTTGGCCTCGTCCCATGCAAACTCATCAGTACCACACCTAGAGGTAGACAGTTGGCATTTATAACATGCAGATGTTAGAAACCACAGCCTCCTCTACAACTGGGCCTCTACCACCTTCAAGGAGCTGTGTTTGTTCTTCATTAAATTCTGCCCCTCACCCTCATCTGTAAAGCAGAGGAGACAGACGCATCCCTCCACGTCGCTGCCAGGAATGGCATCCTGGACCACAGGGAGGAGTCAGTCCCTTGTCTAGAACCAAGTAGCCATTGATCCAGTCAGTGTAAATTTAGGTGTAAAGTCACTCCTGAACTCATTTAGATCAGAACAATGACTAATACCTGGCGAGGCTCCCTTGTGGAAGTGGTGTGCCAAGTATGAAGTAGTGTTTGTAGTTGGGCCCACATGATTTTTCTAGCTATGAATGACTGACTTCAAAGACGTGCAGAGACCCCTTGCATATAATGGAGAGGCTTCTTGTGTAGGCAAGAGGTGCTGGCAATGTCAGAACTCACTCAGGAACCATTGCCAAGTCCAGGTCATCCATGGGAGGAAGGGACCCCACTACGCAGGATCTGGCTCCTTTACAGGCCAAACCAGATGAAGGCCAAATGGTGGTCTGGTTAGTAACCTCAGCTCACTTGCAGAAACCATTTTCACTAAAACTTCCCAGAGGCCAGATCTGGATTCTAGGGCAACTTTATGAGGTGTTACCCTGAGGTAATGAACGCATTTTTACCAAATGTTCCAGACTCACAGAAGCAAGTGTTGAAAATGCCCCTTTGTCAATCCCCCCAGAGCCAGCAGCAGATCATAATCCTCAATCGGTATCTGAGATTTACAAAAGCCAGCAGGGCTCTGGAGCCACAAACTCGATGAAGCATGTCACCATCTAAGCCCAGTATCCAAGACTATAAAACGACAGTCTCCCATCGTGAGACTTTATCGTCTTCATGATGAATCAAAGAAACTTTTTTAAAAATAAAATTTATTTTCTTTTATGATCTTTGTGACCCAAACCAGTGTTGAAAGTAGCGTGAGTGACAAAGGAAGACGGCTGCAGTGATGGGCAGCAGACTAGCATCTATATTGAGTCGCCATGGTGACGATGCCACGAGAACAAGCTTGCCAGAAAGGTGGGCGTTTTATTTTATAAAAGGGTATTTCAAAACACAAAAACTTCAAAAACTAAGCATGGGGCAAACAAACAACTTGTTTCTTAAAATATAAAAACCAGATGAGAAGCTGAAGAAAGAGTTCTCAGAAGAAAAAACACTAATGGCCAACTAATATTTTTAAAGTGTCCAAGCCGGGCAGTGCTGGTGGTACACGCCTTTGATCCCAGCACTTGGGAGGCAGAGGCAGGTGGATCTATGAGTTCGAGGCCAGCCTACAGAGTGAGTTCCAGGACAGCCAGGCCTACACAAAGAAACATTGTCTCAAAATGAACAAACCAAACAAACAAACAAAAAAACAGAAACAACCCAAAAAGTGTCCAATATCCTTAGCCATCAAGGAAATGGAAGTTAATATGGCTTTGAGATTCTGTCTCACCCATGTCAGAATAGCCATCAAGAAAACAAATGACAGCCAATGCTGGTAAAGACATGGGGAGAACAGAACTCTCCTCTACTGGTGACAGGAGTGCTGACTGGTGTGGAGAGTCCTCAAATAGCTAAAATTAGAACTAACATGTGACCCACCTAACCACTCCTGAGGATATACCTTAATGGTGTCGCATCCCATGACAGAGATAATCATTCATGTTCAATGTTGCTCTGTTCATTATCGGTAGGAAATGGCATCAGCCTGGATGTCCACCATCTGATGACTAGATAATAAAAATGTGAAATGTACAAGCCCTGAAGGGTATAGGAACTCCACAGGAAGACCACAGGGTCAACTAACCCGGACCCTTGAGGCTCTCAGAGTCTGAAACACCAACCAAAGAACATGGGTAGCAGATGTATAGCTTGATCTTCATGTGGGGCTATGTCCAAAGCTGTTGCCTGTCTGTGGGATGTGTTCTTCTAGCTGGGCTGCCTTGTCTGGCCTCAGTGGGAGTGGAAGTGCCTAGACTCACAGGGACTTGAAGTGCCAGGGTTGGGGAATTCACAGGGGATGCTCCCACCTCCTCAGAGAAGAAGGAGCCAGGGGCTGGGGGAAGGATTGTGGTAGCAGTAATCAGGAGGGGAGCAGTGAGTAGCTAGAAAGTGAATCAGTAAAAAATAAAGTAAAATGTTTAAAAACTGTGAAATATAAGCACATGTGTAAATATAAATGGAAGTTTATCCAACCATAAAGAAAACTTAAAATTTCGAGAAAATGGGTGGAACTAGAGAAAAAAACTATACTATGTGAGATAATCCAATCCCAGACAAACACCGTGTGTTCTCTTTGCATGTGTATCCTAGTTTTTATATTTGTGTGTGTCAAGTGACTGTAGAGACCCAAAACAAGAGCGAATCCAGCGTCAAGGGAGATCACAAGGGAAAGTCCTTAAGAGAGCAGGGATAGAAGTGCATGTGCTTTTATATAAAAGCACGGGAGGTGGGGAGGTACTGGGGGCAGAGAGGTGTAGGTAAAGGTGGGGTGAAGGGGATAGAAAGGACAATTAACCAAACGTAGGAATGTCTGGGAGAACCATTTGAAACCTACCTCTCTATAAGCCCATTAGGCAGATAATGCTACCATAACGAGACAAAAATCAGAGTCCCTGGCCTTGGAGCAAAGTCTTAGCTATTAAAAGCACTGGATGATCTTCCAAAGGACCCAGGTTCAATTACCAGCACCTACATTCCAGTTGCAAAGAATCCAGCACTGTCTTCTGGTCTACTTGGACAAAGCACATATGTGGTGCACAGACAAAACACATGCATTAAATGAAACAAAACGAAGACACCTCAGTGCCAGATATGACATGTTGGTCCGGGATGTCCTGGAGGTACCCCAAACAATATGGTCTATTCTCATTGCGCCTAACAGAAATAGATGCTTAAGATCCTATCATTAACGATTTATTGCAGGACAAAGAGAAATCACATTGGAACTGAGCTGGAATCTTCTTCCCTGATGCCTAGCTTTCATAGGATTGGATGGTGGGATGCAGGCTGCTGGAGGAGAAAAGTCATCAAGGGACTTTCCCAGCTAGTGGCCCTGTAGGCTGCAGTATTGATCTCCGGGTAGGATATGGCTACAGGGGTAACAGTGGCATGACTGTAATGGGCTAATCAATTGCTTCCTGACTGGACTTGAGGACCACTCTGGGTGACAGAGTTCATGCCTGGTGCTGTAAACGCAGCCTAACGCCCGTGGCTGGGAAATGTCACAGACTCTAAGGGGAACCAACTAAGGCTGTTGCATGATGTGATCATGCTGTGAAAATGCCATCTAAGTGTTTATGTTTAATGTCTATAGATCTGTGGGGCTCCCTGCCTTGTTCAGAGAAGCTTCTTATTGCAGTGGGCAACAGTTAATACAGATGCTTCATCCCAGGCTAAAGAGCTGAGAATGAGTGACTGCTCATCCCTAAGTAAGATGCTAATGTTACCCCCTTCAGAGCCCAGGAAATGTTATCCAGCTCTTAAGAGCTGAAGGATGAGGAGGAGTGCTGTGAGATTGTCTTAAGGACATTGCAATAGTGCTGTCACAGCCTGTGGTTAGCAGCACAGACCTGTACAAGACTGCCCATCCACATTCTCCACCACAGATGGGGGAGGGGCTCATGAAGCCTCCCTCTCCTCGCCAAGAACAGCTGTAAGCAATGGTTGCCAAGGGAGAGAAGCCATTTTTCTTCAGTGGTATAGCCACTGCATGTTGTCCTCGCTCCCCACACAGCCTTATAATTAAATTTCATTAAACACAGTGGATCCCAAACAAACAAAACAGATTGACTAAGGTCCTGAAATGAACCATGTTCAGAGTCATTCCAAACCATCGTTATCATCACAAGGTGCCACCACCCAGAACCAGGAGATCACAGGGCTCCTCCATCATTAACAGCATTTTGCTTCTGTGACTAGCTCTGAGTATTTCCCAGCATATCCTTATACCAAGGAGGAGGCAAGATTAGCTTCCTACTGGGCAATTCTCCACACTTCCTGGGAGAAAGAAAATGGCAATTCAAATGTTAACCCTTCCTAGAAACACCTCAGAGACACACCCAGGACTCTTGTTTGATATGACTTACCCTCTCATACTCCAGTCAGTGTGGGGGCTTTAAGAGAGAACTAGGCTGTGAGGGGATTAAACCCTTATTGCCCGAGACTGAATTCATGTACAGAGAGTAAGGGTGTTAGAAAGTGACGGACACTCTCTCTTTGGCGTGTCCCACCAGGCATCAAAGTACTGTGAGGCCCTCACCAAAAAGAGCTGACCAGTCTTAGACTTCCTAGCCTCCAGAATTGAGAACCTCAATAAACATAAAACATCCAGTTTCAGGTATTCTGTTACAGCAACAGAAAAGGGACAAGGAAGCCCAGGAATGTTTTGTGTTCCAATCATGTAAGCATGAGATGAACATCACACTTCCTTGTTTACAGTCACACCTTTGATAGGGGAGGTTTGACACCTGACCCCTGGTATAGTCAGTGACATCAAGTTTTTAGTTTTCAGTGAATAAATATAAATGTTACGTTAGGGGCTGGAGAGATGGTTCGGCCGTTAAGAACACTGGCTGCTTGCTTTTCCAGCAGACGTGAGTTTGATTCCCAGCACTCACATGGTGGCTAACAGCAGTCTGTGATCCCAGTTCCAGGGGGCCCAATACACTCTTCTGGATCCTGTGGGCGCCATCCATGTACATGTTGCACAGACATACATGCAGGCAAAAAGCTCACACACAAGATGTCTTTTATATGTATGGTTTATTTTTATGTTACATGCATTGGTGGTTTGCCTCCGTGCATGTCTGTGTGAGGGTATCAGAAGTCCTAGAACTGGAGTTGTGGACTTGTGTAAGCTGCCATGTGGGTGCTGGGAATTGAACCCAGGTTCTCTGGAAGAGCAGGCAGTTCTCTTAACTGCTGAGCCATCTCTCCAGCCCAAGATGTATTGTTTATTACCTTTATTTTTTTACAGTCCAGTCATTGCCCCACTCCTGGTCCACCCTCCCACAGTTCCTCATCCTCCTCCTCCTCCCCTCTGTCTTCAAAAGACTGCCACCCCCCCCCAAGATGTATGTTTTTAAACATTGTGTTTATAGTATATTATAACCCACCAGGTTTGAAACAGCATTGTACATAAAAGATGCATATTATTGCCTTAAACAAATCTGTGGCTTATAGTCCTAATGGTTCTTTGATATCTCAGGAAAGGGAGAGGCTTTCGTAGAGTTCTTTGGGAAGCTCAGTCAGGGATGTAAACTAAAATAGAATGTACCCGTGTGCACTGTTGCACGGGACAGGCACTTCAGTACAGGCTAGGCACACAGCAAGTATGCTATCTCGTGGCAGTGCCACCTCAGGATATTAAAGACTTATTCTAGAAGAAGCCTAATAGCAAAGAAAGAAGCCTCCTTAACAAGGTTCAGTATAGTGAGGTCAAGTTTTATTTGCGTATCTCTTATACCAACATTCTCAGGATCGCACTCCAAAAATACCAACTTGGTTTCCGAGTTTATAAATTTGGGGGCCTAAAACTTAGATATAGCTTATGGACACACGTTGATATTTTATGAGCGATTTGTTATTACTTCGGAGTGACTTAATCCAGGTTTTTTTTAAGTGGGAGATATTTTTAAAAGTCTGGATCTTAAAATCTGTTTTTAAAATGGAAAGACCTGTTATCAGTAAAACTGTATCTTCTACTGGTAACACTGGGTGTGCCTGGTACACTTTTTCACCACGGGGTGGGATGGCGTGAGCTCGCAGCCACACGCGAGCAGAGTTTTTGGGAGTTGCCTGCACCAGTGTTCCAGCGAATGTCCAAACCTGGCCACTGTATCAGTGGGAGTTACTTGCCCTGCTGACAGCTGTGTAGAGTTGTCAGTGTCTGTGAAGAACTGATTGCAGGGCCACCTCCCTGACCCTGACCTACAGACGCTTGAGTCCCTTAGATAACGTGGCATGGCGGTTGCCTATAACCTAAGCACATCCTCCACATAGCCTGAACCATACCCAATTAGAGAGTAATAAGTTACTATTATTATAGTGTGAGTGCTAGACATACTATTTGTTTAGGAGATAATGGCCAGGAGGGAACTCTGTACACATTTAATCATGGTGGAGGTAAAAGATATTTTTATTTCTTTGCATGCGCGCGCCTGTGTGAGTGTGTGTGTGTGTGTGTGTGTGTGTGTGTGTGTGTGTGTGTGTGTGTGTATGTGTCCGCATGCTCATGATCATAGGCATGCAAGCCTATGTGCTGCCTTCTGCCTCTTTGCACCTCATCCATTAAGATAGGGTCTCTCACTCAACTAGAAGCTTACGGTTCCAGCTAGGATGGCTGGCCAGGGAGATCCCAGGGTCTGCCTGCTTCTGTCATTTGACACTGGGCTTGAAAGCACGTTCAGCCACGCCTGCCTCTTATGTGGGTGCTGGGTATTTAAATTCAGCCCCTCACACTTGCATCCAAGGTGTGTTGTCCACTGAACCATCTTCCCACCACATTGAGAATCCAGGAGTTGACCCCACAGACAGAACCAAAGGGTATCACAAGCCAATCCAATACACCTGCTACCTAAGCCCAGTCATCCTGATCTTCAGACTAGTAAAACAATGTGAAGCTGGAATGTTTGTAGCCTTGCATTTAAAGTCACCTCATTAGTAGACGGTGACCAGGACTGTCCCCACATCTCCAGCCAGTCCCATACGCTGCTTTGGTTTCCTACCAATGTTCATCCATTTTCGCTTCTTCTCTCTCCACACCTTAAGAGAACCACAGAATCCGTGAGCCCCATCCCATCACGTGCACTCAATTAGGTGATTCTCTGCCTGACACAAGCTGGCTCTCCACTCATCACTTAATGAGATACTGACATGAACAAACCAAGGGCCGAGGGAGCCCCTGTGGAGGCCAGAATTCCCACTGTGATACCGGAGATCGCCCCAAATTCCTTAGATAATAGCTCAGCCTTCTTGTTTGGACTTAATCAAAACATCATGTCCAGGGCTGAGAAAGAGCACCCAGGCTCTGAGCAGAGCCCCAGCTTGAGGCAGAAGGAGATAGTTCCTCTGGGCGGGATGCCAAAGCTGCCAGGATTTAACTACTCCCAGAGGAAAAAGCGTTCCTCCCTGCACGATTCAAATCTCCGATGGCTGATGCTTATCTTAAGGCCAAGGCCAATGGCATCCCGCCCCCCTTTATAACAAGAGTTAATTTCCCTGGGGAGCTTCAACTACATTTAATAAGAGAATACTTATCTTAGAGAACACACTCCCGTGTGTGTGTGTGTGTGTGTGTGTGTGTGTGTGTGTGTGTGTGTGTGTATAGAATGTGTGCATGCTCTAATATCTGTGTTAGTGTGAAGTTAACCTGGTGCACTCAGGACTTCTTCTATCCTTGCGAGTCTCTTGTGGTGATATAAGAAGTGATCTGTAGAAGAAAATACTAGAGTCAGACGTTTAAAAAATAAAACAGGTACACTCATGAAGCCAAAGAACAAAGAGTGGTTCAACTTCAGTGGCCCTTTCTCTACTTAGCCCACTGCATGCTGGGATCTAAGCAGAGTGTGTGAGGAAAGAAGATACAGTCTCCTAGTTCTGCACATTTTCAAATGCCAGCTTTTATATCTTCCCAAGAAAAGTTCGCATTTCCATCTCCTCATGATAATGCATACTGGCTCACTGGAGGGAAATCCCATGGAGGGAAATCTAAAGACTGCCTAAGATCAGCCTTGGGAGACGTCGCCTGACTTCCATGTCTCCCTGCAGCAGCTGAGGTTAAGCCCAAATGACCATGCAGAAGCATAGCAAGTCTGAGATCTGTGATTCCTTCTGCACAGCAGGCAGCAGCAATTTGCACACGCTTCTGTGGCTCCGGCAGAAGCAGGGGCTGAGGAAAGCTGTGTCCTCCTGCGAGGTAAGAAGCACATACCAGGGACCAGTGAGAGGAAGAAAGAGGAGGGAGGGTGGGAGAAGAGAAGACCACATGAAGGCTTGTGGTGTCCACCTCCATTGAGACTTGAAATTGTGTGCTTTTTTTCCCCCAGAGAGCAGTCTTGCAGAAGTTAGGATAAGCAACTGGTTTGGGGAAAATCAAACAACCAAGAAAGATTTTATTTTCCTGTTAGCTCACCAGAGAATCAAAGGTCATAAAAGGAGACACCAATCATAGCCCCAACCCTGCTTACTAGCGGGGTAGCTATGTAGTCAGTGGTCCATAGGCACCAGGTCCACCTTGCCTTGCTACTGTCTACAAGGTTGTAGAGAAAGTGTATAGAGCATCCAAATTGTTTTCAAAAGGACACTGTATCTGTCCTTTTGACACTTCAGCTTATTATCCACAGATTTAGGGAACACCAGGCTGAGTACATTTTTCACCCAGAATAGGAACCGGTAAGTGGGGTCCTTGTACAGGCAAGAGAGCAAAAAGAGCTGGGCTGGGGATGGTCTGCAATCTCAGACTTTGGGGAAGGGATGGACACCTACTTCCTTTCAATGAGGTACACACCTGCTGACCCAGCCGGGACCTGTAAAACTCGCTGCATCTGGACTCAGTGGTTAAGAGTACTGTCTGTTCTTCGAAAGGACCCAAGTTAACTCCTAGCACCCACATGGTAGCTTATAACCTTCTGCAACTCCAGGTTCAGGGGACTCCAACACCCTCATATGGACATGCAGGCAGGCAAAACACCAGTGAACATAAAGTAAAAAGAACTAAGTAAGCAAACAAGCAAGCAAATAAATAGTAAAGCAAAAGATGTTGACTATATCTAAAAGCCCTTAAGTAGCAAGATGAGTCCAGTGACAAGGAGCTCCTTCCGAGTCAGTGGAACTATGGTGGAGAGTTTAGAAACAGGGAGCAGACGAGGGAATGGGTAAAAGGGTATCTCCAAAGGAACCGAAATGTGCACAGTAAGAAACGTAAACACGCGAAGGGGCTGGGGTCTTGGCTTAGTAACTATGAGGACTTTCTGCTCTTGCAGGGATCTGAGTTTGGTTTCCATCATGGCTGCTCAGACCCAAGGGATCTGATGTCCTCCGTGTATATGTGGCGCCCATGTAGTGAAGCAGGCTCACACATGAGCACATCCATAAAAACAATGAATAAATCATTGCTTTTAAAGGAGTACTAAATGTTCCTCGTATCTCAGATAGAGCATACATGCCAGGTTCAGCTGCACCACCCTATGGGACATGCTCTCCTCTGGGCTTACCTCAACTTACCCAGCTAGGACACGTGTAGGGAGTGGACAAAGTCCTGAGTGAGTATGCATTATTGACATGAACACAGCCATGTCAAGAACCACAATGCCTCAGACCTGTGGGACAAGCAAAGCCTTTCTTTGATCCAAGTACAAACCTTAGAAAGGGTTGATCTTCAGCTGAATTAAATTTGTGTAAAAACTCTCAACCACAGTTTCCCTCTCCCAGATGACTGAAGCCTAAAATTGTTCCCCAACAGAAACTCCCTATGAAGATTAGCTAACCCATGTCTGCTTCATTCCTATTGACCAGTCTTCCTGTTCAGCTGTATATAACAAACATGGGGAATCCTTGGGCTGCTGGTGCCTCTCCGTCAGCTCACATGCCTCACCTGATCCCAACTTTTCCGTACATGAATCTTTGAGTTTCTTTTTTTCTTCAGTCCCTCATATTCCCACCCCAAAGCTGAGCTGGTCAACCATACATGAGACAGGAGGTAGGAGATGGCATACAAAACCGGCTGTGGCCAGAGGGCATGAGAATGGGAGAACTGGCCTTAGCCCTTGCCACTTGAAGCAGGCAGGAGAGCTGGCCCTGGTGGTATGGCACAGGAGAGCTGGTGGTCTGACAGACTCAGCCACCACCCAGACATAATTCCACAACCCAAGCTCAAGCAAAGGGAGGAAAGAGCCTAGCCTGGGTTGTAGGCTCATTGTTACCCAAAGAAAAGTAGCCAGAAGGCTCTGGGCATCTCTGGGATTCCATCTATGGCGTAGCAAGGACGCTGACAAAGCAGGCTGCACATGTGGGAAGACCGGAAGTAATGAGCTGAGCAGCTACAGTGGCTACAGGACTGTGCTTGTGGGACCATCCACCTCTCTATGCCTCATCTTGTTAACTAGGCATGATGGGAAATCCTACACACTCATTTAATTTAACCCTACAAATTTATTTAAGCCTACAAATTTAATTTAATCCTACAAATTATTTTCTTTCACAAAGGTAATGTATTAGCACGACACAGGAGAGTCTCTGAGCTTGGCATATTACCTGACCAAATCCTCTGCTACTGACCTCACCCTCCCTACTGGCTTTCCCCCATCCCTCCTGACAAACAGCATCTGCAAAGGGCAAAGATGTTAAACATGAATTTATAAGTGGAAAGAAAAAAAAAAAGAAAGAGGGATGCCTGACAATGAGATTGACTACCTGAGACTCAATAATGTCAATTTAAAAGAACGACAAAAGAATTACAGTTTGAAAAGATGGAAGGGGTAAGAAAAGAACAAAGTGACCCACAAGAGGCAAGATGTTCAGAGTCAGAGGGGAGAGAAGAGAGAGGGAGGGATGCCCAGGACACTGGATATAGGAAGAAAGGGAGTGGACAGGTTGGCTCCCTGATGGTGTTTAAAACAGATGAAAGAAAGGTGAGACAGAGGAGAGAAGGAGACAGATTAGGGAGGGGAGGGAAAGGAAAGGCATATTTAAATACGAGACACCTAAATGGACCTGGGGCTTTTGTAGTAGCCTGGGAATGGAAGGAGAAGGAGCTTTCCAGTTTGCTGGGGCCCACGGCAAGGGTCAGAAGGTAACTAACAGGTTGCCCTGACCAGCCCCAGCAAGCCTCTGGTTGAATGAAAGGAAACACATCAAAGCAAGATGCTGGGCTACTTGCCAAATGCAAGGCGGAGCCCCGTGCATCTGTTTGGGAGCCTTGGTGCCAAATCCGCACCGCAGTCAGGTGTGCTACCCCAGAGCCACGGAAGAGCCCCTTCTGTGCCAAGTTGGGGGTGAGCCACAAGGACAACAGCCCCCATGATAACGGGAGACTTAAAAGAGCCCTTCAAACAGGACACCTCTCCTCCCAGACTGCAACACCTGCGCCTGGCTGTTGTTTTATAACCAGACACATCGGGAAAAGGGGAAAGAATTCAGCTGCGGAGCTTTGAAGGCCCTGCTAAGCGGTCTGAATTAAGTTACCTGTGACAGGAGCGAGCAGAGCTCAGACGGAAGCCACGAAACTAATTTCTGTCTGTGTGGCCTCTTGTCCCACGTTCAACACGAAACCGTACATCTTGGGATTGCCGTTAGACTTAAGCTGGCCTAGAGTGGGAAGTGAGACAAAATGCTGAGGCCCTGGAATTTTCCATGTGCTTTTATGTTCCTTTTTACTCCTTGGATGGCAATTTAAAAAAAAAAAGGCAAAGACAAAATTGTGTAAAGGGTGTGTATGTGTGTCCATGAGTGTATGTGTGTGTGTATGTGTGTGGGCGCGCGCGCATGAGTGTGTATATGTGCATGAGTGTGTGTGTGTTGCAGTTGTTTTCCCAGTCAATAAAATTAGCTTTCTCCCATTCCTTTCTTCATAATTGCCTCAATATTAAAGGTGCTTGTATCACTGTGTTCTTTTAAAAACAAAGCATTTATTTAAAACATTTTTATTTATTTAAAATGTATATTTACATTAACATAATATTTGTTATATTAATTCAAAATACTAGCATTCCTTTAAAAGCAATGGTTTACTTGTTTGTTTTAATGGATGTGCTTGTGTGCGAGCCTGCTTGAGTGCATGAGCACCACGTCCATATAAGAGGACCTCGGATCCCTCGGAACTGCATTACAGGTGGTTCTGAGCAGCCATGTAGGAGGAGGAAACACATAAAATAAAATCATTATTTTATTTTACTTTATGTGTATGGGAGTTTTGCCCGTACATACATACCAAATGTATGTACACCAAATGTATGCAGTTCCCACAGAAGCTAGAAGAAGGCTTGGATCATTTAAACTGGAGTTAGGGATGGCTGTAAGCCACTCGAGAAGTGCGTAAGTTCACAGGAGACACTTTCATTTCCCTGAGTATTAGAGGGGTAATCACTGTAATAACTCAAAATAGTAAAACGGTGGCCTTCCTCCTCCATGACATTGAGGAGCTAGGAGCCCCAGCTTCATTACATTGCAGAATAGTCTGTCTACACAAATGAGAAAGTAGAGAATCCTGACAGTTCTGTGAAGTGACAGTACAGAAGCATCTTCATTTCACACGGCTGTGTCTAGTCCACTGAATGCTCAACTCGGTTGTCTTTATGCAACAGGGGGGAAAGGACAGCAACCAGTACCCTGCCTCAAACTGCTGCTAAGGCTCCATCCTTCCTCCCAAAGCCAAACAAGATCCCTCTGAGCGGGGACTCCCTCCCCTAAGTGCATACTGTCACTGCACTAAAGGAGATGATGCAGAATCAAGAGTTAGAACGGACAACACCTCACTTTCTTTCCCACCCACCATTTGTATTTCACGTTTGCATCCATGTGTTGTGATGCCAAGGAGTTAAGCACTTTCCCAATCAGGGCAGAAGTCTATAGAAGTTCTTGTTTATGGCTTCCACGCATTTCCCGGGGCCGTACATTTTAGCTTTCATATCTTTCCAAGAGATTCCTCCCACTATCTTGGCAGTGGAGGAACTTGGAGGAGGCCTATTCTCCATCCCCATAACTGCTGCCCCAACCCCAGACAGGCCCAGCCTTGCTGAAGTACTGGCTACTCCCTAGAACCCCTTCCCTCACTACAAGCACACCCTGAGTCTAGGTCCCTCATCCCCAAAGCAATAGATGCAACGAACGGGATGGTGGCTCCTTCTAGACTAGTTTGGGTTGGGCCAATCTCTTCGTCTCAGAGTGGACATCTGTTTGGTTAGAACTTTGAAAACCCCATCTTACCTCAACCCCATCACTTATCAATACTCCCAATACTCCATTGTGTTGATTTTTAAGACAATCTCATGTGTGCCCGGACTGCCCTCCCACTTGCTTTGTAGCCAAGAACGACCTTGAACTTCAGATTCTTCTGCTTCCAGCTCTCCAGTGTTGGAATGACAGACATCTGTTACCATGCTGTTTTTATGCAATGCTGAAGATGAACTCCAGTGCCGGGTTTCCTACATGTCAGGCAGGTTCTCTACCCACTAAGCTAGGGCACAGATGTACCTGACTCTTGCAACTCCAGTGTGATGGCTTGAGTGTGACATGTCACCACACTGGCTCATGTGTCTGAGGCCTTGCTTGACCCCCAGCTGGTGGAGATCAAAGTAGGTATCCAGGCAGACACCATGGCTACTGTATCTTACAGCCCATATCAGTCACTAGGTAAATTGTGTAGAATCCTTAACCAGGTGGATCCCAAAGGATACACTATGCAATATATGATTATATTTCACAAATTCCAGTGTTGGAATTCTAAGCCTCCGGGGGATTATATCAAAAAAGTGAGGACTTGGGGGATGATCATATTATGGAGTATGGACCTTATGAATGAGATTAATATTTGTTTTAAAATACACTGAGGGGTGATTCTTTGGGAAGAAATAGGATAAGGTACTCATGTGCAAACCAGGACCCATGCCAGATGCTGAGATCCACCTTGACCTTGGACTAATCAGCCGTCAGAACTTAAGAGATACATTCTTTTCTTTACGTCATCCAGTCTAGGGATATCTCCTCCAGAAATCTGAACTCAGAGGAGGCCCCAGACTTCTCTCTGGAAGCTTTTTAGTCACTGATTTCTATGCCCATTGCTCCTACGTCCCAAAAAGAATCTGAGACAAATTTTAACCTTAAGGACAGACGTGGTGGCACATGCCTTTAATCCTAGCATGCAGAAGGCAGAGGCAATCGGCTCCCTGTGAGTTTGAGACCAGCCTGGTCTACAATAGTGAGTTCAAAGCGTCAGCTGCAACAGCTAGTAAGATCTGCTCTCTAATTTTCTTTCTTTTAACTTCAAAATGCATGCAAAATATTTTCTTCAGACAAAGAAAAAAGCCAAGCCTTGGCTGCCATGTGTTTTAATGAAAAAATACAGAAAGATTCTCAAAATGGATGTTTCACGCACACCCGTTAGATAAAAGCTCGGGAAAGGCATTAAATCTTAATGGAGAGAGGCAGCTCTGGAGGGGCCTGAGATAATATGGACCAGACACATGGCTTTCTGAAGAGCTAACTCAATATCAGTCCTGAGCTCAAAGAATGCAGATGAATGGGTGTTTAACACGAACCTCGACAGTCTCTTACACACATCAAATGTCTCCAGTCAGCTTCTTGCTGAATCGGAGCAAACTCTTGATGCATTTCCCCGATGAGTTCCCAAAGTGTCCGTGGATCTTCTCTAACCTGTGAAAACCAAAGGCAACCTTCCAGGATGATGGGAACGCCACAGGGATTATGGGAGGAGCTTCGGGACAGCCGCAGCCAGGAGATCCATCTGTATGCACCTCCAGGTGCCACAGGCAGCAGCCCTCCCTTAGAGCAAACCTCACCACATCCCTGCCCTGTTCAGCTTTCTTCAGAGACTCCCCATCAGCTTCTAAATAAAATCCACACCCATTGGAGGGAGAGAAAGGGGTCTTCTTAGAAAAAAAGCAAGTCAGAGCTCTGCCCCATGCTCTAAACCCAAATACCTTCCAGATGGATGAAAGAGGCGAATGGAAGAAATAAAACCAAAAAGAATCTGGTGGAAAAGACACAGGAATAAGCCTTCTCTGATCTGGGTACTGCAGAGATTTATCGAACAGACAAGCAACAGGGAGAAGATGTATAGATTGGACCGTATAAAAATTAGAAAGGTCTATATATCACAAAAACGAAACCATGAAACCAAAAGGCAAGTGGCGAATGGGAGAAAATGTTTTACTATGTGATGAAGAGTTAATGTCTTTGAAATGGAAACAGCTCTTTGCAAAATAAAAGGGGGCAGGGGGGATGTGGCAATAGAAAACCATGAATATAAGCTATGAGTAAAAGTTGAAATAGGAATTCATTGATTTCTTCAACTCCAGATCTCCTGTTCATCCACATAAAGTGGAATTGTAATTAGAGGGTGCCATGGGCTGTCCACCACAGTGCCTGCTGGGGGAAGACTTGGCTGCTGGGGTTCTGCTCCTGGGTTTTTCGTGAAACCACCTCTTCTTGAGCAAAGCTAGTTGCTGCTTCTTGTTTGTATCCCTCCAGGCAGAAACCCTTATTCCTGGTACTGGTCCACCTTGGGGCTACCAAGTGTTCAAGGAAACTCTCAAGATGACCCAGGTTACACCATTCTGTCCCTGGCTTGACAATGCTTGTTCAGTCTTTCTTGTGGGCCCCTAGGATGATTAGTCTGCAGAGTCCTTGCAATCGAAACACCTCAGGTCAATTTCCTGATGTGAGGCAGGTGTTTAGTTTAACCAGGGGCCAATGACATGCAAACGTAAGCAGTAAAATGCCTTCTTACCAAGTAAGTTAAAAAAGATATTTCTAAATGATAATACCCAATAGTTCTGACTTTGGAAAAATTATTATTTAATTGTACAAATTTATGGGGTACAGCATGACAATTTCGTACACATATGTGATGTATGATGGTTAAACCAAGAGAGTGAACAGTTCCATCTCGTTATACATGGTTTTATGTTTTTGTACAATATGAAATAATTATACATATTTATAAGGTACACCATGATATTTCAATATGAATACATATGCTATGTACTGATCAAATCAGGGTAATAAATATCTCCAGCTCTTCAGGACTTTGTGTCTGGTATCTTCAAGCTCTTCTCCTCTACTGATTCACAAAACAGACAATAGAAAGACAGTAACTTACAATACCTTACCCAATACCCATGATGCTCTTGATGTGACCCTACCAGGATGTCCAATAGAAAGACAGTAACTTACCCAATGCTTCTACAGAAACAGCCTCTCTAATCAATCTAGCAAGATGCAAAATGGTGAGACAATTTACCAGCACACCAGAATGATAAAACTATGCATCTCTTGTGATGCTTCCAGTTCTAAAGGCTTCCTCTCAGAGAAATATCCTCTACCTGCATGACTTCTGTGTCAGACATCCTCAATATGGGAGACTATACTTGCTGAGACCTTCAACCAAGTTAAAAAAATTCAATAAATTATGTCATAGACCTACTATGCCCACTCAAAATCATCTTCTAGAATATAAAGGCATAGGAAAGTAACTACTAAGCTCAAGCATTAGTAGATAGTTGACAAAATAGTAAGCATGCTATGAGCTTGGGCATCACAACTTACATAGAAGAAGACTGATGGAACTTGGCCCTGAAAAGTCCCCCCGAAGGGGAGACTCATGTCTTAAAGACTTTGTCCCCTCTTAGCACTATTGACAGGAGGTGGAACCTTTCAGAGGTATAGTCTGCTGAGAGGTCTTAGGTCACAGTTTCTCTTTTGCTTCCTGGCCATGGTCTTTCTTCTGGGCGAGCTCTCCCACCATGACATGCTCCTACCAAAATGCCCATGATTTACCCCTATAACAATATTCATAATGTGACCCTTTCATGATGTCTGTGATGTGCCTCTACCATAATACTCATGATATGTCCCTACCAGAAGGCCCATGATGTATCCCTACTGTGATATTCTTGATGTGACCATAGCAGGATGTCCAGGATGTTCCCCTACCATGATGTCCAGCATGTGTCTCTGCCTTGATACCCATGACATACCTTTACCAGGATTTCTATGATGTTCCCTGCCTTGTTGCCTGTGATCTGCCCCTACCATGAGCTCCATAATATGCCTCTACCATGGTGCCCATGAGGTGCCCTTTAACCACAGACCTTGAACTGAATCATCTGAACTGGTGTGTGACACACACACACACACACACACACACACACACACCCTTCTCTCTTATAAGGTTGATTTACCTCCCATGATGTTTGGGACACTGGAAAGTTGACTCACACATCCTTACTATTCACTATCAGATTCTGTCACAGCACAGGACAGAGAGATGAGTTTGGCTTACAGTTACATTGTAGTGGGCTCAAGAACAATAAAAATTTTAAATAAATGTTATGCCCTTTTGATGGCCATATGATAAACTGCCCTATAGCCCCCACTATTCTTTATTAACCTGGTTGCTTTTTCTGTCTGTTTTTGTTTGTTTGCTTTGTTTTCTCACAATTACTAAAGCCATTCAATTCAGGACTCCAGTATAAAGGTTGGAAATGAAAGAAGGAAGCAACTCAGGAAGTGGCTTTTATTTAAGTAAAAATGTTAATGGACCATTTCGATCGCTGTGCTGGCTAGTTCTATGTCAACTTGACACATGCTAGAGACATGGGAAAAGAAAATCTCCATTGAGAAAACGTTTCCACCAAACAGGGATCTGGGCAAGCCTGTGGTACATTTTCTTGGTTAATGATTGGTGTGGGAGAGCGCAGCACATTATAGGCAATGCCACCCCTTGGCTGGTGGTCCTGGATGCTATAAGAGAGCAGCCTAAGCAAGCCATGTGGAGAAACCAGGAAGAAGCATGCATCCCTCCACCACCTCTGCATCAGCTGCTGCATTGAGTTCCTCCCCTGAGCAATGGAGTGTGGTGTAAAACTATAAGCTGGAATCTACCCTTTACTCCCTGAGTTGCTTTTGGTCATTGTTTCTCACAGCAAAAGAAGCCTTAAGACAATTGTAGAAAAAGTACTTTAAAGCGGGTTACTTTCTTTACATGAGCAAATACAAACATTTGTGCCTCTCCGTACAATGGGACCTGGGAAGGGGAAAGATTCCTGGAGGCACTTGTGTGATAGCCAACTAACGACGTCCAGTGCCAGTACCAACACCAGATCTGAATCTGAGTGGAGATGAGAATGAAAGGAGACCTTGCACAAGTGCCTGTGAGGCATATGACAGTACCCACAGAGAGAGCTTCAGTCCCAATATTGCTCAACCGAGAACAGCTGCAAACCTTTTGGGTTCCCCTTTCTCAAGGGACACTTTTTCTAAGATTTCTTAGACACAGCTTTCTGCTTTCTCTTTCTGGGAAATAAAAGTCCAAGAAAGAAAACAATAGGGCAGCATGGGCCAGAAATCCAGCTTTTGGGAGGTAGAGACAGGAGGATTAGGAGCTCAAGGTTGACCTCTGCTACAAGGCAGGTCCAAGGCAGCCTGTTACACCTGAGATCCTGTTTCAAAAAGGAAACAAATAGTTTCGGGAAGGTTGGCAATCTGATAAAGAAACATACCCATGTAACAGTTTTGTTCTAATTTGCTGTCTGTTGCTGTGATAAAAACCATAGCTAAAAGTAATTTGAGAGGGAAAGGGTTTGTTTGCTTATATGTTTCAGTCACCATCTGCCAGTGATGGAGAGTCAGAAGGAACTCAAGCAGGATCAGAACAGAACTCAAGACAGGAACTGACCAGGAAAAGTAGAGGAATGCTGCTTACTGGATTGCTCACCAGGGCTTGTTCAGCCTGCTTTATTATACAGTCCAGGACTGCCTGCCCAGGGAACACACCACCCCCAATGGACTGATCCTCCCACATCAATCCCTAATCAAGAAAATGCCCCACAGACATGTCTACAGGTCAACCTGACGCAGGCAGTTTCTCAGTTGACTTTCTTTCTTTCCCCATGGCCCTTACTTATGTCAAGTTGGCAAAATTTTAACAAGCCTAGGAAGTAGTGACTACATGTAACAAAAGACACAGCCAAAGAGAGTAAGCTAATGGTTTTTAAAAGCAGCCCTTGAATGCAGCAATAATCAGGGGTTGCGCAATCATGCAAAGATCTTCAGGGGCAAAAACAATTAAAATTTGAGGAGACAAGTAACTCAACTCATTTGAAATGTAAAACCAAGGTATGTGTGTGAGAGAGAGTTAGGTTGTAGCTGATGTGACAAACGTGACAGAAGATAGTTAGGTGAGGGTTTGTTTAACTCACAGTTTAAAGAGGGATGGGGAAGGCAGGATAGTAGGAGTGGGGAATGCTGTGTCTACAGCCAGGAAGCAGAGAACGATGTTGGTGTTGAGCTCAGTTTTTATTCATTCAGGGATCCCAGCCCATGGTACTGTGCTACCCACATTTATAGTAGGTCTTGCCTCCTGTATTAAGCCTTTCTGAAGTCTTCCTCAGACACACCCAAGAGTGTGTTACGATGGTGATCCTAAAACCATGACAAGTAGCATACACATTTTTTAGAACAGTCCACATTTCTGTGCATTTAGTAGCATTTATACATGCATGTACGGGCACGATCTATACAGTCACAAGCAAGGGTCAGCAAACCACTCTAAAAAGCAGAGAATAATTAACCTCTGTGCAGCACATGATCTACGTCAACTAACCTGCCATTGTAAAGTTTCCACAGAGAGGCTTTCTTCAGGACCTCTTAAACTTAGCTTGGATCATAATTCACTTGAAAGGCCTGAGAAATAAGGTAGGGCTTGAAAGTTTGTGTTTTTAACATGTACCCACTTGCCGAGGCTGCTGGACCTAGGACCACACCTGGACAAGCACTGCTCTAGGCTCTACTGTGAGGGATAGCTCTCTTATTAAGGTGGAAATCCACGGAAAGGATAGTGTTTTCTACTTCTTTTAAGGCTAATCTGTCTCCTTTGGACAACAAAAGAAAACTCTACTTCTATCTTACCAATAGGCAACAGTCTATCTTCAGAGTTCATGTGCATTGTTACATAGTGACCCTGGGTCTTTTCCTGTTCGGGATGTATGAGACAATAAAAACGGCCTCCAAAGCCTCATATTCTGCATGCCTAGCCCTTAGTTGGTGAAATATTTGGAAATGATTAGAAGGCATGGCCTTGTTGGACAAAGTGTGTTACTGAGAAGGGCTTTGAAGTTTCAAAAGTCAAGGCCAGGTCCAGGTACCATGCCTGTCTGCTTCCTAACATGATGACCATAGACTAACCCTAACTGTAAGCAAGACCCCCAAATCAAATACTTTTTTATAAGTTGCCTTGCCCATGGTGTCTCCTCATAGTAGTAGAACAGTCACAACAGTCACTTCACTAGGAGAGTGCCCAATTCCCAAGCCTTCAGATGTGTCACTGGCTTAGAGGGTCACCGGATTGCAGTTCCCATTATGTCTAATACATGGGCAACCTCATTCTAGCTGCCAATGAGACATTGTACAAACCACAGTATGTGAGCCTTAGCCCAGGGTTCTGTGTCAGCTCCAGCATGCCCAGAAGGAAAATGGTGGGCAAGAAGATCTCTGCTGCTAAATACCCAGTGACTCCACTCAGCTCAGCACCAGGCTGGCTAGTCTCTCCATGAGTCATGAGCCTGAGAGATGGAGTACTAGGATAGCCCTCATGGCTCCAGTAGAAACCAGTTTAAATGGTACAGCTTTTTAGAGCCTCTCCCAGAAGCCCTTCCTTCCCACACATCCCTTGGCCTGCTCATTTTCTGAGGGGGTTCTAGTGAGCTCCTCATTTTGTCTGGTCAGAACGGCAGAAACTGACTCAGTTCCTAGGACCTTGTGCTTCATCCTGCCTGGTTTTAGCCACTTGAGGCTCAGGGGTTATAGAAACAGAGCAGGGCCCACAACCTACTATTCACCAGAACAGCCTAAGCAGTAATTGTTTACCTCCAGATCTTCTGGCTTAACTGAACTGAAGTATGAATGATATTAGAGACTGAACCATGGCCAGCAAACATGCACAGCTCATGGCCTACACAAATGCACACCCCCTTGTCCTGCACACGTACACTACCCCTGGCCTACACACATGCACTAGCCACTGCCTGCACACAGGCACACAGGCACTACTCCTGGCCTATGCCTTAAAGTTTAACACTGGCTTTCCACTCCTTTATTTTAAGCTAGATCTTGCTGACACGTTAAAGCTGAGACCTATCCTGCAATCCTCCTGCATCAGGGTCTTGGGTAGCTGGAATTACTCATCTGCCTCCATGCCTTGCTTTCTGTTGTGCAGAGAGGATTGGCAATGCTAAGTTGGAATGGAAGTGCAAGCAGTGAGCTGTTTTCCAGAAGAAAATACTCCGCACCCACAATGAGAGAACCAGAACCCAGAAAGGAGATGACTGCCTCACGGCCACAGGCTGGTCACTGCACAAGCATGCTTGGAACCTGAACCCTACGCACTCTAGTCTGCCACTCCCTATACCTGACATTCATTCTTGGTGTCTGAGAAGCCACGCCAAAGGCCTTCACCCTTCTTAACATTCCTATGACAGAGGCTGGAGGACTCAGGCGCTCACCTCATATCCCCCTTTTTTCCATAAGGAGCTTGCTGGTTTGTATGCTACAGGAGGATAAGCTAGGTGTGACAGTTCCATCGGTATATAATGAGATGTCTTTGAAACACGATTCTCCACCAACCTGAGGGAAAATGTTTGCTTGGCCTGTCGTGTGCTCACAAATACACAAGGGGGCGGGGGGGGGAGAGAAAGAAAAAAAATGATTAAATTTACTTTTATGTTACCAAATGTGCCATGCAGGTTTGTAATTGACCATGAGAGTGTCGGGAAAATATGATCTGTCCTCTATAAATCAGAAAGTCTTCAACAGGCTCTCTAATCGTAAATGCCGGCCCTGGCACTGTCCGAAAAGACTCATGTTTATAAATTGTTCCCTGATGTTTTAAGTAAGTGCACAAACACAAATCATACAAAGGGCTTCAGAAAAGACTTAGCTGTGTGGCGATTTATTATAAGCTGTGTAATTTTCATCAGTCAGGCAGCCACGGACTGTAATTACCTCTCTACCCAGAGTCACAATTGCTTTCATTACATTTTCCTAGTCACGTGTTTCTCCCGATAGCCACAGAGACACTGGGTGGAAAATGCATTTATTTACTGCCAGCCCTCCTAATGGCTCCTTACTTGGTTTCTAAAGATGTTATCGAGTCTCTAGCTCGCCTTCTTCCTCCCTGCCCCCCACTCAGACATTTATAGAAGAGAAAAAAGAGACTTTAACTTGAAACTCTCAGCTCCTATGGAAATTTCCCAAACCTCCCCCACCATCCACAGATAGCAAAGCTCTGGTGGGAAGGCCTTGATATGTTGGCTAAAGTCCAAATGCCGGAGGTAGATTAAAACCATTGGGTACAACTACCAGTCTCCTAGTCATATGGTGTGTGTGTGTGTGTGTGTGTGTGTGTGTGTGTGTGTGTGTGTGTGTGTGATCGGGGTGCCTGCATTACATTCACTGTCCTTAAGGCCTTGCACAAACATCTAAAGAGATGGAAAAGTCAACTTCCCATCCTGACTCTCATGTGCTTGAGTGTGTTGATTAGAGAAAATTTGTCTTGGACCTTAAAACATCCAAGAGGAGGGATATGTCTTCTCTCACCTAGTCTTATTGCTTCTGATATATTAAAAGTGAAACTAGAAACAGAGGCGTCAAGTATGGATTGTGGGAGCAGAGTCTACCACTGTGGTAATGAGTTTTCTCAGGCCAAGCTATCAGACCCGTAGGGATGAAGAGTCTACCTGTTGCTTACAGGAAGGGGCAACTCCAAGTCACCAGTCATGGGGTCTTCCCAAGGCTCTGTAGAGTGATTGCTACTCTGCTATCAGTAGCTATGATCTGAGCACAGCAGTTAACCTTGGTGAACCTCTGCTCCTGAAACAGCCACGGCCCTTTCAGCTTTCACACAACTTGAGTACCTAAGGAAAGTAAAGGATTGTGTACAAATACCAGGAGAATTCCTCCCTGTGCTTGTGCTTGCGCTCTTGTCTTTCCCTATTTAAATACTTGTTTACATACATAAGCATTATTGTCCACCTGAGAAAGCCTCACTGCTGGTGTTGGGAAAGCTAAGCTGACCAGATATAAGGAATGCTGGGAGTGTAAGTCTAGGGTGGAGTGATATGGTCCGCCCTAGTAGTCTCACTGTATAAAGTTGTAGAGATGGCTAATAAAAGAATAGAATCAAAGGTCTACTTAATCGCCAGTATCCCAAAGACCAAACCAGACTCAGTCCTTCCAAGTCACCCCTTCTTAGCACCTTGCTTGAGTGACAAAGCTGCTACAGATGGTGTCCACCTGGCATGGTCTCTTACCATCATGAGGTGTTCTTCTCTGTCGTGTTTGAAAAATCTCTTAGAGGAAAGCCCTGGTGTCAATGAAATCTGTATGCTCTGGCTGATAAGAGTCACAGGCCTGGGTTTAGGAATAAAACTAGAATCTTTCCACTAGGGATGGCTCTCAAGACAACAGGCACATAGCATGAACAGTGGCCAGCTCTTGGTAACTGCTGAACACTTGAGAGTGTCCCCATCCTACCTCACCTGATTCCTATGAGAATGGGAGGCACATCTTTCCAAGTCACCCCAGATGAGTGCTCATTTCTGTGCTACAACTAGATTACACAAATCTGAAGGCTCCTCACGACAGGTACATGGAAACGAATACTTTAGAAGGCTGGCTCGTTGTAGGTAACAGTTCTAGTTGGTGTGATTTGTCAAGGAGAAGCAGGCACTCTTGCTTCGGACAAGGCTGTCACTCCAGCAGAAATCCTACACCCTTCATTTCCCCCATTCACTTGTTTTCACAAATGGCCGCATCATTGTGTCAAAATGTGGAACCACTTGGAAATTGGGCATGGAGTTTTGCATAATCATTCATGTCATGCCTGTGACATCGTGATTACACATAATGGCCCCGGGGGAGCCCCGATACAGGAAATACTCTCTGGTCCACTCTGGGGCCGATGCCTTGTAGTTGTCACATGTACTGGGACATTGAAGAGAACAGTCACACCGGGTCTCACACACACACACACACACACACACACACACACACACACACCTGTCTCCGAGATATAGCAGGAGAGAGGGGAAGACACTCAACTGGGCAGACTCATCTAAAGTTAACCCTCTTAAATATTACTACAATTACGTTAACTTTGGTGCCCAGACACTTCAACCAAGTATCACTAGAAGAAAGTTTTAACTGAAGACAGCTGACCTTTCTCTAAGAGGGTTTAAAAGAAATAAGAGTGAAAAGAAACCATTGGTGGTAAAAATTGAGTGGCATCCACACAGAAATTTATTGCTACTCCCTCTTCTCTATATCATGAACATTTTTTACATTAAACCTTTTTTTTTTAAACATTGGCTCCCATTCTGTGGCCTGGAACTTGCTGTGTAGATCAGGCCATGAATTACAAATATTTACCTCTGCTTTCTGAGTGCTGGGATTAAAGGCATGCACCATGAGTCCCAGTTCACATTAAACTTTTAGTTGTTTGTAGCTTTATTTGCAGATGTTTTTCCATATGTTGACTTCCAGGTATTTAGAAAAGTAAGTAGACCACAGAGAAGCAAAGCCTCCTAAAAGGAGGTGAGATGGCGGAAGAGACATACTCCCTGACTTACTGACCCACTTACTGACCTAGGGAGGACTGCCCAGTGTTTAGGGTACATGTCTTACACACTCTCACAGAGTCTCCCAGGCTCTTCCTTGGTAAGGAGCATGAGACATGGGGTGCACATACTGGGCAGTGACATTGGGGCACAGTAATATTGAGGGTGTGGAAAGGTTGGACAAGAAAGACCAGGCAAGAGGAATCAAGAAAACCTTAGCAAGTGTTGTGCAGCCGGATGACATCCAGAATGCAACGTACCCAGAACTTTGAAATGTCCCAAAGAAATGGGAACAAGGATCCTGGAATGGCAGGCATTATGTTCCCGATGACCAGAGAGTGAAAACTAGATCAAGCTACAGACAATGAAGTTCAATTCACGGCACATTTGAGTGAGAAACAGAGTTCCACCCCTGCCCCTCGGTCCTGCCGAGAAGCCACCTGTTCTGTGCCTTACACTTTAAATTGGCTTATGTATTTGAGTGGAGCACACATGTGGGCACGATGGCGTGAGGATGCCACAGTGTGCTTGTGGAGGTCAGGGGACAGTGCTTTGGGTATCAGTTTCCTCCTCTCATCTTGCTGAGGCAGGGCCTCTCTTGTTTCTGCCTCTCTGTTGTGTACCCCAGGTTAGTTGGCTGTGAGGTTTCAAGTGAGTCTCCAGTCTCTGTGTTGAGACTTCAAATGTACCCCACCACATCGAATTTTTTTACATGGGTTCTGGGGAATTGAACTTGTGCCCATAACCTTCGCAGTAAGCACTTGTACCCACTGGGCCATCCCCGTGGCCCAACTTCCACATCTTATCACTACTCAATTCTCAAGACTCTGCCAAAGATCACTACAACCATGGACCCTGTCCTGGAGAATCTAATACTCGATCAACCCTTAGTTATTCAGCCCCTTCTCCATGTATGTGCTCCTCCCTCTCTTTTTAGGGTTTCTTTGTAAACTCATCTCGTAGGTTAGGCTCCTCTCCCCGACAGACTGTCCATCCCAAGAGGACTGAGACTAAGTCGCACACCATAAAGCTTCCTAGAATTAGTTTAATGCCTACCTTTGAGGAACTGGAGAGATAGTGCAGCAGTCAAGATCATGCACTGCTCTTCCAGGGGTCCTGAGTTCAATTCCCAGCACACTCTCAGGCAGCCTACAAGTGCCAGTAATTCCAACTCCAGGGGAATGTGACGCCTCTGGTCTTTGGGAGTGCCTCTGCTCATGAGTATGCACACACCCTCACATAGATGCACACATAGACAGGTAACTCAAAAATTAAAGTAAAAACTTAAAGATAATAAACCTGCTACTATGCAGTTGTCTCCAGTGAACGGCCTACAGCATCCTCACATGGAGCATTCTAATGCCTGTATCACAGCTAACGTGTAGAGACATTCTCAGCAAATGGTATGTCTGCATTAATTAAATGGCAGAGTAATGGTGATTTCTGCGGGGTGCTGTGGGAGGGAAGAGTGACAGGCTCTCAGTTGCCTATGGCTGCTTCCGGCCTTGGTCTTTTCTATCCTTGTCCACATCTGTCCTGGACTTGATGGAAGCTCTGGGTAAGACTGTGCAACTTAACAATTATTTGGCTTGGGATCTGTCAGCTTCAGGATGTACAGAAGCAGCATACAGCCAATAAGGGCATGCTTTGAACTTTGAAATTTGGTCTCTTTTCAGGCAGCATAGAGCCCAGCTCCAGCCTGCCTTGCAGGATGAAGTTAGACAGCCCAGACCTTACAGCATACTAGGGTGCTATGCTATGCTGGTCCTTTAGGGTTTATGGGAATGCAACCCCATTACACATCAAGGTGCAACTAATACTACCTATGCCTCAGCTCCTTTGGAAAGCATGAGATGCCACCATGGCCAAGGAGATGTCAAGAGCGTTCCATGAGGAGATCAAGGGTGGTTTTTGCTTTGGTCAACAATGGGAACAAACACAACAGACAAACCTCTTCTTTCTTTGCCCTGCCTGTCTTTTCGATTCAGTGTGGTATCTCAGGTTACACCTGGTGATCACGGAATGGGGTAAAAGCAGGGCAAAGTTGCTGGGTCTGACCTCACTGAGCTGCTGAAACAAAGCCAGAATCAGAGCTGATGGGAATCCCCGACACCGGTACCTGGTAGCATCTGACACAAAAGACTTCACAGATTTAAGCATATCATAAAAAGAAAATGGAAGGAAATGGAAAATGGCATAGCAAAGGAAACTTAACCTAGTCCCTAGGAAATGGACTAAAAAGAGCCAGGGAATAACCATCATGGGAGGAGGCCTCTTGGGCAGCCTCAGAAGCTGGCAACAGTTCACCGTGACGGACAGGGATGAGTGAGGAAGCAGGCACCTGAACAGAGACCTATACAGAACCAGTCTATCAGAACCCCATAACTCAGAGTGGGGACTACTACTCTACCTAAGACAGATTAAGACAGACACAAAACCAAAGAAATAAGAAAAAAAAACACATCAGTCAAAGGTCATAAGTAATAGAGATGGGACTATTTAATTTGGTTGTAAACTTAAATGGAAGTTGAATCCCATTATTTTAAAAACAATACTCTTTTTGAAAAGCTTTGTTTTCTTGACAATTGCATAGATTCACACATATACATTTATACAGTATATTCTATGTTCACCTCATTAGCTTGTTTTGTCGCCATTCTGCTCCTGGTAAGTAATAATACCCTTTAATTAGGAAATATGCTATACCTACAGTTAGATACGATCACTCTTTGCATAGAAAGTACTCTGCATTGTGGTTATGATAGAGTGGGTTATGACTAAGTTTGCCAAAACTCACAGGACATTTTGAAACGTACGTGAATTATATTTTAGTGAAAGATAAATGTCTGCCCATAAAATTTAAGCCTTAACAAAAAGAAGTCCTAAAAGAGAAATAACAAAAGGAAATTAAAAGTGCATGCAGGCTAGAGAGATGGCTCAGGGGGTTGGGGATTTGGCTCAGTGGTAGAGCGCTTGCCTAGCAAGCGCAAGGCCCTGGGTTCGGTCCCCAGCTCCGAAAAAAAAAAAGAAAAAAAAAAAAAAAAAGAGAGATGGCTCAGGGGGGAAAAGCATAGAGTTCCTGCAGAGAATCTGAGTTCAAGTCTCTCTCTGTCTCTCTCTGTCCTCTCTCTCTCTCTCTCTCTCTCTCTCTCTCTCTCTCTCTCTCTCTCTTCTCCTTCTCCTTCTCCTTCTCCTTCTCCTTCTCCTTCTCCTTCTCCTTCTCCTTCTCCTTCTCCTTCTCCTTCTCCTTCTCCTTCTCCTTCTTCTTCTTCTTCTTCTTCTTCTTCTTCTTCTTCTTCTTCTTCTTCTTCTTTCTCTGCTTCATATCTCAGTCTCCTGTAATGGTAGCTCTAAGGTAATCTGTCCCCTCTGGCAACTATGAGTATTTGCACTCAGGTACATATACATATCCACAAACACAATCTAAAAGAATGTACATAGACCTTATGAGAAAAAGAAAACAATTGCAGTCATCTTGGGGAAAGTACAAACAGCATGTTAAGTCAGAACAATATTAAATGCAGTGACTACTGCCGTATTTTGTTGAAAACCAATGCAAACCTACAAGAAAGACACAAATACAAATCCCTCAGTGCTATAGAGCATCTCACCCAAACCTAGGGCTCCAAACAGAAAGCAACAGCAATAATCATACCCAGGAAATTTAATATATCATTGTGAATTTTATGGCACAGATTAGGCAACATAAAACCAAGATTACAGAGACATTTCATTATGAAATCAACAAAGTGGAATTTGTAGCTTATCACACTTTGAGAATGAGTTACTAATCTTTCACTGGAGATATGTAGATATTGATCAAATATCTTTCAATAAAACCTCAAGTTTTTCTAATATAAATAACATACCAACCCTGTTTTCCATTGACTATGTCAATAAACAGCATTTTTAAAGGACTTTGTTTTATTTTGAATTATCTTGAACATGGTGACGGAGTAGTACATGCACACAAATGCAGGGCTCACTGAGGCCAGAGAGGATGACGGGTCCCCAGGAGGTTGTGAGCTGCCCAACATGGGTGCTGGGAACTAAACTTAGGTCCTCTGCAAGAGCAGCAAGGCTCTTCACTGCAGAGCCTCAAACGCAACGGAACTCTCCACTCCGACGGATTTTCTTTTAATCATTGTGAAATGTGAGAAGGAACTAAAACCTCTTCGTTAAAACACAAATCAACAACGGGAAAGTCAAAATGCCATGAGCACTGACCAGAGAGCTTTCCCGTGCCTGCTGGCCCTGCTCAGAGGATGCCACCAACATCATGCATTTTACTTATTAAACCGTAATCAAGAAAAAGACACTGCACAGACACCTAAGAGAGCTGAAAAGGAGAAGTAACTGAACTGATGCGGAGACCCGAACCTCCTAAAATAATAAAAATTGAAAGTATTGAGTTAGAAGAGGAGAGGAGGAAGAGGGGGGAGAGAGAGAAAGAGGGAGGGAGAAGAGGAGAGGGACTGGAGAGAGAGAGAGAGAGAGAGAGAGAGAGAGAGAGAGAGAGAGAGAGAATAAATTTGATCATTAAATCTAGATATGGTCCTTAGACACATCAGTGTAATAAAGGGTGAGGGCTCCTCTCCTGTTAGGTCCAGGTACTAACTTCATAGACTTTGGAAGCCACACACAGCGTCTGCTGTAGTCTGTTTCTTTACTTGCTTGTGATTGATTCCCAGCTTCAAGGCCAAAGGAGAGGAGGCTGAGCCCCACGTCAGGCCAGCCGGCCACTGTTTACCGTCACCCAGAGCTTCTCCAACCCTGGCTGAATCCTCAAACCTAGAATAATTTTTAAAAAAGAAGTCCTGGCACCTGGATCCTACCATTTCCCCATTCAAATCTCCTGGTTGAAATTGGGCAGCGTTTGAGAGCCTTTGCAACAGACACGAGGTTCTGGGTGTTAGAAATGCACATTCTTGGGACTTCCCTCACATTTAATGAGTTAGAAAGACCTGGAGTGAGACCCGGAGACCCACACAAGCTCTGTGCAACCCTCTGTGGCACACTTGAAGGCTTGGAAAAGACCAGCCAGGGACCAAATGTATTGTGCTGGTGGTCTGTAAAACCGCTGAAGAGTGTGAACCTGGAAAAGCATTTTAAACAAACACCTCTGGTAAGCTATTATGGTTTTCAAATTATAAGAGCGTATTGGGCCAGTGAGAAGACAATTTCACAAATACTAATATTATAAATTTTTAAATGTTTGAAATGACAGATTCACATGCGATTTGTAAACAAATAGAGGAGTCTCTACATAGGAAATATGTTTGGATTTCTCGAAAACTGGTCTTACCAATTCGTAAGCATTCCATATTATGTTACAAGTGATTCATTTTTATATCTTCCAGAAACAGATAATTCCCATGCAGAGAGTCGAGTCTAACTTGAAGCTGGCTCAGACGGTTGGCACAGCATTTGTCAAAATTAGGGTCTACCAACATCAAGCTTCCCAGATAATTTCAGAGCTCCAGCCAAGACAGGGCGCAGACAGAAGCCGACCAAGAATGCTGTGGGACCAAAATGCTGCCAGAGAAAGACAGCATTTCATGTGGAGCCTGGCTACCAGCTCCGAAGTGAAATCAGCACTTACAAGGGCCTTAAGGAGTGGGTCCAAAGTGAGATCTGTTTAGTCTGCTTAGGAGGGATTTGTATGTGTCTAAAGTGGTAAAGAAGCGACAAAAAAGAAACACACATATATATATATAAAACCAGGCATGTGGTGGGACTGAGAGAAGATTCTGGTCTCCCACTCCATAAAGCTTACCAAAAGGTGGGGACTGCAGGACCAGCCGGAAAGAGGAAATTGAAACTGACCTGAGGAGTAAGCAACAGTACCGTCCAGAAGCTACACCCTATGCACAGAGAAGAGACTCACAACGTGCTGTATTGTGGTTTGCCATGTGAAAAAGTAGGACAGAGAAACCAAAGCAGGGGAACTGCCCAGAGTTGGTGGGAGGCAGGGAAACAATAGAAGAAAGGAGAACCTCCTCCCAGACAATAGGCCTCAAATAGCTTGAAGGAAGCCCAGCATGAGAAGAACTGTGTGTTTTCCTGTTTCTGGGCCTGAGAAACACAAGGGTCATCACCTAAAAGTCCCATGAGACAAAGGAGCTCATGAAAGATGGATTAACCAGCCTGGGCAGATGAGACTTCAATAAACGAAGGGCCACAGAGTCAGATAGGAAAATAAAGGTCAAATGAACAAAAAGATAGATGAAGGAAAATGACAGAGACCGATCACTGCAGCCTTGGTTGCTGGCCTGGTTCTACACTTGCCTTTCCAGGTGTCAGTGAGGATGCTGAAAGAAGGAGACCATCGTAACAAGTGTGTCTGAGGACAAAGATGTGTCTGGTCTCTTTACAGCAAGGTATATAGAATATAACATTAAAGGCAACCCAGTTTCTCTTCAGGAAATATAAAATAAAGGCTACCCAGAAGGTCTGTTCTGTGCTGATGTTATACACTAACAACAGAAACGGGAAGAAAAGAGTGTTAGGAAGAGACACTTTCGGTCTAAAGAGAGAGCCCAAGGAGCCAGTGTGAGAGGGCAGATGCTGGCATGGGAAGAACTCTTAGAACAAGGGCAGGGAGGTACAGCCAGCAGGCATGGTAAAGTGTAGTAATTCAGAGGACCAGAAGAATAAGACTGTGCAGAAGATAGCATCTGGCATGGAGGCTCATGTTTTTAACTCTAGAGGCTGAAGCAGAGAATCATCATGAGCTCAAGGCCAATCTGGGCTAGTGAGTGAGCTTTGGTATAACCTTAGCTACATGGCAAGACTATGTAGCCCTGGCTGCTCTGGAATTCAGTTTGTAGATCATACTAGCCTCGAACTCATAGAGAAACTCCTGCCTATTTCTTCTGAATCCTGAGACTAAAGGTATGCACCACCACATCAAGCTAGGCAAGGCTGTCTTTTAAAACAAATACTGAATTTCTGTGTCCCTTGTCGACAGATTTCAAGATCAAACCTCTTATTTCTCTCCTTGATTGGACTATTGCTATCTTACTTAGGGCATTAGCAATACAATAAGATAAATATGGTGATAATTAATGATTATTCTAATATCCAAAGCTACTCTTTCAGTACATATAGCCAGGAGTCTGCTCCTTCAAACTGTTCACAGTAAATCCACAGCTGATTATCTCCTGCTCCTCTGGAAGGAAGATCTTAGCTGGGAGGTCTAAGCTAGACTCAGCACTTTTAATAACAGGGAATGGACTGACTGGGAACACACAAGTCATCCCTCTTTCCAAACTTCCAAACTACAGAGCCAGAAGTGTCAGCTTCAGGCCCAGAGATTTATAAGGCTCACTCAAGAAATGCAAATTAAAACCACTTTGAAATGCCATCTCATGACAGTTAGCAAGGACATCAGCAAGAATAAAAAGCAAGACCGTGGGGGAGGAGGAACCCAGATCCACTGTGGGCTGGCATGCAAATGTGTACAGTCACTATGGAGATGAATGGGAAGTTCCTCAAGCAAATGAATAGAGGGACTATATGATCCAGATTGAGCACTCTTGAGTATCCAGGTCAGCACACCACAGAGATGACAGCACATCCTTGCTCCCTGCAATACTGTTCACAGAGCTAAGTAGGGGAACCAGCCCAGACATCCATTCACAGAGGAAGAGACAGAGGCACAGTCACTGTGCACATGGGCTCTACTCAGTTGTAAGGAAGAATAGAATCATGTCTCTGACAGGAAACAGATGGGACTAGAGATCATTGGGTGAAGGAGACCAATAGATTCAGACAAATGTCAAGTAGACACACTCACACATACATACATGTGTATGTACACACATGTCATGAGAGTGTAATGGATTATGTGAGAGAAGGAAGAATCTGAGGGAGGATGAACAAGAGAGGATAATGGAGGATAAAGACAAACCTCTCTCTCTCTTTCTCTCTCTCTCTCTCTCTCTCTCTCTCTCTCTCTCTCTCTCTCTCTCTGTGTGTGTGTGTTTGTGTGTGTGTGTGTGTGTGTGTGTGTGTGTGTGTGTGTATGGAAGAATGGGGGTGACAGAAGCAGAAGAGAAGAGGAACTGCTATCGATTAGTAGGAAGAGGATCATTGCAGGAAGGGAAGGACAGAGGATGATGGTGGTCAAGGTGGATAGGTACAAGGAGGTGCATGCAGGCAGGTCATAATGAAGCCCGTTATTCTGCAGGCCAACTAAAAGCTAAGCTTCTACACCAGGAGTATTCTGGAATGCATGGGCCATGCCAAGAAAGGCTCCTCTCCCCGTCTCAGTACCACTCCTGAAACATTTTCAATCAAGAGCTTATATGAGAGTGAGTTTTGTGCCAGTCTAAATTTGGAGGCCATGCATATTGCCTCTTAGACATTTTCTGGGTTAGTTTTTTGCTATGTACCACACTGCCATGGAGCAGTGATATGAGACATTAATTTAGCTCATTGTTCAAGGAGTGGGTAAACTTGCTGGACCACAGAACCAGTTCTGCAGCTCTCGACAGAGTGACAGCATTGACCTCCATTGTCCATTGTCTCCTTACAGGACAGTAGATATCAGGTAAGCTTCTGTCTAATTTCCCACATCTCAGGCAAGTCACATGCCCAAGAAACACAGAGAAACCAGAAATACATCTTTCCCTCTTGATGAGGGGAGATAAAATATCACATTGCATGGCTGTAGGCAGTTGGCATTTGTGGCCACCCATGAGTCTTCCACGGAAGGTGAACCATGAAGGGACTCCATAAGTTAGAACTTGGAAACTGTGGGCTCAGCTATCTGTGGGCCCAGACTCTGCTGGGTGCACAACTTGTAGCCTACCTCATAAGTGTGTAGGGAGGCATCTGTGTCTACTTGCCTCATTTCCTACATGCTTCTAGGCTAGCAAAGGTGACTCTGAAACCCCAGGGAGTCATCATTTATCTTGCTTCCCCAGGCTTGGCCATTTGCCCTCACGATGCCAATTCCCTTCAAAGGCAGCCTTAGTGATAGGGTCCACAGGCTGTCCAGAGACCTTGGGGAATCAGGCTGCCTTTGAGGGTGGTGCATCCTGCTGACACTTTAGAGTGGTTCAAAGTGTGGTAATTTACAGCTCTCATTTGACCCAAAGAATATATCTGTCTTTTGATCCACCTTCCAGTCTGACAAATGCTCCCTTTCCCTATCACATTCAAACATGCAACCCCTTCAGAAGCCTGGAAAATCATCCCCTGCCCAGGAATGGGTTTCTCCCAGATTGCTCAAGCCGAGTGATAAAGGGGTTTAATGTCCAAGTTCATTTCTCAGTAGCTAACCCAGATACACCCGACACAGCAAAGTGCCTAACCTTTTCTGCAGTCATTAAACTGTTATCCCTAATTCTTTGGAGCTGCAACACAGCAGCCATGATTCTGAGGCCACTTTCTATCAAATCTGCATTTTGCAAATGGAGAGATAAAGGCAGGCCAGCTCACCCAGTTATAAGGACAACATAGGTGCTCCTGCAGGCTGCTGGGTATCCACAGTTTTACTCTATCCAGAAGGCTGTGCAAGGGGATCCCTTACCTCTCATGGTCGAGGCCCATATGCTAAGTTTGCACAAATACTTTCTGAGCAGGAGCGAGTATATCCAGTGAGCAGAAAATAGGATAAGGTCCCAGACACACCCATTCCAAACCAAAAGTCAACTGTGTAGTGTGATATAAAAAAGGGGGTCTCCCAAGATGGATAAAGCAAAGAAGTGCAGACCGACAGGAGCCGGATATAGATTGCTCCTGAGAGACACAGCCAGAATACAGCAAATACAGAGGCGAATGCCAGCAGCAAACCACTGAACTGAGAATAGGACCCCCGTTGAAGGAGTCAGAGAAAGAACTGGAAGAGCTTGAAGGGGCTCAAGACCCCATATGTACAACAATGCCAAGCAACCAGAGCTTCCAGGGACTAAGCCACTACCTAAAGACTATACATGGACTGACCCTGGACTCTGACCTCATAGGTAGCAATGAATATCCTAGTAAGATCACCAGTGTAAGGGGAAGCCCTGGGTCCTGCTAAGACTGAACCCTCAGTGAACTAGACTGTTGGGGGGAGGGCGGCAATGGGGGGAGGGCGGGGAGGGGAACACCCATAAGGAAGGGGAGGGGGGAGGGGGATGTTTGCCTGGAAACCGGGAAAGGGAATACCACTTGAAATGTATATAAGAAATACTCAAGTTAATAATAAAAAAAATAAATAAATAAAATAAATAAAAATAAAAATAAAAAAGGGGGGTCTCCAACCAGTGACCATTTCTCCAGGTAAAGATGTAAAGGCTGTACTAAAGAACGTGGACAACATACCATCATGAATCGCTGAATAACAGCAGACATTCTGAAAACTGTCTCCTTAGTTGGTTTTGTCTCTTGGGCATCATAGAGTAAATTTCATGAACATAGATAGTATGACCTACACACACCTATGCTGTGGGGCAGAACCCATTGCTCTTAGATGATGTAGCCAACCATATGCCTAGGCTCCGTGGCACAGCCTGTTCCTAGGCTGCAGTCCTGTACAGGGCACTCCATACTGAACACCACAGGCACCTGAAAGCCAACAGTATTTGTGTACCTAAGAATAGATAAACTTAGAAAAAGGAATTATTAACCTGTAATCATGTTTCCTTTTGCACATATTTTGTCACATAAAGATGACATATTGGAGGAACATGATGAGACACTTTTAACCAGTGAAGAGCATTTAATAAATAGTGTCTTGGAAGCTCACCACACAAAGAAGATCATGATAATGGTCAACACTGTTGACCTCTAAGTCTTTTTGTCCCTAAGTTCACAGCCCCTCATCCTTGAAACTCAGTCACACACCATGAAGTCACTACAGAGTACAGACGAGTGAACAGGTTGTATGTATGTCTGCATTTACCTGCTATTCTATTTTCTCAAACTGAATCCTATCATTCTAGATGACCAGCAGACTCACAGAGACCTTTTCCATGGTGGGGTGTGTACATGTACATGTGCATGTGAGGGTGTGTACAGGTACACTGGTGTGCGAAAGCCCATGGAAGCAAGAGTTCAGCCATGCACGCTGTTCTTCAGTTGTTGCCCACCTTGCTCTCAGACACATGGTCTCTCATTGGTGTGGAAGGCATCACTTCTGCTGGGCTGACTAGCGATGTCCCATGGTGCTGGGATTACAAGCATGCACCACTGTGCCTGGCTTTTTCAAGTGGGTATGGAGAGTTGAACTTGGGGTCTAGTGCTTGAACAGTGAGCACTTAATCAGTTCTTCCATCTTCCCAGCCCTGAGGCTGATGGACACTTTCCAGGGTACAAGTGTAAGTTAGGACCTAAGACAGTGTCCTGCTCTTTTTGAGCCATCATTCTCTCCTAAATGGAGGACCTCTCATGAACACTTTACAATAGCCCCTGAACATTGTGAACAGACATTTAAAGCAGCCTCAAGCCCCAAGACTGCTGGGATCTATTTTATCCCCAGACTGCTGGGATCCCTTTCTGTGGGTAGTCATGTTTTAGCTCCCAATCTCTGTAGGCTGGCAGGGTTTGTGGGTTTTGTTTTTCTTTGTTTGTTTGGCTGGTTGGTTATTTGGTTCATTGGGGGGAGGGCAGGGTTCCTAGCCAGTTGAATGTGGTTGAGATCATGTGACCTAACATCACTGTAGCCCACTTGCTAGAGCTCCCACCCCCTACCACCAGGCTGCTTTTGAGAAACCAAGTGGCCACAGAGGTGCCATAGGGGTCATTATTTAGACAATCTCAGGAACCAATGTTCTGCTATCTACTAAAATAAGCGTAAAAGTGGCTCATTACCCAGTATAGTCTCAAATGGGAGTTCACCCCTGGTGAACCTCTTGGTCTCAGTCACACAGAAGATGCAAGGGAGCAAAGCCAGACTCTTGAGGCACAAGAACTGAAATGATAAACAAGTATAGTTTTAATCCCACAGTAGTAGATCAGTACTAGATGATGTTATAGTTAGGACTTCTAGCCCTGTGATGAAGCACAATGATGAAAAAGCAAGTTGGGGATGAAATAGTTTACTTGGCTTACACTTCCATATCAGTCTTCATCATCGAAGGCAGCCAGGACAGAGACTCAAACATGGCAGGAACCTGGAAGCAAGAGCTGACACAGAAATTATGAAGGAATGCTTCTTACTAGCTTGCTCATCAAGATTTGCTCAGCCTGCTTTCTTAGAGAGCTGAGGGCCAGCAGCTCAGTGGTAACTCCACTCACAATGGGCTAGACCCTCCCCCATTAATCACTAATTAAGAAAATATCCTACAGGCTTGCCTATAGCCTGATTTTATGGGGGCAGTTTCTCAGTTGAAGTTCCCTCCTCTCAGATGACTCTAGCGCATGTCAAGTAGACATAAAACAGATGACAAATGCACATGCTTCTGTTACATTACAGATAAAGGCTGGATACTCTGTTCAGAAGATACAGCCAAGCTCAGCCAGGCCTGGAGGACTGTGCTTGTCATCCTAGCACCAGGGATATATAGGTAAGAGGAGGGTAAGTTAAAATGAGCCCGCTATACATTGTGAGATCTTGTCTTAAGAGAAAAAGAAAAATGAAAACCCAACCCCCCAAAAGACAGGATCAGGACTGAAATATAGGCACCTGGCTCTGATTCTAACCCAGCCCTAATGCTCTGAGACACCGCAGTTCACCAGTCACTGATGTTGCTCTTCCCTCTCTTTTCAAAGGGTGAAGACTCCCAGCTACAGGAGAAGAATGTAGGTCCTTGGTATCCTAGTTAGGTTTTGATTTCTGTAATAAAACACTGACCAAAGACCCTGACCTGTGTCCTGTGCCTGTCAACTCCCCCTTACAGCATACCTAATAGCTGTAAACTATACCCTATCCCTTGGGCTCCATGTTGCTGCCCACAACTTTGGCAGAAGACCTCTGTTTTCCCAGAAGCCATGCTGGTTTTAGGGACCTCAGAGACAATGTTGGCACCCAAAATGGCAGAGGTTGTACAGGCCATTGAAAACCCAGTAAAGACACTCTGCAAGACCTGAAGACTCACTAGGCACTAGAACTCCATGCCACTCATGCCAGAAGATCAGAGAGGAAACAGAAGAAAAAGGGTAAAAATATTCAAAAACCACCTGTATAACAAAGATAAACTTAGAAATTAGCATTTCCACCTATAATAACCTGAGAACCCAGGTGACTAGAGGCCAGCATAGGAACATAATCAACCAGAGTCAGGGCACTGTGGCACCACCGGAGCCCAGCGATCCTGCTACAGCAAGTCCTGGATGCTTCAACACAGCAGAAGCACAAGAAAATGACCTTAAATATAATTTTATGACAATGGTAGAGTCCTTTAAGGAGGAAATTAATAAATCCCTTAAAGAAGCACAGGAAAATACAATCAAACCAGGTAAAGGAAATGAATGAAACTGTTCAAGATCTGAAATGGAAATAGAAGCAATAAAGAAAACATAAACTGAGGAAATAGTGGAGATGGAAAACCTAGGCAAGTTAGCAGGAACTACAGTTGCAAATATCACCAACAGAATACAAGAGATGGAAGAGATAATCTCTGGCATAGACAATATGACAAAGGAAATTGATAGATCAGTCAAAGAAAATATTAAATCTAAAAAGTTTCTGACCAAAAACATCCAGAAAATCTGGGACACTATGAAAAGACCAAATCTAAGAATAATAGGTGAATGTTCCCAGCTCCAAGGTCCAGAAAATATTTTCAACAAAATCAGAGAAGAAAATCCTCTAACCTAAAGAAAGAGATGCCTATAAACATACAAGAAGCTTCCAGAACACCAAATAGATTGAATCAGAAAAGAAAATCCTCCCACTACATAATAATTAAAACACTAAATGTACAGAGCAAAGAAAGTATATTAAAATCTGCAAAGGAAAAAGGTTAGGTAACATATAATGGTATAATAGGTCTCTCAGAATTATACCCAACATCTGAACAGAGACTCTAAAAGCCAGAAAGACCTGGGAAGGTGTGTTTCTATGTCAGCCCAGGCTATTATGCATATCAAAACTTACAAACACCATAGATTGAAAAAACAAAATATTCCATGAGAAAACCAAATTTAAATAATATCTATCCACAAATCCAGTGCTGTAGAAGATATTAGAAGGAAAATTAAAGCCTAAGGAAGTCAACTAAACCAAAGAAAACATAGGAAATAAATAATTTCACTTGACTAAACTAAAAGAAGAGAAATACACACACACACACACACACACACACACACACACACACACTCATTACCAACAACAACAACAAAAAGAACAGAAATTAATAATCATTAATATCTCTCATCATCAATGGATTAAATTCCCCAGTTTTAAAAAAAGAAAAGAATCTAAAAGAATGGATACAAAAATAGGATTCATTATTTTGCTGCATAGAAGAAACACCTCAACACCAAAGAACTACCTCAGAATAAAGGGCTGCAAAAAGATTTTCCAAGCAAATGGACCCAGAAAGCAAGCTGTGTAGCCATTCTAATATCTAACAAAATCTAATATCCAACCAAAATTAATCAAGGGAAATGGTAAAGACACTTCATACTTATCAAAGAAAACATACACTCAAATGATGTTTTAATTCTGAATATCTATGTTTTAAATGCAAGGACACAAACATATGTAAATGAAACATTATTAAAGCTTAATTCATATATCGAACCCCACCCATTAATACTGGGAGGCTTCAACAGCCCGCTCTCCCAATAAACAAGTCATCCAGACAGAAGCTTACCAGAGAAATATTGGAACTAACCGAAATGTGAATCAAACAGATCCAGCATAACTATAGAACATTTCACCCAAACACAAAAGAATATACTGTCTTCTCATAGATCCTTTTCCAAAATTGACCATATATTCAGTCACAAAAGCAGTTTCAACATATACAAGAAAATAGAAACAACACCCTGTGTCTTATTAAACCGCCATGGATTGAAGCTGGACTTCAACAACAGCAGAAACAACAAAAGGCCTACAAACCTAGGGAAACTAAACAATGCTGTACTCAGTGACCACTGGGTCAAAAAGGAAATAAAGAAAGATACAAACTCATGGAAACTGAACAACTCTCTCCTCGGTGACCATTGGGTCAAGAAATAAAGAAGTTGGGGTTGGGGATTTAGCTCAGTGGTAGAGCGCTTGCCTGGGAAGCGCAAGGCCCTGGGTTCGGTCCCCAGCTCCGAAAAAAAGAACCAAAAAAAAAAAAAAAAAAGAAATAAAGAAGTTAAAATTTTTCTAGAATTCAATTAAAATGAAGGCACGACATACATACACAAACTTATGGTACACAATGAAAGCAGTGCTAAGAGGAAATTCATATCACCAAGTGCCTTCATAATGAAACTAGTGAGATCTCATACTAGTGACTGAACAGCACATGAAATCTCTAGAACAAAAAAAAAAATCACACCCAAAAGGAGTATATGGCAGGAAATAATCAAACTCAGGGCTCAAATCAATAAATTAGAAAAAAAAACAATACAAAGAATCAATGAAACAAGGAGGTGGTTCTTTGTGAAAAATCAACAAGATAGACAAACCCTTAGCCAAACTAACTATAAGGCAGACAGAAAATATCCAAATTGAGAAATGAAAAGGGGGACATAACAACAGCCACCAAGAAAATTCAAAGACTCATTAGGTCTTATTCCAAAGTCCTGTACTCCACAAAATTGTAAAATATAAACAAATGGATGATTTTCTTGATAGATATCACTTACCAAAGTTAAGTCAAGATCAGATAAACTATCTAAATAGACCTGTATCTCCTATGGAAAGAATTCTTTAAAGTCCTTAAAAGTCCCTCAAACAAAAATGAGCCCAGGGCCAGATGGTTTTAGCACAGAATTCTACCAGACTTTCGAAGGAGAGTTAATGCCAATACTCCTCAAACTATTTCATAAAATAGAAACAGAAGGTATACTGCCAAATTCACTTTATGAGGCTACAATAACCCCAATACCTATACCAAGGAAAGGTTCAACAAAGAAAGAGAATTTCAGGCCAATTTCTGCCATGAACATTAATACAAAAATACTCAATAAAATACAAAACAAATCTAGGGACACATCATAAAATTCATCCACCATGGTCAAGTAGGCTTATCCTAGAGATGCAGGGATGGTTCAACAAATGAAAATCTGTCAATATAATTCATATAAACACATTGAAAGAAAAAGCCACATGATCATTTCATTAGATGCTGAAAAAGTCTTTGAAAAAATCCAACAGCCTCTCATGATAAAAATCTTGGCAAGATTGGGGATACAAAGCACATATCAAAATACAATAAAAGCAATATACGCTAAGCCAATATCAAATTAAATGGAGAAGAATTTAAAGCAATTCCACTAAAATCAGGGGCTAGGCAATGCTGCCCACTCTCTCTTTATCTATTCAATATAGTACTTGAAGTTTTAGTTAGAGTAATAAGGCGACTGAAAGAAATCAAAAGAATACAAGGTATAAAAGAACTCAAAGTATTGCTATTCAAAGATGATAGATAACATATATAAATGACCCCCAAAATTCCACCAAAGAGCTCCTACAGCTGATAAACATGTTCAGTGAAGTGGTGGCATACAAATTTAACTCAAAAAATTAAGAGCCCTTCTACATACAAATGATAAACGGGTTGAGAAAAAAATTAGAAAACAACACCCTTCACAATAGCTATAAATAATATAAAATATTTTGGTGTAACTCTAGCCAAGTAAGTGAAAGACCTGTGTGACAAGAACTTAAAGTCTTTGAAGAAAAAAGTCAAAGACCACACAAGATGGACAGAGCTCCCACGCTCATGGATCAGTAGGATTATCATAGTAAAATGGCCATCTTACCAAAAGCAATCTACAGATTGAAGGCAATTTCCATCAAAATTCCAATACAACTGTTACAGGCCTTAAAAGATCAATTCTACGATTCGTATGGAAAAACACAAAAGCAAGGATATAGTGAGCCTTCTGCCCTTGGGATATTCAGACGCTGTTGGAAGCCAGGCCAGAATGAAGAAGCAAAGCTTGTCCAGCAGGTGGGTTTGCTGAGGGGAGAAGGCCTTCTCCCAGCTGGCTTTTCAGTGTTACAGTTCCACTCTATTGGAAGAAATGAAACAGCTCCTCTAGATGATGTTCAGTGAAACAGCTTTCTTTTATTCAGAAGATAACAAGGGCTATATAAACTTTGAGGAGTGGGCAGAGGTTTTCATGGAGAGCATACATTATTGGCTGGGGCGGACGGGGGGTGCTGGGAATGCTTCATTTGCATGAAGGGGAACTCCAGGTGCTTAAACTTGTAATTTGGCCAAGAGATTATGTGCGGTCCTCAAGAAGGATGAAAGTGGGGATTGCACAAGACTACGTGTACCGGGACATGTAGGCCTGGAACAGGGAAATAGGAATCCTTATTCTGGCCAGTCTCAAGACGAGATTTCTGGGGTTTTAGACATGTCTAACTCCACTCTTGCTCTGGATCAGCTCCTTTGGTTGCACAGCTTACCTACCCACATTTCCTTTCCTTTAATAAAGGGGATTCATCATAGTCCTCAGCCTCTATGTTGGGAATGGTTTGGCATTGAACCAGAACCTGATTGTGAGTGATTTTTGCAATACTATTTATCTGCCATTTTAGAAATTGGATGAGGCAGGGTGCCAGGAGGAATAGGGCTCTGATGAACAGTATGGGGCCAAGGATGGGAAGTAACCAGGCTACAAGAGGGTTTAAGTATCATGGGGTATGGATCTTGGGCACATATCATGCTCAGAGATATTGCTGGAGCTCTTTGAACATTTGAATGTCTTATTTCACCAGTCCAGATTCAGTGGCATAGAAACATTTCTCCCCTAGCATAATGCATGCCCCTCCAGTTCAGTCCTTAAGTCCAGAGTGCTCCAGTTTTGGAGAATAACTCCTGCTAGGTAGGTGATCTGTTGTTGAAGGAACTCGAGACTGTCTCTAGTATAAGTCACTGCCTGCTCAAGTTCGTCTTGGAAGTGACTGGCCAGATTGAATGTTTGGACAAGGACTGTTCCATGACTCCCATGGTAACCAGAGAAAAATTGAGACCCAGTTTGACAAGGAGAGGGATAAAGATCTCCCTTTTCTTTCTGTCTCCTCCTAACTGTAAAGTTATTCAGGCTCATAGAGATAATCCTGGGGAACGATCATAACTGGGATACGGAAATCTTGAAAGGAGGTCTAATCCAGGAACAGATAGTGTCATTGAACAAGAGAAGAATGGAGGTGTGAGGGAGTGAGGTTAGCACATTGATGATAGTGATGTTACAGAAACATGTAGGATGGGATCTTGAAGAGGCTCCTGTAAGGCAAAAGAGGAGAGGTTGATTGAAGAGAGAATGTTTTGTAACTTTCATCTGGGTAAGGGTCCATGGAGTTCATGGTGTTAATGGGAACGTGTCTAATGGCCAGAAGCACTTAAAGAAATGCTCGACCTCTTTAGCCGTCAGGGAAATGCAAATCAGAATGACTCTGAGATTCCACCTTACACCCATTAGAATGACTAACATAAAAAACTCAAGGGACGGGGTTGGGGATTTAGCTCAGTGGTAGAGCTCTTGCCTAGCAAGCACAAGGCCCTGGGTTCGGTCCCCAGCTCCGAAAAAAAGAAAAAAGAAAAAAAAACTCAAGGGACAACACATACTGGCAAGGATGTGGAGCAAGGAGAACACTTCTCCATTGCTGGTGGGAGTGTAAACTTGTACAGTCACTATGGAAATCAATGTGGTGGTTCCTCAGAAAATTTGGAATAGTTCTACCTCAAGACCCAGCTGTACCACTCCTGGGCATATAGCCAAAGGATGTTCCAACATACCACGAGGGCACTTGATCAACTGTGTTCACAGCAGCGTTTTTCATAATAGCCAGAAACTGAAAACAACCTATACATCCCTTAATCAAAGAATGGATAAAGAAAACATGGTACATTTACACAATGGAGTATTACTCAGCTATTAACAAAATGGCATCCTGAAATTTGCAGGAAAGCAGATGGAACTTGAAAATATCATCCTGAGTGAGATAAGTCAGACCCAGAAGACAAACATGGTAAGTACTCACTCATAAGTGGATGTTAGCTGTAAAGAATACATGCTATAATCCACAGACCCAAAGAAGCTAAACAACAAGGAGGGCTCAAGGGACAACATGTGAATCTCACTGAGATGGGGAAATAGAATAGATATCATGGGTGAATGGAGGGGTATTGAAGGAACTGGACAGGGATAGGGATGGGAACAGGAGGGATCATGTGGGGGGAGGATGGAGAGAGAGAGAGAGAGAGAGAGAGAGAGAGAGAGAGAGAGAGAGAGAGAGAGAGACTGCTGGGAGAGACAACTAGAAACAGGGGTAGAAGGAGGGCATCTCATTCCTAGCAATTGGGGATATGGAGACTCAGTTGGCCTTCTCCTGTAACCAGACAAGAACTCCAATGGAGGAATTGAGATATCAACCCAGCCATGAAACCTTTGACCTCCAGTTTGTTCTGGCTACAAGATGTGCACAGGCAAAGATTGAGCAGAAATTGAGGGAATAGCCAACCAATGACTGACCCAGTTGAGACCTATGCCATGAGAGGGAGCCTCGCCCTGACACTGTTAATGATGTTCTTCTATATTTTCATACAGGAACATAACATAACTGTCACCAGAGAGGCTTCGCTCATTGACTGATGGGAACAGATGCAGAGACCTACAGCCAACTTAGGCAGAACTTAGGGAATCCTATGAAAGAAGGGGACAAAGGATTGTAGGAGCCAGAGGGGTTGGGGACACCACAAGAAAACCTACAGAATCAACTAACTTGGACCCATAGGGGCTCACAAAAACTGAACCACCAACCAGAGAGTATACACGGAACTGACCTAAGACTGCACATATGTTACAGTTGTGCAGCTTCGTCTTCATGTGTTATTCCTAACGGTGGGGTCAGGGGCTGTCTCTGACTCTGTTGCCTGCCTTTGGTACCCTTTTTCCCTACTTGGCTGCCTCATCTTGTCTCGATATAAAAAGATGGGCCTAGTCTTACTGCAATTTGATATTCCATGGTTAGTTGGTATCCATGGGAGTCCTCCCTTTTCTGAAGAGAAAGGAAGGAAGAGGAGATGGGAGAGGGTAGGGTAGGAGAAAGTGAAGGGAAAGGACCAGGAGGAGGGAGGGACCTTGGTTGAGATGACCAATAGCAACTTGGGGAGGAGAGGCTTTATTTCAGCTTAGAGTTTACAGTCCATCATGAAGGGGGGTTAGGGCTGGGACTCAAGGCTGGAGCCTAGAGGCAGGAACTAAAGCCAAGGCAAGAACTGAAGCTGAGGCCATGAGGGGTGCTCTGTACTAGCTTGCTCCCCATGGTTTGCTTTCTTATGTACTCCAGGACCACCTGCTCTGGGATGGCCCTGTCCACTGTGGGCTGGGTTGTCCCACATCAGTCATCAATTAAGAAAATGCCCCCAAAGACTTGCCTACAGACCAGTCTGATGGAGCAATTCCTAGTTCATGTTCTCTTTTCCCAGATGACTCTAGCTTGTATCCAGTTGACTGGAAGTCAATGAAGTAACACAGAGGAGATTAAGGAGTAGGCTTTCTGTATAACAAGCCATCTCTTTAGGACTGACTCAGCTTTAATCCCTTCCAGGGTAAAACCCCACATGACCTCATTAGTTTGCACTAAGACCTAATTTCTCAAAGGCTCCCTTATCTCTAACCTACTCTCAAAAACTGTTCTCAATGAAGCAAGTAGGAGGTAGGAAATATCTGTCTTTCTCACACTCCTGCCATGATGTCATCTGACAAAGTCCTCTCCTGAGCTGAGAAGACACTGGGGCCGTGTTCTTGATTATCCAAATGCAATGGGCTAAGTAAACATTTAGATAGATAGATAGATAGATAGATAGATAGATAGATAGATAGATAGATAGATAGATAGATAGATAGACAGACAGATAGATGGCAGATAGATAGGCAGAAAATAGGTAGATAGACAGATAGACCCATCAATTGATTGATCAATCTATAGATAGAGATAGACCCAGCCTCTGACATTTTGCTATAGCAACAGAAAATGGACTGACAGACACAGAAAACAACACCAATGCAAAGGTTGTGGCGCAGCCTTTGTGCAGCATAAAGGAGGGAGGTAGGGCTATGAAGTCACACCACTTCTTCCACAGCCCTGGCATCTGGGGGAAAAAAAGCGAAGCTTAGCAGTGATCATTGGCTCCAGCTGTCTGTGGCTCTGAATAAGCTCTGCCAATAACTCAAGTTTCCCCACAAATAAAGAAGAAAAAAATGAGTCTGTGGGTGTCACAGAGAGAGCCTTGGCATGAAAGTGAGGAGAATTGGGCGCTAAACTTCACAGTGCCAACTGGAACCGTGGGAACCTGAGCCAGTGACTTCAAACTCTGGGCCCCTTCCTCATCTCCAAAGACAGGGCTTTGGGTTCGGGGATGGATTTTTAAATCTCCAATTTCCCCCATAATTCCAAGATTTAAAATCACTTAAAGCCCTCCTTCCCTTCCTAACTACAGGTCAGAAGGGGCCTTCATTTCAGTGCCTGGTTGCGAAACTCAGGTGACATATTTCTTATGGAGAAAGCTGGGAAGAAACAGAGAAAGAAAGGAACCTCATGTGGTCAGAGACACAAGGAAGGAAGGGATAATAGCTGCAAAAAGGAATTCTCCCCCAATGCTATAGAAACCCTGAGCTGCCAGCCTGGGCGTTTTCTGTACGCTGCCCAAGCTTGCCTTGTGTCTTCCTTTCCCCTTGTAGATTGAGTCCCAGCCTGCATGACAGCCTCATTTTTCACTGAATGCTCGCAGTGAATGCTCAACTGTAATCTCTTTTTGCATGCTTTGGTCCTAAATTCATAACTGGTGGAGCAGACCTCTGCAAGCAATCACTGCCCGCTCCTTACTCCTCTGCCCAGCAGAGCCGGGCAGTCCTCAACCCCATGGCTTTCTCCAGCTTCACACTTTGTCAAAACGCATCACGACTGACACAAAGAAACAGTCCCTGGAAACGCCCCGCTTTCCCAATCCTTTTACTATATAATTGTTTTTCTTCTTCAAGGATTGGCCATCCTCAGAATAGGCTGGAGTCCTTGCCTGGATTGTTTCCATTTTAAAGCAGAATTCACTACAAAAGGGAGGCCCTTCCCACAGTTCAATGCTCTCCCAAGCTCACTGGCATTGTCTGGGTCTCTGCTTCCTCTGCCTGGGCATAAGTCTCCCCCACAGCAGACTCCTAACCCGTAACTCTAGGTGGTCAATCCCTTCCTTGTAGCTCCTAAAATGTGGATCCATGAAGATAACCTGTAAGGGGCAAAGAAGGGGGCACCTTTAGAGTCTTTCCTTTGCATGTAGGATGATGTCGACACTTTGCCATGAGCCTCAAGTCTTCCCTGCCTCCCATTCTGCTCAGCAGGTCTTGGAGACACTTTCTTCCTTTCAATCTAGTCTTCAGGTTCTTTGTCAACTATCATAATGTGCTAAGGGGCTTTGAGCATTCTCTTCCCTCCACCCTGAGTGCTCCTTGTCCAGCCCTCCCCACCCCTGCTGTTTCTCAGGTCCCAATGGGGACTCTGCCTTGAACATTTTCAGACCATTGGCACCCAGTCTATCCAGAAATAGATCAAGTTGAATGAACCAATGAATTCGTGTCCCCAGGAGCAGTCAACACTCGGAAACTTGACCATCAGCAGTAATTGTGGCTCTGAGAGTTTAAGCTCCAGTTGCCTATGGGTAAACTACCTGGCAGCATACCCTTTCTTGTCCCGTGTCCCCACTCCTCTGTCAGTCTGGGATGTTTTTGCTTTCCCACTCAACTACCCACTCCAAAATACCTCTCCCCCTCTCTCTCCCTCTCCTTCTCCCTCTCCCTCTCCCTTTCCCCCTTCCTCTCCCTCTCTTTCTCCCTCTCCCTCTCCCTCTTTCTCTCCCTACCCCTTCTTACTCTCTCCCTCTCCCCCCACTCTCTCTCCTCCCTCTCCCTCTTTACCCCCCTTTCTCTCTCCAGGTTATCCTTTTATGTGCCCTTATTTAATATAAGCCATCTCTGAATGAGTTTCCTGGTGTGTAGCTGCTTATTTAAAAGGGCATCTCTATACAGAGTTGGCTTTGTGAAAGGAGTTTTTCTCTGAATCTAAACTGTGCAGGGAACATAGGTAGGTGTTCAAGAAATGAGAACTGCACAAGCTCCCCATCTGCAACCTACTCTTTGGTATTTTCAATAGCATTCCCAGTCAAGGTTTAATAAGCTAGCGAGCATCCTCCTGTATCCTCCAGAGTGGAGCCATAGTTCCCTCCTTGGAGGAACCAGAACATAATTTCCAGTGCCCTGGATGTCACAGTCCTCAGGTGATACCAGCCCTGCTCACAGAGATCTGCATGTGGGTCCTGCACAGGAGGAAGCATTCATCTGACAGCATTTGTCTGAATTCTTGGGACAATGTAATTATTGGGAAGCCTGGCTGTTTGGCCCAAATTTAACTTTTCTTTCTGTCACATGAAAAACACATTGTGTCCAGTGACTGTCTTTCTCCTGTGGGTTTTCTCTGGTTAACTGGATCTTGGACTTCATTCTTTAATCAGTGAATGAGGTTGCCAATTAGATGACTGCTAAATGGCAGCTAAGTGAAGCTGTGTCTTTCTAAACACACTTACATTCTGAATGCTCCATCACACTGAGTATCTGAGGTGCACATCACCCCCAGGTGCTGATCCCATAGTGATACTGAATGTCACCCATGCCCGCTTCTCCACATGTACCCATGCCTTCTCCATCTGTCCAATCTTCCTGAATTCTAAGCATCAGAAAGTACCGTACACCATACCTATTAATTCCTCATTGTATACACAAAGATTACCATAGTTACAGTACACAGTCAATATATACACACATATACAGTAGACATTCAATGTGTGCACGGTGAGAGAATGTGCACCCACATGCCTAGATCTCAAACTGCCAAAAGATGGACCACTAAAGTACTCCAGAATCATTCCTGATGTGTTAATAGGCAGCAGAGTCCTGTGGAGAAAGGCACTATGGGAAAGATATCTTGCTAAGAAAAAGCCACTGTGTTGACAGTAGGTGATAAATGGTGCTGGGAGAGAGACTTGGACCAACACTGGATGATTTGGGAACAGACGACCACATCTTAGCTGTAAGATAAACTATTAGAGAGGCTAATCTCACTCCCAAGCTAGTATAATATTGCTACAGCAGTATCTGCCAAAGACATCGAAGTCACTCTGTGATCATGAGGGCCACACCCAGCTCTGCTTCTTACACCCCAAAAGCCTAGTGCACAGTGAGTATGAGAAGAGGACTTGGTGAGGCACTCGGCTAGGGAGGCTGGAGGCTGCAAAAGCGGGCCCTGGACTGGAGTGCGATGATGAATCGGAGGCATTCTGTGAACCGTAAATCGCTCCTCCATACTGTATGTTTTTACGATGGTGATAAATATTGCTGTTAAGTGTGTTCAGTGGGTAATTAGTCCCAGATGATGCCCCATGTATATGGGGTGTCCGGGGGCTAGGAAGTCAGAGTGGAACATTTGAAAATGCAGGTAGGTCGTGCTCTGTCCCTGCCCAAAAACCTCCAGAAGTTTCTATCTCACTTACAGCCAAAAGTCAGACTCGTCCCAATTATAGACTGCAAGTGTACTGTGGCCAGTCCCACCCCTGTCGCCATCTTCTTCAGCTGTGCCAGACTTCCACTCATCTTCCTGTTTCCCCTTAGAGCACCCTTCATGCGAACTCTACATGGACCCTGTGGGGAAACGCAGAAAAGCCATCAGAGATCTGCAGGTTAAAGCCACAAGGAGTGTACCCCATCAGGATGTAAAGTGTCAAAGAAGACAAGAGATGAACATGTTTCTGGGGAAGAAGGGAAATCAGAAGCTTTCTGTGGGGATGAGTTTGGCCGAAAGCTGTCCATATTTCTCAAGCTTAGAGATTGTCACTCTACAGAGAACTGTAGACTGACGTGTACACAGACTGAACCAGCTCTTAGAGAGACTAACCTTGTCTCAGCCAGCCACAAGTTGCACCAACTCTTCAAACCACGTTCAAAGGCTGTTCTTCGTGTGTACTTTCCTTCACTGGCTATACATATGATCTGCTCACCCGGTGTGGTGGGACATTCTCAACCATTTTTTTTCATCCAGACTGTTACATGATTCATAAACAGAGCCAAATATAATCTACAAAAGTAGATTTGCAGCAATTTTGTATATAACAGAAGATAAAATGTGATTACCTCTGTAGAAAACAGTCGGGTAGTGCCTTAAAAGTTAAAAATAGAAGAATGCAGAATCTGGTCATTCCTTTTTGGAGTGTACATCCCAGAGATTGAAAGCAGATGTCTGAGCAGACATTGGCACATTCGTGTTCACAGCCATGTCGTTCACTGTAACTATTGATGGAAGCAAGTCAAGTATCTGCTGACGGAAGGATGGACCAACAAGATGCGGTCTATCCACAGGACATGGTGCCAGCCAGCATATAATGGAAAGAATTCTCACACATTCTACTGTGTGGATGGAAGTGGAATATGTCAGACACTAAGAGAAAAGCGCTGTGGGTCTACCTCCACAGCTGATAATGATCCTTGTATTCATAGGACAGAGAAGACAATGGTGATTGCCAGAGGCAGAAACAAGGCAGGAGTGGGGAGTCCATATTTAGTGGATAGAATTTGAGTTTTGTATGATCCAGCATTGTGACTGGGTTAGAGACCAGTTGTATTCATTGTTTTACCTGTTGCTCTGTGACCAAAAATCACTGACAGATGCAACTTAAGGGAAGAAGGGTTTGTTCTGCCTTGTGGGTTGAAAAAAGTACAAGTCCATTATGATAGTGAAGATATGCCCCAGTTGTGAGTGGCAGGAACTTGCAGCTAGGAACTCCTCACATGCCAGCAGGCCAGGAACCAGAGCTCTGGCTTTAACCATCCTACAACCTTCCAACTCAGTCTTTACAGTCCTATAACTGCCACAAACTGGGGACCAGTCACCTGAATTCATGAGCCTACAGGGGACATTTTACATCTAAACCACAATATCAATGAATAGAAAGGCCGAAAAAAAAAGTTAAAAGTATGTGTGCGTGGAAGTCGGAGAACAGTTTTTGGAAGTAAGTTTTCTGCCTCAGGGTGTGTCCCGGGAATGCCACCTAGGCCGATCAGTCTCAGTGGCAAGCTTCTTTAGCTTCTGAGCATCCTGCTGGCTACTTATTTAAGCCTTCTGCCATAGTTACACTATTGAGGCTTACAGGCTGCAGCATGATGGTGGAAAATGTTACATGCCTTAATTTTCCATAATTAAACCGTCATGTTCTATAAGAACAGAAAAGTTGCAAGCGTAGTAAAAACACTGCCATTCATAATGTTCAGTGTGGAATGTGACTGAGCTACGCAGTAGCATTGCCCGGCTAGCTCAGTCAATAGATCATGAGACTCTGAATCTCAGGGTTGTGGGTTCGAGCCCCATATTGGGCACCACCTATTGCAGTAAAATTATAACTGGCGCCTGTCCTGGTTACTGTACCGAGTTCCCGCTCTGTGCAGGATCTGCCTGCTCTAAGCTGTTTTCTCTGTTACCACTTTCACACACTGTCCCGTCGTCGGTTGTTACCACACCTGAGACTCACATCACATTCTGTGGGCAATGCTAGCATGGCCCCATGCAATGCTAGTCCCAACCATTCTATAGCCTAGCATGGCTTCCTGTCACAGACTCTGCTCACACTCCCAACTACCCAGTGAAATCATTACTCAGCAAACTAGACCCCAACAACCAGATTTATGTGTTAAATGCTCAAGGTACAATACATCTACACAAGTAACTTACAACCAATTGATAAGGATATAAACTGCCCTCCTAGATAAGATATATTTTTGTTCATCTAGACATACAAAGCCCCATACACATCCATCCCTTAAGAATAGTCATAATAACCTGTAGATGTGCAGAGAGAAATCTTAACATACGCTGCCATGTTCTCTCAGCTGCTCCCTCTCACTCTAGTCTCCACTCCTCTCTAAAACTTTTCTCCCGCCCATCCTTCCTTCTCATCCAATGGCAGGCCTTGTTCTATCCTGAACCTGCCTTCACCTGCATAAGGACATTAACCTACAGCAAGATGGCATGTGTCCTGCAGAATGAACGTGCTTGCCTTCAAAGCTAAGACTGCAGTAGAGCCGTGAGCTGCGTTAGTCTTTACCTATTTGAATCTGAATTTGTCTTTGATCGATCTCTGCATGTTCACTAAACTTCCACTGTTGCTAATGTGTTTGTAGCCTTCCATTCAGCATGGGAGGAAGCTAGACACTGGAGGATAGTTGTGTCCTTGAGTGACTATGAACCTCTATTACACCGTGTGAGGTGTTACTGTACCTCAGGCCTTCTGTCTAGCTCACCCTAGTTACAACGATTGGGTGTGTGTCAGCCCAAGCTGCACTGATGGGTTATACGCCAGTGTTTAGACAAGGTTAACATGCCAGACACAGGGAGAGAGGCCATGGAGGGTCAGTCCTCTTCAGTTTACAGTCCAAAACATTACCCACTGGAGGAATTACTGATAAAAGGCAGTGGCAGAGCCCGGTCCTTGAAGGTACTATGCTGTCTGGAAACCAGAGGACTTGTTACATGGTCCTTGTCGTCCTCAGAAACCCTGGGACAGGAAAAGCTCACCTTCAGTGAAATAAAATACCAGCAGGAGTTTAGGAAAGGGTGGCACTCAAGTGTTGGCAGGGAGTGGGAAGGGCCCTGAGGTGAAGCAACTACCTTGTGTCTTTGTGACTGTACGAGCTATGTGGTTCTATTTTTAAACCCCAAATATATTCTGTGCCTACTCATTTCCTTCTTGCAAACTTGACCTTTAAAATTAAACTAGTCCCACAAATCCTCTGACCTACACACACATACACACAAGAGAGAGAGAGAGAGAGAGAGAGAGAGAGAGAGAGAGAGAGAGAGAGAGAGAGAGATGGATGAATGGATGCACGGATAAATGAGTGAATAAATATATAATGGTAAATACAATAGATCTATAAGCAAATATTGAGCTGAGTTAATATTGATTTGTGTACTGATCTATTGGAGTAACAGGTTCTGAGGTCTACAACTTTGAAGAATAAGATAATGTGATTTTTTAAAGCAAAATATTAACAATTGTACACATCTGGGCAGTTAGGCTCCATGTGTTGTTATGACAATTAATTCAACTTTTCTGTTTGTTTAAAAAATTCCCAACACAATTTGAGAGGAGTGGAATTATAGTGTAAAAAGTTTAAGGTGCTCAGCTCTCACCTTGCTGCAAGCCCTGTCAGAATGTTAGAGTTGTGTGACCAATTGGTAGCCCTAGAATGGAGATTCTCAAACCGTTCCATGAAGCACTGTAGGGCAACCCTCCCATAGGGTAAAGTGCCTCTCTTTAATCCGTATCACAAATGGTATTTATTGTACGACTTACATTTGAAAATGGCGTCATCCTATTTAAGACTTGGTGCTTCTGGACACTGGGAGCTCAGCATCTGAAGATGGCTGTGCTTTGCTGGGCACCACAGAACCTGCAATCTGGCGTGGCTGCAGCCCCTGAAACCCCCGCATGGCTGTACTTTTTTAAACCTGGTCTTCAGGACCCAAAGTACCTCCTGCATCATTATCCCCTGAACACGCATGCTCTGTAGACATATAGGAGCTCAGAACCAAGAACCTCATGCACACGGTCCAGTGTTCCACCACTGAGCCACACCCTCAGTCCTGGGGCCGAAGTTCTCAAATACTGAAACTGTTGAAAGAGATGATTATTGTGTACGTTTGTGAATCTGGGTCAGTTGTCCTCGAAGGAAATAGTTGTGATGATTTACAGCTCTGGGTCCTTAAAAAGGGAAGAAATGGTTGCCCTGGTCATACACACTTTTGTGTATGTGTTTTTGGTAACCATCTACTGACCTCTGCAAGGGAGTCAGCTGCCTTCTAGTGTCTTTTAAAAAGGGTCCCTATGATTCTTAGAAGGTCCCTATGCATAATACAGATAGTAAAACCCGGAGCAGAGTGACAGTCTGCTGAATGTCGCTTTGCTTTCTTCCAAGAATGTGGGAATGAAAAACTGAATGGGGAGTGAGCGAGAACAGATGTCTAATATCATTTAAGCCAGCTCCAAAAGAACCCAGAACTCAGTTTGGTATATTAATGCTCTATTTATCTTTAAGCACAGATGGCTATTTTTTTATTGGTATTACTTTGTTTATCTAGTTTCAAGAAAAGTTAGTTCAAGGGGCAGATGCCTGTGTTGTGGGAGCACATCCCTGTGAGGGAGGGGAAGGACAGGGCAAGCGCTCGTTGAAACTTTAATTAAGAGAACTGGAGTTAGAGATGTTGCCAACTGTTGCCTGATCTAACGAGGCCAGTTGCAGCCACAAATGGACAGGCGAGGAGGATATTGATAAGCTTCGGCTCTCCTGCCTCTCCTACTCCCCATCTGCAGAGAAAGCCAGCACTTTACTGCTGACCTCCCCCACGCAAAATGGACCCGACAGATTTCAACTTCTAAAAAAGGAGATGGCTAGTGAACAGCTGGTAATCACCTAAGTTGACCAGGGCAAGAGCCCCCGCACTGATGTCCTGGTTATGAGCACGTGGGCCTTCCAGAAACTTCCACGAAAAGCAATTTCCACACGGCTTCCAGCTTTTGTGGCTTTTATTATATGATCACCTGGTATTCTAGGGGAATGCCCAGTGTGCGTGCGTGCATGCGTGCATGTGTGTGTGTGTGGTGTGTGTGTGTGTGTGTGTGTGTGTGTGTGTGTGTGTGTGTGTGTGTGGATGTGTGAAACTGGAATTTATCTCCAAGTCACTCTTTGTGGAGGAATTAAATGGGATTATGGGCCGACATATCCAGGAAATTCCCTTTCTGGATTGGATTAGGTGTACCCACAGTACCACTTGCAGAACCCCACGGTTACCACCTGACCTCTCTCTCGGAGTATTCGCCACTGAAGCCTCAGTGGATGAGTCCCCCCACCAGCAGCATGACTCCTTGTTATTCATCATCTTCCCATTTGGTTTTCCCGATATCCGTGTAGACACCAGAAAAGCAAGTGTGTACGGATGAGGTAGGTGGCATAGACTTCACTATCTAAAAGTCTGAGCATGAGAGTCAGTCACGTTAAATGCCCTGTCCCGAGGCCAGAGGCCACATGCTTAGCCACGCTCTGACAGATTGTTCTGTGTGGAAGGTGAGAATGGTCAATTCTATCCCACCCATCTGACAGAGTTGCTCCTTCTAGAACAAGGTCTCTGTCTGGAGGGCATCATTTTCTGCCTTGATGACATGTGGCTCTTACTCTCTTCCCTCACCCCCATTGTTATTATATTAGATTCTTCTGAGTCACTGTGACCCTCACACTTGACAGAAACAACTGAAGGTTGTGATGCTTATTTTGGATCAAGGTTTGGAGGGTTTCATCGATCACCATGGGGACCACATGGTTGATCAATTCAGTCCACAGGCATGGAAGAGGCTGCTTTCATAGTGAATCAAGAACTTGGGAGGATGACAGGAAGCGCCTATCACACCCCAAGGACCTGAGGTTCAAGTCCTGTCAAGTGTGCAGAACTTCCTAACATAGCGCCATCAGCTGGGGACCAAGTATTTAAGACATGAGCCTCTGCTGAGTGCTTCAAATTCATATCCTAATACTTGTGCCCCAAGCCAGTCATCTTTCCTCTATTTTCAAAATCCCCACTTTCATCTCTTTTCCCATTCTTTCTGCTACTGGAAACCCTTCCACAAGGCCAAAGTCACTCCTCCTCATGTATCATACCATGGTCCATGTAAACCCAAATGTTTCACAAGAACACCCCCCCTCCATGACTGCCAGTGACTCTAATTAGCATACCAGATTAGCATATTGTGATATGCTTGCTAGCATAGGCAAGTGTGTATGTATAGTTTCTTCCCTTTCTCCCATGACCGTTCCAGATATCCCCCCTTAAATAGGTATGCTTTGGCTCATGGAGACCCTTGCCACCAACCTTGGTCTCACTGTTTCCTCTTCCTAGAAGGTGTTCCTTTCTCTCCTTGTGCAGGCTCAGCCCTGACCCAGAATACAGCCCTCACCCTTACAGCCCTCATCCTCTCTCTATTCAATGCCTGCATACCTGTCTCATGCACTTATTTTCAATTCCCTATCAATGTATTTATTTATTACATAGTTATTGTTATAAAAGCATCCTTAAGGGCAAGGCTTGTACCTGGTTCATTTTTTTCAGCCCCTGAGTATACAGCATAGAGTAGACACTCAGTAAATGCCCTTGACTGTGGGGTGGACATGTCAGGACATGCCTTGCCTCTCCAATGTCAGTGTGCAAGAAGAATTGAGGAGCCTTCTGGAAAAGAACCCATCCTGAGGGAGCAAAGGTAAGGCAGCCACTCTTGGCCTCATAACAAAACCTTAGTCATGGCAGCAAGAGCTTGGGTTTAGAGCATAATGCTTGTCTTTCAGCTTTGTCTGCCCACCCAAGAGCTGTTTACTGAAGAAAAAAAATCTAGAAGGTATTGGAATACAAAAAGCACAATTTTAAGATGCCTGGGAAAACACAGGGAGTGGAAAGTCATCTTTCTCCTGATTGGAATGATGTGAAATGCTTCTGACTCTCCACACGCTCCAGAGGACACAGGGCTGTCACTTGGATGCTTTAAGGACACAGCTCAAAACCTCCAGAGGGACTAGTAAGAGTGAAGAAAAATAACGCAGAGGAGACACAGGACCTGACAAGTGATTGGTGTGCACTTGGGGTCCCCTCTAGGGACCTCCAAAAGTAATTTGTACGGAGTCGGGAATTATAGTGCCTAGGGTCCCTTTGAGATCAGGTAGATACGACACAAAGAAGGAGCAGATCACGTGACTCGGGGGCTTGGGGATAAGAGAATAGAGTCTACACACAAAGGAATTGCCACGGCCCATCTAGCCACAGGTTTGGGTTGTTATGATTAATTGGTTTTGCCGGTTTCTCCTGGTTCTGTAAACACAGTCGTACAATCTCAGAGTCTTGTGAGTGTAGAATGAAACTGTCTCCCAGGACCTTCCACCCTTCTTCCATGCAATTGTCTTTTTTCGTACCCCATCATTTTCTCCTTATGGGTTATGTCTATTTCATCACCCCTCCAAGGCTGTCATACCTAAGTCCATTGAGCCAAGGGGATGCATGTGGCTTGCCCCAGGGTCTTCTGTTTATCATTGTAAAGGCTGACTATCAGACAGGAGCAAGGGGAAGACATGATCTATGCCCCTGGAGTTTGGCAACTTTTTGAAACGGTAGAAAAGGAGATGAGAGGAACTGGTAAGCTAGACCAGCCTGCCGAACTGCTCCTCTTTTCTCATGCCTGATGATTATTAATTACGGTCCTGCGCTGACACAATTTGCTAGCGTCCTGTGTAGGTGAATTGTGCTTAGTCTTCTTGGCATTTTTAAATGTAAATGAAAAATCGCCCAACTCTCCAAGCCAGAAGCAAGAAAGATAAATAACACCAGGAAGCTGGTCGTGGCCCGTCTGTCATGAAATTTCATTAGTTTTGACAGTCTACACAACATAAGCAATAAATGAATGCTAACTCTACTTCTGTGCCTGTCCATTCCTGTAAGTCATCAGCAAAGCACAGGCCAGGAGAGGGGCCACCTGAAGGACTGGCTGTCTGAATAAAGGGACACTTTCACATTAGCACAGGTGGATCCAGCAGTGCACAGCAGAGGTGCACCAAGGTCCCAGCAGGATGAGAGGAGGTTTGATCGAACCATAGTGAATAACCTGTATATGAGAGATACGGCCATTGACTGGAGCTCTCTTCCAAGACTCATTGATTAAACATGTGCTGGGCCCTACACTGAATACTGGAAATTTGAGAATCCATGAAGCAAATGCATCATAATGGAAAAGGCCAAGGCAATAAGCACATAGGGAAAGATGGGTGTAGCTGGACAAACAGCAGTAGCAAGTTTCTCATTGATCATGGGGTAGTATGGGCTTTGGAGTATCAGGAATAAGAGACATCCTGGAGTCTGGGGTCTTCTGTGACTGATGAGCATGAAGGTAAAGGTTTTTACTTGCTTAAAAGGCTCGTGGTTAAGCTTCTGAGTGGGTCAGAATCTGCTCATATATAGTGTAGGAAGGGGAATGAGCATGGTAGCTCAATGATGTCAGAGTAACAAGAGTGGTCTGGGTTTCATGAGCCACAGGTTGCATGATAGGGAACTATTAGGAGAAGAAAGGCATCTGGCCTCTGCAATGGACGTGAGGATGGCAAGTTCTGAATACCCAGGATCTGAGTAGAGGAAGAACCATCTCCATAGAGAGATGGCCAAGCCCAGGGGGTCATCTCCCTCAGGGTAAGCAGGAAACCCTACTCAGAAGGACTTGGCATAGGGGAATGGGTCAGAGCCCCAGCAAGGCCAGAGAAAAATTTCTCATAGGTGTTCTAGGGCTTGAGGGGTCTGAGGTCTGAGCTGGGTAGGATGCAGGGACATCTGGACACACTTGTCTATTCAAAGTATGGTGACCTATATAAGGTGAAGTTGGCATCACGCAGAGGAGCGGCTGGGGTGAGCAAGACAGGATAGTGCTACGTAGGACAGTAAAACCAAGAGGGATGGGGCGCTCCCTAAAGGAGGGTTTACCAAATAAGCAAGCAAGGAAATGGAGACCTAGTATCTTCCTACCAGAGAATTAAGGCATACATCGGGACAGAAAGAAATAAGAAACACACCCTATGGAAGCCCTTGGTCCTGCTAAGACTGAACCCCCAGTGAACGTGATTGTTGGGGGGAGGGCAGCAATGGGGGGAGGATGGGGAGGGGAACACCCATAAAGAAGAGGAGGGGGAGGGATTAGGGGGATGTTTGCCTGGAAACCTGGAAAGGGAATAACACTCGAAATGTAAATAAGAAACACTCAAGTTTAAAAAAAAAAAGAATTTATCATGAAAAAAAAAAGAAAGAAACACACCCTATGCTATGCTCCTGGAGGAGCCAGAGTGGACACAGTTCCCACTAAGGAGACAGATGTAGAAATAAAGTCAGCCGTGCACACATATGTGTTCCCTTCCTGGATCCATCCAGAACAGATGAGCAGGACCGTAACACAGATAAGCCCATCCTTCTTCCCAAGGTGTGGCTGACAACATAAAGCCTAGAGATGAATGCAACATCTTTACCAGCACAAACAGGGAAGTGGTCTGGGAATGAGACCAGCACAGTAATGGAAAGTAAAGAGATTCTATCACAGCAATATCTTTTGAACCTCTGGATCCAGCTGTGCCTGAAACTCACTTGTATGTGAGCAAGGTTATTAATTGGTAAGATAGATTCCAGGCATCCTAGTTTTTCTTAAGGTGTTACATTTCTTTTATTCATTTAAAAAGTATAGATTGTGTATCTACAATGCACCAGGTGCTATGGCTAAGTTCTTGGGATACTTCAACAAGGCAAACGGTTAGGAAGTCTTATTCTAGAAGCTAGTAGACACTACACAGAAGCAATGCATCAGTAGAGATGCTGAGGGGTGGGGGGCAGAGGAGAAAACAGAGCATGGTGTTGACTAGCAGTCCAGGAGCAGGACGTGAGATCTCAGATAATGTAGACAAGATACAACACAGTGAGAAGGAGATATATATATATATACCAAGACTTGAGGGCACTGAACACACCAGAGGCAGAGCAAACACTGGAGGCAGAGGCTTGTCTGGAGTGTCAAGGAAACCCAAGACATCACTATGGCTACAGCTGCAGAGAGAGGCTAGGAGTGGTGATCCAGGTAATACCAGGCTTGGGGGCCACTAACAATGGACCTCTGCTCAGGATCCACTTTGGACCCCACCTCCTGTCTCTCTCTTGAGGCTAGAAGTGAAACGTCACAGTTGCTCCTCTCTTGGCTTTAAACTGTTGCATGAGACGTAGAGACTTCACAAATGCATCTGAGGTCGACCTGTCATTCTGTCTACTCCAAAGATTAGATCATTACATTCTATTGTCTTGTCCTTTAACAGTTAATCCAGGAGGGCCAGATACCACTCCCCAGGAAGGCTCATTCACCTGAAGATAAGCTAAGGAGTAATTGCCCTTTAATGGGTTGATGTATTTGTCCCACCCAGAAGCCCCTGTTTACAGAGCTTCATCATGCAATACCACCAAGCTTGCTTACTCTTCTAAGTTCCAACTTTAAAAAAAAAAAAAGTAACTGTCCTTTCCTTCTTTCTATCATGCTTTCTTTGGGATCCTGACCATAAGCAGGCTTTCCCTGGTGCTCTGAACTCCCTCACCCCTCTGCATCCCCCACCCTCCAGCCATGCACCTGCTTGCTGACCAATGTTGCTTAATATGTTGGCTTTCTCCCACTCTAAGTTAAAAGTCATTACTCTTTTCCTCTTTTCTTGTTTTCCTACTCTTGTCAGCTGCCAACATCTATAGCTTCCCTGTCATGCAGTTTTTCTGTGATCGGTAATAAAAATTTCCTCGTGCTGCCTCCCAAATTTGTTTCTAAACTTTTTTAATAAGGAGACTCCAAACCCACAAAAGATTTTCCTGATAACAATGGCGGGCTCTGCCAGGGCAAGTCCAGCCGTAGATAAGACTATGGCCATTTGAAAGTAGGGGAGTTGACGAAGAATGAAAGGAGGTGTCCACATACCATTTTCAGTAGCAAAGTGCCTGGCCTTGGGTAGTCAGCAGACGAGCTGAAGGACCAAGGTGGGGAAGTCAGAGGTCAGAGAACAGGTGTTAGTGACTCTCTCTTAGAGGAGTAACACCAGAAGTCCAAAGTTATTCGGGAGTTTGTATTGATCAACCACATTGACAAAATCACCATGAGCTAAATGGGAAAGGCTACACCACACCTGGAGAACTCTGAGGGCCAAAGGTTAGATCAGCAATGGACATAGGAAATATCTCTGACTCATCCACATGGAGATGTTGAGAATCCGTTACAAACAAGAACGGGGGGGTGTTATAAAGATGAACTGAGATGGTGGCTTTATTCATTTTTTCACACGTTTTTACAAAACTCTGCTGATAGAAACATTATCTCTGTTCAGAATTGCAGACACACACCCCTGCACATACATTACCAGTAGTTTCAGTTCCCATGGCAGGGGAGATGGCTGTGTCCCTGCCACCGTAGTCTACATCCCAGTCTCAGGCAGTCTGAAGGCCTCTGAGACTGTGTCAGAGGACACAGCAAGTCAGAATTATTAAGATAGTGTGAAAACATCGCTAACATGTTTTCACTGGTGTTCTCTCGTGATGGTGTAGTAGAATTTTCCAGAAACTTCAGAACCAGTGCTGTGGGCAGCAGATTGAATGTAGGAACAGCTAGCAGCATTCTGCTTCCCTTAACTAAACCGATGGAGTAACAAATTTCTCCAACTGTAAATAAAGCTGCCGCTCACCAAAACTGTCCGCTGTGGTAAAATATGTTTATTTTAGAGGCTGTTTGTATGAACGTGAGAGGAGCTTGTTCTTTTACGTCATTAATAAAACTTACATGCAGTGATAAAAGATGGAAGCCATTTGCAGTCATTCTCCCAGGGTGGGTGGGGGCAGTCATCAGTAATATTTAGGAGTGTAAGGACAGACATGTAAGGGCCACTCTGCCCTGCATTGTGTCTTTGAGATCCTCAGTGGGATACCAGCATCTGGGCCCTCCGAACCCTCACTCACCGGCCCTCTTCATTGACAAGCACCTATATGTGGGTAAGCATCATCCGCTGCACATTGGAGAAGCTTTTTTTTTTTTCATTCTTTATCAATTTTATTTTCCTTTTCTTTTTTTTAAGTGTCTAATACTTTTTTTTATTAACTTGAGTATTTCTTATTTACATTTCGAGTGTTATTCCCTTTACCGGATTATGAACCAACATCCCCCTAACCCCTCCCCCTCCCCTTCTTTATGGGTGTTCCCCTCCCCATCCTCCCCCCATTGCCGCCCTCCCCCCAACAATCACATTCATTGGGGGTTCAGTCTTAGCAGGACCCAGGGCTTCCCCTTCCACTGGTGATCTTACTAGGATATTCATTGCTACCTATGGGGTCAGAGTCCAGGGTCAGTCCATGTATAGTCTTTAGGTAGTGGCTTAGTCCCTGGAAGCTCTGGTTGCTTGGCATTGTTGTTCATATGGGGTCTTGAGCCCCTTCAAGCTTTCCAGTTCTTTCTCTGATTCCTTCAACGGGGGTCCTGTTCTCAGTTCAGTGGTTTGCTGCTGGCATTCGCCTCTGTATTTGCTGTACTCTGGCTGTGTCTCTCAGGAGAGATCTACATCCGGCTCCTGTCGGTCTGCACTTCTTTGCTTCATCCATCTTGTCTAATTGGATGGCTGTATATGTATGGGCCACATGTGGGGCAGTCTCTGAATGGGTGTTCCTTCTGTGTCTGTTTTAATCTTTGCCTCTCTATTCCCTGCCAAGGGTATTCTTGTTCCCCTTTTAAAGAAGGAGTGAAGCATTCACATTTTGATCATCCGTCTTGAGTTTCATTTGTTCTAGGCATCTAGGGTAATTCAAGCATTTGGGCTAATAGCCACTTATCAATGAGTGCATACCATGTGTGATTTTCTGTGATTGGGTTACCTCACTCAGGATGATAGTTTCCAGTTCCAACCATTTGCCTACGAATTTCATAAAGTCATTGTTTTTGATAGCTGAGTAATATTCCATTGTGTAGATGTACCACATTTTCTGTATCCATTCCTCTGTTGAAGGGCATCTGGGTTCTTTCCAGCTTCTGGCTATTATAAATAAGGCTGCTATGAACATAGTGGAGCACGTGTCTTTTTTATATGTTGGGGCGTCTTTTGGGTATATGCCCAAGAGAGGTATAGCTGGATCCTCAGGCAGTTCAATGTCCAATTTTCTGAGGAACCTCCAGACTGATTTCCAGAATGGTTGTACCAGTCTGCAATCCTACCAACAATGGAGGAGTGTTCCTCTTTCTCCACATCCTCGCCAGCATTTGCTGTCACCTGAGTTTTTGATCTTAGCCATTCTCACTGGTGTGAGGTGAAATCTCAGGGTTGTTTTGATTTGCATTTCCCTTATAACTAAAGATGTTGAACATTTCTTTAGGTGTTTCTCAGCCATTCGGCATTCCTCAGCTGTGAATTCTTTGTTTAGCTCTGAACCCCATTTTTTAATAGGGTTATTTGTCTCCCTGCGGTCTAACTTCTTGAGTTCTTTGTATATTTTGGATATAAGGCCTCTATCTGTTGTAGGATTGGTAAAGATCTTTTCCCAATCTGTTGGTTGCCATTTTGTCCTAACCACAGTATCCTTTGCCTTACAGAAGCTTTGCAGTTTTATGAGATCCCATTTGTCGATTCTTGATCTTAGAGCATAAGCCATTGGTGTTTTGTTCAGGAAATTTTTTCCAGTGCCCATGTGTTCGAGATGCTGCCCTACAAAGCTTTAAGGGAGAGCATGCATCTTCTATGTGCTGAGTGTTGAACATTAATGAAAGGAAAAACTTGCTCAGAAGATGATTCTCGGGGAAAGAAACTGAGGGAAATTAACCCAGTTTATTTCACAAGCAGTTTCACAGGGGAATCTGTAGTCAGTTGTCTCACTTACCTCTCAAGCTAAGTTTTACAAAGTTAGAGTATGAAATGAACCCCTCACAAACACCAAAAAAATGAGTCACAAAGTTTGCCTAACAAATACAAGCGCATGGCGCTTTTTAATTTGGTAAAACTATTGGCAAACCAATGTTGACTGAAAACAAATACAAATTCATATCACAAGTTTTCCTTCCAGGGTGGTGTTCTGAGCCTCCCTTGTTGGTTTCAGAGTACATGAAGCCTTTTAAAAATTCTATCTAGTATTTTTATTACAAATATCTTGCCCATTATCGGGCTGGTGATCCTCCCACCAGGGGACAACACATTCCTTTCCCAGAAGAGAAAAGGCTTAAGAGAAAAGCTCCTCCTCCCCCAACAATAAACAAAACCCATCCCTACACACAATAATTCCCAATTCACTTCTCAAAAGCCCTTGTTAAATAATGTAAAGTTTAGTTGAAACAGGGAATTTCTGATTCAAAAGGACAGTTAATTATGCATGCCTTAGGTTTTTCCCAGTCTTAGATAAAATACAAGGAAAAAAAGTCTTACCAAGGAAATCCACTCATTCTTCAGTAAGGGCTAGAGATACAACTTAATATCAGAACTGATATTGAATAGAACTGATAGACATTGAAGCCACTGAGGTGGCTCTGGGTTAAAGGTGCTTTCTCCAAGGTCTGTCTCTGTATCGGTCTCTCTGTCTCTCTCTCTCTGTCTCTCTCTCTCTCTCTGTCTCTCTGTCTCTCTCTCTCTCTCTCTCACACACACACACACACACACACACACACATATACACACACTAAAATAAATACATGTAGTCTAAATTTTCTTTTAAAAAAAGGAAAAAAATCTGATAAAAATCAACATTGTTTTCAATAAGAAAAAGAAAAAGGATTTTGCCTGTGAGGCAGATATGAAATCAAATTTTAGATATGTCATGACCATAAAGATAAATTGGTTGGAAATATATGTATCATATGCCACTGGGGGAAAAAACACAAATGCATTACAGTGGCACGCAGAAAAAAGTCCAAGTATAAATGATGGGCCCAAGACAAGCAATGCCTCTACTGGGATGAATATCACAGAGGGAGGAGCTAGCTCCATTGCACACCCAGGGGTGTAAATCGATACAACTCTTTGGTCATATGACTTAGCAATATATGTGCATACCCTTATAATTTCATATACATATTAACCCAGAAATTTTATTTTAGAAACTTTTCCCTCAGTTTCATAATCAAAAGCGTTCCACATTTATGAGAAAAATGTGCAGGAAGATTTTCTTACAGGCATGTATGTCATAATATTCTTTAAAAACATCTTTGTCTTTGGAGGTCAGAGCTATGACCCACTAACCAAAGTGGCTCCATGTCCCTCCCAAAGAACTCCATGGGCGGGCACATGAGTTCTAAAAAGAGGCCCTGCCTTAGCCTGGCCCCAGCCCTGTCACAGAGAAAGCCTCCTCTATTCTCAACTAATTTGTGGTGAGATGATCGAGTCTTCCACATGTACCCCAAACATTTTCCAATACCACTGTGGGCTTCTCTCCATGGAACCATTGCCTTTGCTGTCTACCCAGAACTCCCCACTTGTGCAGTGTTCGTTCTGTGAATTGTTATAAGCATAACCAACATACATCCATATGCTTCCATGGGCACACACATACCCTGAGACATAGACACAGAGGGAAAAGAGATTCCCTCTATAAAGATAATAATTAAAGCAGTGGTGATCATTTGAATTTGAAATGTCAATATGAGCCGTGTGTGTGTGTGTGTGTGTGTGTGTGTGTGTGTGTGTGTGTGTGTGTGTGACTGTCCTCTGTACTCTTAAGATACCTAAAAGTACATATATCTTCTTTTAAGGGTTACCATCACAACAGACGCCGTGGCTCTTCAGAGAAGCAGAACAGGGGTCCTACATCAAGAACTTGAAAATCTGTAGGTCAGAAAGCAGAGGTATATTTGGACTTTTATGGGAGTTGAATTAAAAAGCCTCAGGAATCACTTGTCAAAACTCACACTGGCCATTTTTTTTTCACACTGGCCATTTTTAGCACAACTTGAGTGTCAAAGAGAATAACAACTGCACTCTACCAAATAAAGATCCAAGATTCCATGGTGACTGATAATAATAAAAAAGAAAAGGAAATTTACTTGTGGCTTAGATGATAAGCTATGAAGGAAAACAAACCTCGAGCCAGCCGCTATATCTAGCAGAGAGAAAGCAGACAGTCTCCTTATCTACATGTTTTATGGGGGTTTCTGTATGCATCTGGCTGCTTACTGACTAAAACAAAACACTCAGATCTTAAATCTGCCGCCAAACAAATGATGGTGTGAGGGAACCACAGGGATGAAGGATGAGACCCCCAGAGTTGGTGGAGTTACAGATGACGCTCACGTCTCTTCTGAATCTCTGCAATGACCATGCATCACTCTGAGCACAAAACAGCCGTCTTCAGCCACTATCCACACTCAGAAATCCTGCAGCTCTAACCTCTCAACTCCTCTCAATTTGAGCAGTCATACCTCTATTTGCCTCTAACAGTCATCTTTTTGCTCTCTCTCTCTCTCTCTCTCTCTCTCTCTCTCTCTCTCTCTCCCTCCCTCCCTCTCTCTCTCTCTCTCTCTCTCTCTCTCTCTCTCTCTCTCTCTCTCTCTCTCTCTCTCTCTGAAGAGATTGTAGAAAAAGAAATTAGTTACAGATGTCTTGGTTAAGTACAATGCTTTGACAAGCATGCAAACTACTTTATCTAGGCCTGAGTTTCATGGAAGCCATACAAACTTGTGAAATTAGACTACAAAACAATGATACAAGCTACTATTAGTTTTTGGTTTTTGGTTTGTTTTTATATTTGTATTTGTTTTTTCAGCATCAAAACTAGCCTGACTCACCCTGCTTGGTCACACCTTCCTTAAGGAGCTTCCACACCACGAATCTCTCAGCTATGAAGTAAATTTCACTTTTGGAAACAACCAAAATTTATTCAAAATGAAGTCTGATAAATAAGGAGGTTGATGAAAAATGACATAAATTTTTGGTTTAAAATGAAGTATAAACATGGAGTGGTGAGAAAGAAGGTACACACTAGTCTGGAAGCCATGTCCAGTTGAAAATTGTATTCATCTGAAGTGCTGAGTCTTTTCTCACTATTTTCATTCCCTGGTCATTTCTCTCTTCAAAGGAGGATGTAACGTGCCTCATGCTCACTATCCTCCCTCTGGGGACACATGCTCTTTCAGGACAGCCATCGTCCACTTCAAGGCTGAAAAATGAGTTGAAAGTCTCTGCCTTCTCTACTAGGTCTGGAGTCCAAACACCCTCTATAGCCAACGACCTCCCTTTGTACTTCAGTTTGCTGGGAAGTAGCTGATCTCTGAAGCTGATGTAAGAGAGTAGCAGCAGCCCCAGGATGCCACAATGTGGCTCTCTGCTAAGAGGTCATTGTAGCTCTAGAATGTGGCTGGGATGAACACAGGAGGACCAGAAGGTCTTGGGAACCATCTGTCTGTTCTGGACCCTCGTAGAAGTAGAGCACTGGGCACCATGGCAGCATAGCTGAACACTGGATAGGTAAACCTCAGCCTATGGATCAGGCTGAGCTTGAAAAACCGAACAATGCTCCTGACAATAAAATAAAAAGGGTAGGAGAGGGAAGATGGTGTGAAGCCACGTTGACTGCTTCTTTCCTTGACTAAGCTCACTCAGTATGTGCTGTGGATTAAACCTGCTTCTCACTCGGGTGAACAGGATTAACTGCAAAGACTCCTTTGTGTGTGTGTGTGTGTGTGTGTGTGTGTGTGTGTGTGTGTGTGTGTGTGTGTGTGTGAAGCTTAGTCTATAAACATAGCTATTTGCTAATAAATGTGAATTTAAATCACATTATCTAACTAGAGACTTACCCTGTGCACAGGGCAAAGGGTGGGGCACAGGGAAGGAAAAAAAAAAGAGGAGTGGAGAGGAACGCCCAGGAAAAAAACCCAGGCAAAACCAAACACAGCCTCTCCCTCAACCACCAAGGCCTTCAGCAAACCTCAGTATCTTTTCAGTGTGGTAAGTATCAAATGCACATCAGGTATGAAGTGAATCTGGCAGGGATGAGAAGTGAGTGGAGCATCATCATTGTCTTCAAGGATTGCACATGGTGACCATAAGACCCTCACTCATAATATATGGCTGCGGCTGCGAAAAATGGTGACCTCCAAGTTGGCTCTACAAGGATTTTTATTGTTTTTGGCAGACAGAAAGTGTGGAGATTATTTTGAGAAAACAGCAGAGTCCAGCTTTGGAACATGAGAGAGAATTAGTCCCATCACACACAGCATGCACTGACATTTGATCAGTGGTAGACCATGTGTCCCATGCTGCTCTCATAAGATCTTCCAGTATTTGTCATAGCCATCTTAGTTTTCCAGAAATGTACTCTGTAATATTCATACAACACTCAGCCATACATTTCTCAGAAGGTAGCCGTGTAATTTTGTGATGGTATTCATTAAATGGTATTCATTTACTAAAGTGTTTGGAAATGAAAAGATTCATGAGCTCAAATAGCCTGAGAATAGGCTACATAAAACAGATAACAGTAGGATAATTAAACTGATTATGTACAGCCAAATATCGTGTAAAAGACTATTGGGCCATTCCAGAGCCTTCTGTACTTTGTGACCGAAAACGTAGGGTTGAGTGAACCTAGGGAAAGGGTAATAAAAGCAATCCTGTTATAGCTTTGAGTACTCAGAAGAGGAATTTGTGGTTTCAGTTGAAGATTTTTATTGCAGAAAGTCTCCAAGACCAGGGACAGAGCAAGTCATTTGGAGACGAGGGACAGGGAAGGCAATTTAACACAAGAAAACAGACAAGCCCTTAGACCAAGGGAGGAAGGAAAGGAAGAAGAGTCATCTAGGATATGCCTTTACTGTTTTCAATCCCATCACAGATCAAGCACCATCCCTAACTTGAAAATTCAGAACCCAAGGTCTCCATGTTCTTAAACTGGCTGGATGTTGATGGACATTACAAGTGGAACAATTCCACACCATAAAACTAAGTCTCATGCAAAAAAAATTATCTAAATACCATAAAAATATACAAATAGGTTAGGTATATAAAGTGTATATGCAAAACATAAATGAATTTCATGTTGGATTTGGGATCCATCCCCTAGATCTCTCAGTGTGTGTGTCTGTGTGTCTGTGTGTGTCTCCGTGTGTGTCTGTGTGTCTGTGTGTGTGTGTGTGTGTGTGTGTGTGTGTGTGTGTGTGTATGAGAAATTTTCAAACCTGAAAACTAGTCTGAACCCTGAAACACGTCTGACCCAGAATTTCTGATCGGTGACCCTAGATCTGTGTGGCAGCCCCTGTGCTCTCTTGTCGGCAGTGTTCATTTAGTCCTATCTCACTTCCCCTCCATCTCTCTATCTAAAATCTATGGTTGCATTTAACGATGATGCTTCTGTTCTTAGCCCATCATGCCCACCAACTAACTCCACAAGAGGCAGCGGAGGAAGCAGCCAAGAGCCACACCCAGCTCTTGAAACCCAGTACAAATGTAGTAATTGTTTGTTATATGAATCTCTAATGTGTGGGTAAGAAGCCAGAAGAGAGGAGATCATACAGAAGCAGATCAATTGCACACCACTATTAGTCTGGAGCCTGACTTCCACCCTGCTTCATTTTTCCCTGTGCTTCCAAGATGTTCTTGCTCTCCCTCTACAGTGCTGTGTGCTTACTCACACTCGTGTTTCCCATCCCCCTCCTTTGGCATTAGCCAATGTCCCCAGATTTAGTAAGGTAATGCAAACATTTTCCCCCGCCCGGTAGAAGCATCTCAGGAGCATCTCCAGAGCTCAGTGATATAAAGTGTTTCATTCTGGGGTTGTCGTTTTGTTTGTTTTGTTAGGGAGTGAGCTAGGCTTTCACCGTGTACCATGTATAGTTACTATGGACAGTAGAGCCCAAAGCTCCCGATCTTCCTGCTCCAACTTGGGGAGTGCTGAGATTCCAAGTGTAAGCCATTGTGCCAGGATTACACACGTTAGTAGGCTGGGAGCATTCACTATGTTTTCACAACTGTAGAACCTAAGAATGTCTAGGGTTCAGTGTGCCCTCTTTCTCTGGATCTTTATCTTATAAATAAGTCCTGGGATCTTGGATTATTGTACCTGGAGTTATAAGAGCTGTTCACTGGAAACCACGTAACACATGGATTGCATGCTGCAAAGGGGAGTGAGGGGAAGCTGGTTAGAATTCATACTCCGCTGTGTCCGACATGTATCAGAACATGCACACCGCGCTCTCTGCAATTACTTATCTGCCATCACCCATCTGGTAAACCATCTGTTTTCTTACACCTAGCTGCTTGCTTAGGACTCTTGGGCTCTTAAACACATGATTGATTAAATTATTGCTCATATTTTCAACGTTTCTAGAGGTCCCTAGAAATTCTAGACTTCTGAATATTTAGTATTTGTTCTTCCCCAATGTACTTCCGAGTCCTTTACATATAACCATTTTCTTTCCCTCCAACCCACCTACATATCAGGATCACTTAATCGTGGTCCTCAAACTGTGGCTTGTGGCCCCTTTGCAGGTCATGTATCAGATACCCTGAATATCAAATATTTACATTACAATTCACAATGATAGCAAAGCTGCAGTTATGAAGCAGGAACAAAATACTTTTATGCTTGAGGGTCACCACAACATGAGAAACTGTATTAAAGGGTCATAGGATTAGGAAGGTTTAGAACCATTGACTTAATGGGGTACTGGCACATACAGGTGAACATGTTCTCACACACACACACACACACACACACACACACACACACACACACACAAAGAAATGTCCTAAGTCCTTTCAAACACCAGGTGTCATATTTGTACTTTGGCCTCAGACACTTTTCCTCCATTGGCAATAAAGGTTCATCTTAGCCCTCTATGTAATAAATCCATCTAAACCAACGTCTATATGAGTCATGGTCTTTCACAGGCTTTTCAAGACTGAGTAAGATGAACAGTCCTATGGCAAATAAGGCTGTTATGTTCTCTACAAATCTATTGAGTATGTAGCATACCAGAGGCTGTGGCCATTGTAGACACAGGATGCATCTTAAGCCTGAGGAAGTCTAGATGAGGGTAGCTTGTGAGTGTATGTGTTCTAATGAGTATTGGACACAATGGAGTGTGACGTCTAACCAGCTAGCTTGTGCTAGCTCACCTATTCATCATGCAAACCATGTGTACGTGGGTCTCAGAAAGAGGGTATAGGGCACTGAAGGTGGGTTCATTAGTTGGGACCATATAAACAAGTGATAGGGAAGCAGTTTGGATCATGAGAGTCTGAAGATTGTTTATTTGTGAGTGCAAATAATCCAAAAAGAGTTTGACAGAATTAAGACCTCGCCATAGAAATAGTTAAATGTCAGCACTGTGTGGGTACAGCTTAAACACACTGCTTCCTCTGGCTGCCTTCCTGGCATTCCCTGCTCCTAGATCCAAATGCTAGATCTAAAGAGGTCACACAACCATCTCCCGAGATGGTGCCTGGTTATGAGACCCTCTGTATTACCAGCTGATATTTTCAATTGTTTGCGCTGACTTAGTTCATTGCCTGTGTCTCTTCTCTCTTCTAAATCATGAGCTCCCTAGAGCAGATATGCTCTGTCATACGGCATTCACAGATCCTTGAGGATTATAGCATGATGAATAAATCCTGGGTGGTCACCTTAAACATGGAAGTGTGGTGGAAGAGGCAAGGAAAAGCTAGGAGAGAGGAAGCCTGACAAGGTGAAAGTTGCAGACAAAGGAGCAGTAAGGGATGAGGGGAGCCCAGACACAAACAGGCAGTTCACAAAATACAGAACTGAAACATCAAAACATACTGATTTTTGCACGCAAAAACACACACGATCTCATAGCTATTAAAGAAGCACTAGCTAAAACAATTAGTGCTAAAACTGACACATTTAAAACATACTTGCGAAGCTGAGAATGGGTGCTATTTCTCAAAATCAGCACTATTTCTGGAGGGCGGGGGGGGGTCGTGGGGGGCGGGTGGTTCGGCTTCCAATCCTGGGTAATCGATCACTTGACCCAGCAATTCCTCACTTAGAATTTATCTTAGCAAATAATTAGGCAAAATCGCGCCTCAGGAGCGTGAGTCTCAGGACTGTTTATAAAAGTGAAAAATTGAAAACTGCATAAACGTGTCACGATGGGCAATTAGTTTAATGGATTATGGTGTGTGCACGCAATCGGTCCGTATGCATCCATTAAATAGGTTGTTTTAGGCATGAAAGATGTTCATGATGCATTACTTGGAGGGGGGAAAATCATTTAAAGAACAGTGGATGGAGTAAGAATCCATTTTCATCAAAACAAAACAAAAAATCAAATGTGTGCTCTGGGAATAAGTTAGACTTCTGGGACCCAGCGGGTAAAAAGAGAAGCCCCTGCTGTATCCATCCGCTCAGGTGAAGTTTCTGAGTTTGCCTATAAACTGTGAAGTTGTATTAGTGGTACACTTAAAGAAACTAAGGGACGGCTCTGAGAGATTGTTAACTCTAGCAAGAGCAGGAATCGATAGCAAAGGAACAAAAGCTTCAATACCTAGGAACTGAACTGAGGCATTTGCAAGTGCCAGACTCGGACATTAACAGAGACCCTTAGAACTACCCTTGGAGAAAAGCATGCATTTCAGGGAAGTTCAGGACAGCTGAGTGTCCTCCTCCTGGAGAAAAAAAAAAAGCCAAAAGATAATGTGTAACGGAAAAGCCAATAAAAACAGCAATTTTTACTATAAGCATATTACAGAGTTGTTGATATGCACATACCCATGCTGATTTGGTGAAAACAGAAACTGGAGGAAAAGTTGGAAATTTTTGCAGAAATTATTTTGATTTTCTGCTTCATTTGGACTTGGTTAGATGCCAACTATTACTTGATACAATTAGAAAAAATCAAATTAATAACAAACAGTGTAGTGAAGGCTGGATCAGCTTTCCTTGGTTGTATTTATTTCTAGGGCAACGTTTACAAAGATAAAATGACTCAAGATGCAAAGTGCTTCCCCTCTCAAGGATGCAGAAAGCCCCAGTGAATCAGACCAAACCAACAATGCTTGCCCCTTGCAGCAGAGTGAAGGGTCTAGCCATCTCTAGTGGCTACAGCTCCTCCCTGAGGCATGACCCCACTTAGCCTCTCCCACAGTACAAGCAAGAGAGGGAAGGAGGGGTAGTGGCAGAGAAAAACTAACAAAGGAAGAAGTACTGGGGCCTGGGGAGACGGCACAGGTGTTGCAGTGCATAAGCCTAAAGATCTCAATTCAGTCTTTCCATCAAAAAGCCATTTGTAATCCTACAGCTGAAGAAGAGGGAAAACAATCCCTAGAGTTTGGGGGCCAGCCAGGCTGTCCCAATCAGTGAGTCCCAGGTCCTAGTCTCAAAAAAGAAGGTCAGGGCCTCCTGAGGAAGAACACACAGGATGCTCTCTGGCCTTCACATGCATATGAACACACACACATGAGCACACTCATGCAAATATGCACATGGGCACATAGAAAGAAATGCTATGTCTGTTCAAACCTCTCTCCGGCACACCAGACATGGTGCTGGGCTCTGGTGTTACTAACCTCCCGTTTGGGAAGACTGAACACATGTGGCAAATGCTAAGACAAAGATGATCACAGGGAATGGAGGGACACATCTTCCAAGGCTAGAGAACTCTAGTTCAAAGGCAAGATGAAGGACTAAGAAAGAAGGAATATGATTAAGTGATTAAGACAGATTTAAAATGTGATGGTCCTAGCAAAAGACAGACCTTGACTGTAATCCCAGCTCCATCGTTTATGGAACCAATAGCGACTTAATTTCTCTGAGCTTTATTTTCCGACTTGTCCAGTGGGGAGGGTAGCTGTCACTCTCAAGGCTGAGAGAAACCGCATGCTCAATGAATAGCTGGCACTGAAAAAGATGATCCTCTAAGTATGTCCAAATCTTACAACTGACACCATTGATAAGGGATGAAGTCTTCTGTCTAGAACTCATCACTTGGGTATGAATATGTGTGGATGTTCCTGTGCATGATGGGTGATGATCACATGCATAGCAGCTTACATGTAAAGGTCAGAGCACATGTCTGTGGGGTCAGTGCTCTCTTTCTAACCCTGGGTGGGTGCTGGGAATTAGATTCAGATGACAAGACTGCACAGCAAGCTCCTTTCTCTAGCTTCCCATCTCACTGGTCCTGAAGGAGGATTCTTGGTGTTTCAGAGGACCAGGCAGGGAAAAGGGCTCTGTCCCTGTTGGTGAACTTATTATTGATCATTGATATTGATTATTAATCTAAAGGAAAAGAAAAGAACATGCACACTGAGAGAGAGAGAGAGAGAGAGAGAGAGAGAGAGAGAGAGAGAGAGAGATAATTGAATAATTCAGGGTAGACTGTGCTCTACAATGTACTCAGTTAAAAAGGTAGGCATGAGCAGAAAGCCACAGAAGTAGGTACGTGACAGTTAGCCAGTCCCTGGGAGAGTTACCAAGCCAGATTACTTGGGAATTTGCCCCAATTTCTCTCAGTGCTGTTTGTTGAGAGAAAATTGAGACTAGAAATCTGCCCACTGCTCCAGACAGACAGTAAGGAAATTGTTTCATCCATGACACTAGTTAGAAAAATAAACTTCATCAATAAATAATTCTCCTACCAGAATGTAGCATCCCTGCCCCGAATGTTTGGAGTTTATTTTGCACAGCATTTGTGGCAGGAGGAATCCGTAAGGTGAGCAGTGATGTGAAAATAGTTTTGGGCTGATGATGGGTCTGGGTTGTTCAAAGTAAACAAAACACCCCAAAGAGAGTCTGTAATGACTCAGGCTGCCCAGATTCTCAAAGTGAAGGAAAGTCCCTTATATTACAAAGTCATTACCAGTACAAGGAAAATATTCATTGTGCACACAAGTCAATGGGAAACACAAGCATGAAAAGTGGAGTTTTTATGAAAATCCCCGCTGATGAGGATTAACAGACTCACTAATCTTTGGGTACAAAAATTAATCACTGGCCCGCTTGAAAGCAGCTGTTGTATTTTGGTTTTATAGTAAATTAATCGAGTGACCTACAATTGGTCAAGGTGCAGAGAACAAGACACATCTGAATGCGCAGCCATAATGGGACATCTGTATTACACACCCTCCTCCCAAGGACCAGGGATTACTTATGAAAAGGGAAACGAAGAATTGTGAGAACCAGAAGTGACAGATAATGGCAAGGAACCGGTGTCTTCTCTCACAGCAGGGCAGAGGCACACATGAGCATTTGTGCACACGTGAGCATCTGTGGCAACATGCACAAGACCTGTGCAAGGTAAAGCCAGACCAAAGCCAGGTATGAAGAGGTAGGGATGGAATCCCGCCCCTGACTAAGAAGCTATTATCAATCGAGAGCTACTGGGAGAGGGAGAGTCTGTTTTCTTTAATGGTGCAGCCAACCATGCCCCAATGAAGGCCACACATCGAAGACCATGTGGGCAGCACAAACTACTGAATGAAGCAAAACAACCCCAAAGAGTTAGGTGGTGGGAAATGAGCCTTGGGTGGGGGTGAACCTGGAGAGATTGTGGGGAGCAGGTGAATATGATCAAAATACAATCTACAAAAATCTCAGACAACCAATAAAAATGAGGGGAAATTTTAAAAACAAACACTACAGATCCAAAATCTGAAATACTGGGCAATTGTCTGGGAAGGAGTGTGCCGGGACAGGTTTGTGAGGAGTGCATAAGATGCAGGAATAAACAGGTGAGGGGACTGGGCAGGGACAGGGGTCGACTCTGCACGCATTGCCCAGGAGTGCAAAGCCCTGCCCAGCACACAGCATGAAAGAGGAAGAAATTAGGAATGTAGAGGAGTCACAGGACAGACTTGAGATGGAGAAAATCTAACGCATACCTACCACCAAGTATTACAGGCTGAGATGGATGAAGAATAACAATAATTGAGAAATATACAGATTTCACCCGGGAGCGTGCCACGCCCCAGCCTTGGGTTCAGCTCCCTGTGCTGCAGGGTGTGGGATGGAAACTCTTACACAAGGAAAAAAAAAGATAGATGGTCTTTAGGAGAAACCTGCCTAAAACTTCACAGAAAAAAATGAGAAAAAATAAATTGTAAACCAAGCAAATCTTGACTGGTGTCCACATAGTGTCCCACAAAGGATATAATTAAGGCAAAAGACACTATTAAAATAAAGAAGATCCTACTAATAATTAAAGAAAAACTTGACAGAAAAATCTTTTAGTCATATTTATATCTAACAGTAAGACCACAAAATATATAAGCCAAAACTTGCTGTACACAAAAAGAGTTTATAAACTAACATAATGGAGAGTTGATTATTACTTTCTCAGGATGGGTAGACCAGCAATGACTGATGGAAAAGTCAGAGAGAGAGAGAGAGAGCAGTGGTGACAGGGCCTTTTAAATGACACAACAAGGTTTAGCCCAGGGGATGTGTAAGGGGTGCCGAGGATGAAGGGAGGCACGTGTTTCCATGCATACACAAAACCTACAGAAAAGTTCATCACACACTATACTGCTAACAGCCCCAACAAATGCCAGAGCATTGGAATCCCTTGGCCAACTCAATAAAATGAAAGGTAGCTGGGAGCGAGGTCAGTGTCAGAGTTCATGCTGGCCTGTATCAAACGCCCTGAGCATTCTTTAAAAGAAGTAAAATGTGCAATGGAAATGCTCAATGTATCTGGAAATGTGTAAAGTAGTAATAATAATTTTAAGCAACCAAGGAGAGGAAACACTAGAGTTATGGAACGGACTCATGGAACGAACATTAACTGGCAGACCTAGGAAGGAAGCAGCAGTGCGTGAGCGACACTTTCTGCCAGGTCCTCAGGGTGGTAGGAATGCTCAGAGTGTGTGGTGCTGTGGAAGCACCTCTGACCGTGGAGTTGGCCAAACACAGACTGTGTGCACCAGGGGGTTTCAAGCTACCAAAAGCTGGCGTTGGAAGGATTATACAGAAGCAACCTGCATACACCGGTGAGACGTCAGTGTGAGCGGCTGAGGTGAACCTTTAAACAATGTATTAATCCAGAGAGAAAGACTAGGGATGACTGTACAGAGGGCACGAGTGACAGGATAAACGTGAAGAAATCAGAGGATGAGAAAGGGGATTAATAACGTTAAAAAAATGAGAAGCCAGGAAGATGATTCATAAAAGAAAAAAAAATATTCTAGGAGACAAAGGAAGCATCACACTAACTTGATCAAAAGAAGTAGAAATAATAATGCCTCCCCTCCCCGTATTCTACATAGAAGAACGTAATAAAAATGCAGGCGAAATAAAAGGTGGATGTGATAAACAGCATCTTGGCAACCAATGTGAAGACTTAGATTAGAAAGGCAATTTTCCAGAAGAATATAGGAAAACTGATTCAAAAAGAGACATAAAGCACGAGTGTACAAATTGCTCTCAAGGACAGTAGATTAATCTCCACGCCCTGCTGTTCCCCTCCCTGGGTACGGTCTCCAAGCCTGGATGGTTTTACAGGTCCATGCCACCTTCAAGAAATGCATAACAACATAATAAAATTGCTTCGGAAGACCAGGAGGAGGAATAATGCTCGTCAGCTCACGTTAGGACGGTACTAAATCTCAAAACAACAACAAAAAAAAAAAGAAAACTGAAAAACTATAGTCTGATGTCCTGCAAACACACTAAACACCTCATTTTAGTCATAATTTCTTAAATCACCCCTAATTAAGTTTTTTTAAACATGCAAAAGTAGGTTCTGTTACTATAAATCGTTGTTCTACCAGATTAAAGAACTGAATGCAATTCGATAACTGCACTTGCTTAACCAAACAGATCTCCAAATAAATTACCTTAACGAGCTAACTACGCGGAACTTCCTTAATGTCACAAAGTGTATCATTCAAAAAGGTGTTGTCGGTACCAAAATTGTGTCAAAAACATAATCAGAACCGCCTAATTTTAGTGCCATGTAGAAGAAGGTCCTGTTCAACATAACAGATGAAAAAAGGAAAAAGAGAAGAAAAAAAGAAACACTGCTCTGTTGCAATGTTTATTTACCAAACTGACAATCTCAGAACAGCCCAAATGTCCACCAATAGGAGATGGACACCATGGACTGGTGTTCGTCCATATCAGAGAGAAGAGACTGCCACTACAGATGAGAACAAGGAAGAATCTTCCCATGACATCAGGCCACCTACAGTCATCTGTATTTCATATGCAGTTAGGACAGAGTTCAAGGAGAGGGAGCGAACAGATTATAACAGAGAGAAGACCATGCTTGCCTAGGGCAGGGAGAGCGAGTTGGGGGAGGACAGGTGACTGAAGCACTGTGTGTCTGAACCGGGGCTGTTAATTATGTGAATGTATATAATTATCAAAGCTGACAGACCTGAATAATTAAGATCTGTGCTCTTTGTCTTGTGGTAATTATATCTCAAGTTTTTAAAGCAGAATAGACTTTTTTTTTAAAAAATTGCTAATAATTGGGAAAAGAGGATAGTAAACGGAACATATAAGGGAATCTGCAAATAAATATTAATCCTAATAAGAAAGTTCAGCAAAGGTGCCAGAAATCAATACCTGAAAATAGATAGTGATTTTTTAAATGTAGCTTTTAATGTACATTATTAAGTATGGCAGTAAAAACTTTAGGATGCACATAAATAAATCTAACAAATGATGTGTGTGATGTTTATGGGAAAACAACAAAACTTTATTGAAGGGGACGAAGAAAGAGTCTTTTACCACATTTATGGGAGGGCGGGTTCCATATTTTAAAGATGACAATTTCCCCAAACTCACCCTTAAATTCAAGGCAATTTCAATAAAGATCCCAGTGGGGTTTTCATAAAACATACAAGATGATTCTAAAACACATAGAAAAACAAAAGCCAAGACTAGGCTAGGGGATTGCAGAGAAGAGAAAGGGGTGGGGTGAGTGGAGGGAGGAAGGGCTCTGCTTTGGAATATTAACAGCATATCATCATCATGCAAACCCGCACTAATGTAAACAGTGTGATATCGCCACAGGGGAGAGTTTAGAAATAAGCCACTGCGGAAGTCTGAAAGACGACGGAGGAGGAAGCGCACGGCGGTGGGCTGATAAAACAGTCCATCAATGACCTGGCGACAAATGAGAGCAACATGGAATAAGATTGGTCCAGCTGCTCACACGGAAGAGCGCAGAACCAGGTATCTGACTCAGCGTTCGCAGACCTGGCCCCTAACGCGAAAAACGAAGGCATTAAAGGAAGCACAGAACGGGCTAATAGCATCGGGTACTGCCCGGTTCTTACCACATCAAAATCGCAAACCGTGTTGAGAAAAGAGACCAAGGCTATAACTGTCATGCTAAGAATGCCTACGAATGAAGGCGATAAAGAGGAATGACCCAACAGTCACACAGGAAGGGGTTCCCAAGCCTGGAGTGCAAAATCTGACAACTAGCGCTCTGGCTAGAAGACCCAGAGGGTCTTTGCCCTGGAGTGACAGGTGCCCTGGTGATGCACGAGAGGCAGCTCACCAACACATTGTTTGCAATCGCCAAAGACTACACCCGGTTACCAACTATATGGTCATAGAGAAATTACTTCACTTTTCCTTCTTAACAGTTTATCTTCAAAAGTAAGGGGCAAATGTGACATATGACAAATTTAACTCTGTGGGCGTTAAAGGGGTTGATGTATGTAAAGTGACAGACATTGTTGCTGTCACCGTGCCTGTCACCAGGTAAAGGGGATGAGGAGGTAAAGCCACGGTGTCCTTTATATTACAGCTGTTCATTGTCACTCATTGAACCTGGGTTTGAGCGCAAGCTGTGTTCCTGAGGGCATCATGGCTGTTGTCATAGACCTCTGTGAGCTTTACTGTGTGTGGGTTGGGGGGCTGTTTAGTACGATGGGAAACTGTATTTATCTTGAATGACTAAGCACAAGGAAATTGTGAGAACACATTTTTATGCAAATATTGGGTAGCTAGCTAGTTACATACCCAAGAAAGTTAAAAAACAAAAATAAAACACACACACACACACACACACACACACACACACACACACAAAAGAAATCCTCTCAGGCTGGAGGGATAGCTCAGTGGGAGCATGTATTGCTCTTAGAGAGGACCCAAGTGGAGAACCCAGCATCTACATCAAGCTGTTCATAGCCTTCTGCAATTCCAGTTCCAAGGGATCCAACTCTTCTGGCCTCCAAAGGCATATGCATTCATATGCATATACCCAAACACGAACATACCCACACAGATAATTAAAAATAAAATACAACTTTAAGGGTTTTTCTTTTTTTCAGATTTTTGTTTCCTTTATTGTATGGGTGGTTTGCCTGCATGTGTCTCTGTGTGCTGAGTGCATAGAAAGCCTTCAGAGCCAAACGAGGGTGTTGGGTCTCCTGGGACTGAAGTTACAGACAGGTTGGAGCCATCACATGGGTGTTGGGAATTGAACCCAGGTCCTCTAGAAGATCAGCCAGTGCTCTTAACTACTGAGCCATCCCTCCAGCTCCCAAAATAAAATAAATCTTTTTTTAAATGTTTTCTAGAAAAATCTGATCCCTAAGCCATGAATCAGCGTACAGAAATGGTTTCCAGGAAGGATTATACACAGAGGTGTAGCAGAGGAATACTTGGTTGGTACTGGTAGCTAAAGAGACAGGGTTTCCTAAGGAACCGTTCAGGAACCTGTAAAAACGCACTTATGTTTGAATGGATATTCATTGAGCCTGAATTCTTTATACACGTTTATTTTCTTCTTGGTTTTCCTTTTGTGGTTGTTTTTGAAGGGTGGAGAGATAGCTCAGTGGTTCATAGCACTGAGAACCTGGATTCAATTCCCCGCACGGACAAGTCATCTCACTACCATCTGAAGCTCTGGGTCCAGGGGATCTGACACCACACACATGGTAGACAGGCATGGATACAGGCAGAACACACATATGCATACAAATAATCAAATAGTTTGAACAAAAATTTTGAAAGACATTGCTTGAAGCATACCCTGGCGGCTGTACTTATCAGTCTTTTTTCAACTATTATCATCTGAATATCGTCTCTGAAATTGATGTGCTAAAAAACGAAGCCCCAGTAATACACTTCTCATGAGTAAGAAAGTTTCCTGACTCCCAAGAGAAGCCAGAGATTGGCAGGGCATTGGGACACAGGAGGTGTGAAAATGATGATTCCTGAAGTCAAGGAGTTTAGAAACCAGGTGATGGTGAAATTTAAATGCTTCCCTCATTTCTAAACAAGTGGTTCCCCTGCTCTCTGAGATGGTACATGCTATCACCTGCTGTCAGCCAAGTGGCAGATTGCGCTGTGGCTCCTGTAATGTAGCAAATGGCAGGTTCCCTCGCTACCCAGCTCACCGTATCCTAACGCATACTGGGCAAATCTTCAATTTCATAAGCTCAGTCTTTCTCTTGAAATTGCTACTGGCATCTGAATAGATTGACTTTCCCCCCTGAGCAGACTGAACATCCAAAAGCAAAAATTACCATGTCCGTTTCCTCCCTTAAATCATTTTACCACGTATGAATACTCGCCGTGGACTCATTAATTAGTGAGGCTAAATGAATGAGTCCTTGCTGTAATTTCATTTGAGTGGTGCTATTTCTGATTGGATGATTTATCTTTTTTTCATTTGTCGCTCAGAGCAAATGGGGAGACAGACCACAGCAACTGAATACTCCCTTCTGGTGTGAGTAAGCATCATGTTTGCAGGGAAAATGCCCAGGGCTGGGAGAACCTTGGCTAACAGGCACTCTGCCTGTGGGAGAACCCCATGGGTGGGGGGGGGGTGAAGAATGCTGAGCCACAAGGAAGATAGCAGCCCAGAAAGGAATGGCTTCAGTTCTTTATGTGTCTATTCAAGGTAAAGTTATTAAGACTTCGTGTCAGGTCTCAAAGAAATGCACCAGTATTGCTGCCACTCCCAGCTCGACCAGGTGTGAGCTCCCTTTTGTCTTCCGGTTCTTTAAAGAACAGAAAAGTGGAAATTGTTTGGCAAAGCTGGCCTTTCTTTCCATTTGAAAATACTTAATTGACAAAATAAAGTCATGTGCCATTTGTATGTGCTTGCACGTGTGAGAGTGCTTAAAATCCAATTATCTTCTCAGAGTTCAATAAATAACACAGTCTTATCAGCTATAACGGCTAGGTCTGCAGTAGAGTGTCCAAGCCTACTACTCATCTTAAGGCTGAAAACCTGATCCCTTGGGGTAACATCTCAGTGTTTCACACCTTTCCATCCCCCGGGAGCTGCTATGTACTTCTTGCTTCTAGGGCTTTAACATGTTAGAGTTTATGCAGCAGAGAGTTCATCTGACATTTACCACCCTGGACCTCTCTTACTTCACTTCGTATAAACGCCTTCCATGTTTGCCAGTGTTTTTGCAAATGGCGGGTTTCTACTTTTGTGGCTTAATAGTAGTCCACTCAGCATAAAGCATTTTCTTGATTTTCCTTCTGTTAGACTGTAGGGTTGTTTCTGTAGCTTGGCTATTGTACAGTAAACGTGAGAGCACAAACAACTCTGAGATGCTTGCCTCCCTTCCCTTCAGAGGTGGCTCTCTAAGGATGGCTGGCTCACGTGACAATTCTGTATTTAATTCTTTAAAGGCCCCTTCCTGCTGTTTTCTGTGATCCCAGCCTCCTTCCTGTAAACAGCAATCAAGTTTCCCTTTCCTCTATTCCCTTTCCCTCCACTTCCTACTTCTTGTCTTTCTATGACAGTCCAGTTTTCCCACTACAGTGCAAGGAGTGTGATGGCGGATGCAGAATAGTTCTGTTGCAGCCTTCCCCACAAGATCGTTAAAAGGCCTTAGATTCTGCCTCTGCAGTTTCATATTCAAGAAGCATGAGTTGGGCCTGCCGGAAGAAACACCACTAACGGAGGACAATCAGCCCAGCTGAAATCCAACTAGAAATCATCGGTGGGGTTGCCAAGAAGAGGACGTGATATCTAATCTTGATTCTCAACATGATTATATCTGGATTCAAACTGCTGGACAAGTCGGTCAGGGATTTTCTTGATTGGTTCATTTAAGATGGGAAATTCCATCCCGAATCCTGGATCTCAATGTCTAGTGACATCTAGTCTACAAAGAAGGGTATGGGAGAAGGAAGCCTTGCTTTTTGTCTGCTTGCCCTCACTCTCATCGGTAAGTCTATCCTGTTGCTATGGCTGGTCCTAAACGTAGACTGAAAACCAGCATCCAGCCGGGATAGTCCAACATAGACTAGTAACCAGCATCCAGTCAGGGATGTTCTTGGACGCCACCATCACACTGGGACTGCTGAGAGATCCAATTGTAGAGATTATGGACTGGGCTCCTACCAATTTCTCTGCCTCTCCATTGTGAAACAGACATTGTGGGGTAACCCAGACTAAATCCTGTAGGCCGGTCCCCTCTAATGTCAATTCTACCCATTTTGATCCTTTAGAGCATCTCGACTAATACAAGTGGAAAAGTCAGGTAGAAGATGGAATGCATCTCAAAGGACCAAGTAAGTCTTTCAGCTTCTAAATCTCCCTCCTCACCAGGGCATTTGCTCTGACAGATGGTCTTGCCCGCCCCACTTTTAGCAGAGTCCTGAGATCCTGAAGAATAGCAACACCACACCGACACTTAAGTGAGCACGAATTCATGTCACAATCAGGAGAAACAAGGGCAGAAGGAGAAACTGCCACACAGTGGAGAAGATGGAGGACCAGTCAACACACGTCATAACTAAACACAATGTAATATCCTGGTTGAGTCACAGAGTAGACAACAAACGTGAGTGGGAAGGGCTTTAGAAGTCCAACTACAGTTCGAAGTGTCGTTGACACCATATACCCCGTTCATTTCTGTTTTATCAATATTCCATGGGTTATAGGAGATCTGACCAGGAAGGTTATAGAACACATCAAATATCCAGCCTGTATTTTCCTGGACAGTAAAGATTTACTACATAAGACCAAATTTAAAAGTAAAAACTTTCAAAACATTATTTTCTGTATGACAAAAAAAAATCCTCAGCGTGATTTTCTCCAGAGAGAAACTAATGGTGGCTACATGATACCTGGCGAGCACACTGAAGAAACTGACTGTCTTTCAAGGTTGATGTAATGCTTACTGTTGAGCTAATGGCACAGCTCTATGTCTCTGGTGTGGTCTACAGAGCGAGGGAAGGTTGCAGTGTGCTTTGCGAACACTGTTTCCCATTACGTACTTTCTATGGGTTAATCCATTTAACATCTACCTTCTGGGAGAGAACTAGAGTTTGAGGAATCCTTGTGGCAGGCGGGGAACTCCACTCAAGTGAGAGGTGTGGACCTTGGCTTCTCAGCCTCGTGCAGAGTATCTGTTTTCAACCTGCTCTTCATAGACTAAATTCTTGCACAAGACCTTATTTGGTAGAAAGTGTCTTTTTGCCTAAATCTGCCTGTGGAGTGCAAGGAGGGGCCTCGTTGTTTGCTCTTTAATTTTCCCCTTAAAGGAAACTTAAAATATCTGCAGAATAGAGTGGCTCTGTGTAACCCATTCATTCATCATCACACTTCAGTAATTACCACCTCATGGTCACTCCTGTTCAGTCCACACTGTAATTGCTCCCCGGAGACTGTCTTGCAGCTACTCCCAGATGTTGCATCATCTGCTTGTAAATATTTCTTTACGTATCTCCAGAAGAGATTGCAGTTGTTTAAAGCTCAACCACAACAGCTTTATCTGACCTGGGAAATTAACGCTTACGCTTCCCTGTCAAATACCCAGGCCACGTTGAAATGGTCACAGTTGTGCATACTTTCCTTTTTAACAGTTTGTTGAATAAGGGTTATCTATGTCTTCCAGGTATCTCTTGATCACTGCATAATCTAATCGTGATGGCTTGTCCCTTTGTGATGGGGAGTCCATCTGTGTTTGGATGGTGGCTCCATTTAGCTCATCCTCCTTTCTGCTGAGACTTTCTAAAACAGTACATGGCGCTTTCGCTTGGGCCCAACAGTGATCTCACTCCTCTCAAAGGCTTTATGGCAGTCACATGACAGCCACACAGCCAGCTGTCTAGAAGAGACTGCCATTAGACAGAGCGGTTACCTTCCACCATGCTCCACGTGGTGGCCAAGCGGGCTTCTGCCTGGTGTTGGCACCATGGCTTTGTGACTTCTCCTAGAGCAGTGGTTCTGAACCTTCTGGACCCATTTATACTGGACCCATTAATACACTTCCTCGCGTTGGGGTGACCAAATTATTTAGTTGCTCCTTCATAACAGTACGTTTGCTACTGTTCCGAATGATAATGCAAAAGTCTGATGCGCAGGATATCAAATATACAGCCATCAAGGGGGTCATGACCCACAGGTTGCTCGCTCTCTCTCTCTCTCTCTCTCTCTCTCTCTCTCTCTCTCTCTCTCTCTCTCTCTCTCTCGTGTCCCTTCTCTTCAGTGGATGAAGAACACTGCACAGGAGATATCAGGTAGAAAGGCAGCAACCTGTTTGTTTCCTCATCCTCCATCCTTCACGTCCCACCAGTCCGGCTGCCATCAGTCCTGTGAGAGCCACCTCACGCACACGTGTTTGTTTTCTAAGAATACTCTCACTGATGTCCCGAGTGTCTCACGCCCAGATGACTTCCACAGGCTCTTGTTTTCCTGACACTATTAGGCTACTTAATTGGTTTTCGGTTTTACATTCCAAATGCTTCTGTAGAACAAACTGATCGTGTTTCTCTTCTAGAAACTTCCTGTGGCTCCCCATTGCTCTTAGAGCACTTCACGCAGAACCTGGCCCTTTACTGTCTGTCCACTCTTGCCTCTCCCACTTCACACTCCCAGGAGCTCCCTCACAACATCTACAGATGTCTCCAGACTCCTATGTCCTCTATGTACACAAATTATGGTCCCTTTGCCAGCTTAAACCCAAGTTTGAGCTTCTCCATCTGTCTAGCCCTCTCCACTGGAACTTCTCTGCGAGAGAACAGCCCTGCCCTGGTACCTATAGGTTGCTATGACAACACCTCCCACTGTCCCAACTACCTCCTCTTCACACATCTCCTCATTCCTCTCTCACATGCTATCATCATTCAAGGCCATGACACAAAGAGCCTTTGCCAGATCTTGAGGTCATGGTTTTGCAGCTTTCCGCCTACCAGTGGAATCATTAGGCATACACCTCTTCTTTTAGACACTACCTAGTAGCACACCTCTTAAGGTAACACAGAGCAGACTTTAGCAGCCACCGTGTAGGTGAGAGGTTCTCAATCTGTGGGCCAAGACCTCACTGGGGTCATTAGACCCTTTCCCAGGAGTCAACTAAGACCATCAGAAAACGTGGCTATTTATATTAAGATTCATAACAGTAGCAAAATTATAGTTATGAAATAGTAATAAAAAGAATTTTATGGTTGGGGGAGGGTCTCCACAACATGAAGAACTGTATTAAAGGACCACAGCATTATGGAGAGGTTGAAAACCACCGGTCTAGGCAATGTTATTCTAGAATAGCTATGAAGTTCCTAGCAGAGTTGAGTATCAGTAGGAAACCAACAGGGCACACCGGGAAGGCAAACAGCTCATTCTCATTAGTCACAGCCTAATAAATAACAAAGTCCTCTACAGTGTGAGCCGAATGGGAATTTCGGTTCTGTTTTTCCACTGTGCTTGACATAATAAACTGAAGTAGGCTTAATCTAGACTTGTGACATATAATTCTAAAAGGGTCATTATTTCCGGATAATCAACATAAGTTATTTGGGAACACTTTAAATAGCTGAGAAGCAGTAATTTCTGACTTCTCCTGCTTCTGTTGTCCATTTGACATTTTGTTGCGTTTCCTGTCTGTGCAATTCCCAAGTCTGGGGATTTGTGGCAATTTTTGGAGAATGTAAGATGATGGGTGTTGAACTGCACTGTGATGTGCAGTTTCTTTTAATTAATGTTCCTGTGTACGTTGATCCTTGGTCATAGCAACAATGATGGCTTAAATTGTAACTTCTTTCCTGTCCTTGCCATACATTGTATTAGATGTCCCCATCTATTTTGTACCATGTTTTCTCTTCCTGAATTCTTTGTTACTCATCATTTTTCGGAGAACAGCATTTTCAGGGGATTCTTTCCCCTTTTATTTACTTCCAAGGTGAGTGTAGTTTTAAAAAGTCATCACCAAGGGGTTGGGGATTTGGCTCAGTGGTAGAGCGCTTGCCTAGGAAGCGCAAGGTCCTGGGTTCAATCCCCAGCCCCGAAAAATAGAAAAGGAAAAAAAAAAAGGCATCACCAAATTCAAGGTCACCTGGATTTCTTCCTGTATTGGCTTTGAGTTAATTTTTTTGAGAAGTATAAGGTCTGCGTTTAGAATCCCCCTCCCCCTTTTTATAGGTGACTATCCAGGCCACCATTTTGTGTTTTCTCTCTCTAATAACTGATATCAGTTATTCTGTCTCTGAGAACTGGGAGAAACTATTGAACTTCTGCAAACTGCTGCATTTTCTATTCCCCCTCTTCTGTCCCCAGGTCTACTGTTTGGTTGTCTCTAACTCAGTACTTGGATTTTATCTGATTCTATCTAGATTTCCTTGTTCTGGGAGATAAATGCTGACTGCTCTGATATTCTTTGAAAGCATGAAGCAAAGACCTAAAAAAAAAAAATAAATGTTTAAAAGAAAATTGCATAGGCCTATATTCTGTGGAATCTATGCCTGTTATTCTCCCAGAGGAGGGGGATCAATAGCTAAATTAAATAGCTAAAAGGTGTCCAAAAGTGTCCCAATCTGGACAATGGGTTTAACGATCACTCCACATACCACACAAAGCTTAGGTGTTTTCCTACACGGTTCAGCCTTGTTCATATGCTCCCTTCAGAGTTTTCGTGGCCAAAATCAATCAATAATTAGTCTTCACTTCTTTTCAGGATGCCCCTCACCCCGCCCCAGCTCATCTTCCTACACACGTGATGCCATTTAACACACAGCTCCACAGGTTAAAACACCCAGAATCACCATTTTTGCTAAAGGGAAAACCGACGTCTAGACTGATGGGAATGCCCGGTGCTTTCTGCTTTCAGTGCCTGGAGGCAAGAGAAGGAAGCGTTAAGGCAGCTCACCTGTGCTGAGGACCCTTCGCTTCCCGTGCCTTCCTGGGCTTAAGCAGGGAACAAAAGCAGACAAACTGCACCTACAGGGTCCTTAGAGAAGGTCAGAAACCCAACTCAACTGTCATGGTCAAAGATTAGGAGACAGTATAGAGAAGGGGTAAAAGCAGCAAATGGTAGGGAAATGACCCAAACCTGACCAAGTCACCAAGGCATGGGCTCTCTCACCTGTGCCCCAGCCCTTCCTCCTTTATAAGAGAACACCTTATTATATGAGCAGTGGGGTAGGGCCACAAAGGGCAGTTGCCTGCAAGTGGACTGACTTAAGCTGAAATTTCAGCTGAATGGTAGAGGAGAAACGTGGAAGGTTTTCAGCTTCCATGGGCTGCCTGGGAGGTGCCGGGGGCTCGTTCTGGTATTTCGGGGTTGAGAATCGTGCTCAGCAAAAGCGTGCAGCTGTCCTCCAGCTTGGTGTTTTTCATTTGTTTTGTTGTAGGTCGGTACTGGTGTCAAACCTGAGGCCTCCTTAGCTATGAGGCAGGCACTCAATTATCATCTAAACTTCCATTGTTGGGGTGTGGTGGGCTCACACAGACAGAAGAGGACAACTTTCAGGTGTCAGATCTCTCCTTCCACCATGTGGGGTCTGCGGGTGAACTCAGGCCCCCCAGCAAGGTGGTAACTGCCCCTGAGCCGTATGGGCAGCCTTTATACCGTGCTTTCAAAGCCCACACTAGCTCCTTACTTTAGTTTTAACTTTGCAAATGATGTAATTCACTAGAAAGGAGACTTTTCGTTGATGTTGTCTTTTGTCTTAAGTTAACAAGGCTGGGTTCTTAAAACCAACTTGTAAGGCATTCATAAGACAACTCAAATGCTTGAACCAAAAGTAGGGGAATGTTCTGGAATCTTGTGTTCTGAAAAGACAAAGCTTTCTAGCTGGACAAATATTTCATATTTCTTTGATCAAATAATCAGTAGGAAGTACTGGTTATTCTGTCGATGTTTAAAACACACGGACTCGTTTATCTGAGCACCACGGCTCTGCTGTTACATTTTTAAAGGACAAATTAGTTTTGAGCCCAAACTGAAAATTTTATGTGAAAAAAATAGTTAATGCTAATAGCACATTTTGACCTAGTTTGAGGCAGCCACCTGGTGGGTCCACACAGGCTTGGTAAATACGGTCTCTGGCTTTCTCTGTGAGGCGATGGTGGGAGATGAATAAAAACTGTTTCGGAGGCAGTAGTTTTCCATTTGGCTCTTGTGCAGCCCCCTTCAGCTCTCCAGTATTTATATCAGCTCGCCCCAGTGATTATGTGAGGGACATGGCCTTAAGGTAGGCAGTGGCACTAGTCCTCTACTTAAGACATGCTTCCCTTTTCAATGTGGACGACTGGGAGGCTCTCTGTGCTTGGATGCCTCTGCCTTGCCTTATGGTGTCTACACACAAGAAGCATCTTCCCTGTTCACAAGTGAAATGAAAGACACCACATGTTTCTTAACTTTCCCCATCACAAACTTTTACATCTAGTGTACACACAAATCCAGACATCCCACTTAAAGTCCCAAGTCTGCAAGTCGTCCGCTAACCCTCGTCATGGGCTGTAGCTGATTAGCACCCAGTCAGTCACACGTTCTAGTCAGAGGCGCTTTACATCTCCTTTTCCTCCTCAGTCTCCCTGCCACAAGAAGCTTCATCACATTCTTACCAACCTCTATGTCTCTTCTGTTGTGCTGTGCCCTTCACTTTGAATTCCGTCTGTAAAATGGCCTCTTCCAGACAACCACCCTTGGGTATGCAGTACAGGAGTCCTCCTTATCTGGGGTTTTACTTTTGACCATTTCATTTACCTACAGCCAACAAGGTTGTAACATTAAGTGGAATGTTAATTGGAAAATGTTAAGTGGAAAATTCAAGTTTTAAGTAGGAATAATTGGTGCAGTGCAAGGTCTGAGTCATGGTCAATATACCCAGTGTCATTCCATTGGAGAACACTGATTTTCCCTTTCTCAGTGGGTATTAATTGAAAATAGCTTCTTAGTGGGTGGGGTCCCAGGTTCACTCACCTTTCTCAGTGCTGGGATTTTTTTGTCTGGTTCAAGCCTGTGCAGGTCTTCTGTGTGTTACCACAGCCTCTGGGTTCATATGGGTATGAGTCCTGTTGTGTCTACAAGACACAGTTTCCTTAGAGTCATCCACCACAATCCTTCTATCTCTTCTTCCTCACAACTCCCGGAGCCTTAGAAGGAAGAGATCGATAAAGACATTCTGTATAGGGCTGAGTGCTCTCAAGACTCTCACTGTCTGCACACGTTAGCTCCCTCTCTGGTCAGTGAAGCACTCATCAGTGGGTACAATGGCATGCCATTAGGAATCATTTTATTGCTGTGTTCCTTTAGCAGGATAATAGCAGAAGGTTTTTCCCCTTTATGGTCATATGTTACCTGTCAATAGCCAAGAAAATTACCCTTGCTCCTAAAAGGCATCTCCAAGGGAAATACACTCTTGTGGATAAAATTCACTCCAGGATAAATGAATAGTATTGGGATGACGTAACATTTAAGAATATGATTGCTTTTGTGGATGGCACAACATGTTCACTAGTTCTTGTCAACTTGACATAATCTGTAGTCACCCTGGAAGAGGGAACCATTTAGTGAGCCGTCCTGGCTGTCAGTGGGCTTCAGCGGTTCCCTTGGAGGAACTGGGAGTCTATGACTGTTGCAAGCCCAGTTCATACAAGTTGTGCTCTGTCCGCATGGCACACCTGCTTGGCAAAATGGTAAGAAAAGCCACTGAGGGGGAGTGACAAGCTCCAGGTTTTAAACCATTTAGAAAGCATGACTTAAAAACTCAGTTGAGGGAGGTGTTGATTAAATGACAGAAACTCGATGTAGAGAGGAGGAATAGTTTCAAGACACCTATTGTACAGCATTGGAGTCAGGAACAGTGTCGAGCACTTGAAAATAGCCAAGATAGGAAATGGTAAGCATTCAAACAGGTATGTGAGGTAATGTGCAACTACCTTCTTTGTTCGGTTTGCCCTGTTCGTTATATAGTCATATTTCAAAACATTGTGTTGCATGCTATAAATACACACATCTTTTACTTTTCACTTTAAAAACAAGAAAAGGGGATGTTAATTAGTTGACTTTCAAAAACATTATCTATTTTTTGTTGTTGTTGACTTAAAAGATGATTCTGAGTACACAACAACCCCAAGGCAGATAAGAACATTTATTCACAGCCCATGCCGCCAGGCTCAGGGCATACATGCCATCAGGGCAAACGTACTTTTAGATTTTCACAGGGCGGCACAGTACCCACCCTTCCAGCCTTCTCAGCCTACCTCACTTCTGTCTGTACCTGCATCTGCCTTGGCTTCTCGAACTCCCGGATCTGTTTCCTGGATCCTTAGCAAATGAATAACTCACTCTGAACAGTCAATCGGAAACAACTGCTGACAGCAAAATGCTCCCTTGATTTGCATGTCCATGAGGTAAGAGCTTTTAGTTATGGCCTGTGATGCAGCCCCACGTGGTGTTTTACTGAGGTAAGACACATGGGAGGACATGTGCTGTTTGGAGCGAGGACAAATGGGACCCAGCGGACAGTGATGGGTGCTTGCATCGCTAACCTTGCAGTGCTTCCTAGGTCTCTCATCTTTGCTAATTTTTACTTCACTGTTGGAGACAAACAGAGAATTTCTCCTGGCATCCCAGCTGGTTCTGGTCGCTCCTGTTGACTTGTGCAGATTTGGCAAAGGCCTGGCTGTTTCGGCTGGATGGTGCCATCGCTGCTGATTCCTGTTAGGCATCCTGACACTACTAAACTGGACTGCTGGTATTCTGACAAACAAAAATTGAAATCGCCACCCCAAACTACTTCTAAACAGGCCCAGATCCCATCCTATTTGCCATTTTTTCTCCCCTATCTCTGGCCAGTGGGCTAGAAGCAGGGAGCCAAGGTTTTTCAAAACCCCTATTAAAAATAGGTTTTTAAAAATCTAAGCCTCCATGTTCAACACTTAGCTCAAACAAATGACTGGCTGTGGAGGGATTTTAACCCCCACACAGGCAGCACTGAACTTTCAGATGGAGGATGTTTGTTTGTCCCTGAGCTGGGCAGGCAACAGCCTCTGGTAAACAATAAAGTCACAACTGAAGAGCTTACCCTTAGTGTGTGCTCACTCACAAACACATGATAAATCCTATTGATCAATGAGTAAATCCTATTGATCGACCTGTTTTTACTTCAACATTCTGGAAGACATTGGATTTCTGGGCTTGGACTTTCTTCTTTTTGAGCAGAGAGGCTAAAACAGTAACCAAATAAGGTGGAATGCCTTCTAGATACAAAGGATGCTACTTTGTGCCTTAGGGGAACCATGGGTTTAATTTATAATTATAAGTTATAATTCTATAGTTTACATTCTACAAGTTTTATTTTGCAGACATCACTCAGAAAGGCTGCTCAGCCAAAGACCAATCAAATGTGACAGGCAGGCTTGATCCAGGGCAGCACTGCTTGATTGACTTTCCTTTCACCACTCGCTGTTTCACATGAAAACGTAAGGTTTTCTACCTGAGCTCCAGAGGGTTTGGCATTAGAAGTGCCTAATCATTGATTTGGGAAAGTGGTCGTCACTACAAAGAAAATAAGATTAGCCAGGCGTTATAGTGACTCAGATGGGGGGGGGGGGAATCATATGAACCTCTGCTTTCTATAGATTTGAATTTTCTGTAACAAACAGAAGCGGGTAGGAATTTTCACATCTCATAAAAGCATTGAATAGTACAGATGGTTCAACATTGGCTTAAGGCACTGGCTTCAGTCCCCAACACCACAAAAAGGAACGAGTCAAAATAGCAAAAACAAATGGCTCAGAATCTAACCAGGACTTCAAAAGGTTCTGCCTGATCTGGCTATGTAGACACACATACTCATACAGTCACACACATGACATTCACACACACACAGAGAGAGAGAGAGAGAGAGAGAGAGAGAGAATAAGAGAGAAGAATGTGAGAGAGAGAGAGAGAGAATAAGAGAGAAGAATGTGAGAGAGAGAGAGAGAGAGAGACTCACATAGATACACACATTCACACAGACACACACAGTCATACGGTTTAAAGCATCTTCTAGCATCAACAACGTAAATGTGGTATTAATCAGTCGTGAAGGCACAAACCAGAAGCTTCGAAGTCTCGGTGTTTCTGGCATATCACATAAGCAAATGTTCCCGTTTCATGTGTGAACCAAAGCACTCAGAACTATTCACTGTCTTGTGTTCCTTTTCATTTATCCAAACCCAGCCAAAGCAAACCAGGGAGCACCGGTGGAAAGAACTGCAAATGTTTGCGAGCGGCAAGCAAATGAGGAGAAAGTCTGAGATTTAGGGAGACTTGAATTATTGTGTGTAGATATAAATAAACATTGTTCCCCGCTCAGGTTCTGTCAACACCCTGGCATGCCACACAAATTCATCCAAAGATAAATGAGCTAGTGTTACTCATACCTGAGAGCCCTGAAGCCTCCTGAAGGGCACACGCTGTACTCTGCTGAGCTTGTTTGCCGAAGTCAACCCTTGGAATACAAAGCCACCACAAAGTATGCAGCCAGCTCTGAAATCTGAGTGTTCAGCAGGCAACCACAGGGCAAAGCAACCATTCTCTCCTGTCGAGCCACACTTCATGTCTCGGCACTGAATATCCCTAGAGTACCATGGCTTCAGTCTCCACTCTGTCTGTTTTTCAATCAAGTAAGACATGCTTTATTGCACAGCATTTGTAAAAAATTAACCGAAGTAGAAAGGTAAATGTGTATTAATTCTAACAACTATTTTGAGTCTGACTGTACGCTTTTAGACATTTTAAGTTATATACTCTTCAATACTAAGATAGGACCAGGTTGAAAGGACCTTAGTTCAAATCCAGCCTGTGGACTTTTAGTTCCTGTAAGCATTCTTCTCAGGAGTCACAGTGTGCACACCTGGGATTATGTCATTTATTCAGTCAATATGTGCTATTGGTCATTCACCAAGGATTATTGTTATGTTCAAGAAATTTTCAGGTTGGGCCCTTCAAACTGAACTTGCGTAAATATCTTATAGGTGAGCATTTTTCTAATGCCCTCAGTATGAATGTTTAGAAGTAGGGTGCACAGATACGAACTTTTGGAGGCCTTCCATACAAATTGCCTCCAGGAGATAATGTATGTAATTTTCTCTCAGCCCAACCCCACTCACCAGCAGTTGCTGTCTTTCTTGTCATCCTTTCCAGGTCAAAGGGCAGATGATGTGCCATCTTATTTGAATATATAACTCTTCTAGTTGATACCCTTTACCTGTAATCCTGGCACTCAGGAGACCGAGGCAGGAAATCAGTACAAGTTTGAGGACAGCTTGGGCTACAGGTTGAATTGTAGGCCACCTTAGGCTCCAAGAGATTCTGTTGTAAAAGGAAAACTAGTATTAACCTCTGTCTTTGTCTCTCTGCTCTCTCCCTGTCTGTCTCATGCAGCTACACACCTGCCTGTGTTCAATGTTTAACACTTGTTTAGTTTCGTAAGCACTGAACCTAACAATATATTCTTTGGTTCTGGCTTTGCATTCTTTTCAGTGATCTTGTTACCCAGACTTGGGCAAACACCAGCAGACTCTTGATATATTTATCAATATAAATATACTATCAACATTTTGTAACACATCTCTTTACCCCAGTTCATTTTTGTTAGTAAATTCCTCCCTTGGGACGGGGGAGTTACAAGATCTACTCCTCCTCATAAGGTCCCAACAACAAACCAAAGTAGGATTACAAGCAGAGCCCCTCCTGGGAGAGCCATGAGTTTATTGGGCTAACTTTTAGAGCATGGGTGAGAAGTTAATGGCCACGGCATGAGTGACCCCATAGCAACTGCACTGGAAGTCTGAGCCCAGCAAGGATGCTGAAGGCTTCTCCAGCTGCATAAATGGAGTCTCTCACACCCACCCCAGTTAACCTCTGAACGCTCTAGCTCCTCTCAAAGACCTCAAGGTCCCGTGCAATTAGGGTAGTGATGCACACAAATGGACGGAAGCAGTGGCTGGGTACCCTGGTGAGGGTCCAGTGATCCTCCCATCCACTCCATTCCTGAGGCAATTTCAATAGTGCACAGACCCAGCTCTACAGCAGGCAGAACAATCAGCTGATGAAAATGGCTGCTGTTTGCTGTGTTGGTGTAGGGGATAAGATACGGTGTCATACAACAACTTTGCAGTTTCTCTTGGCTATTTCTTACTTATTTTACACAAAACTCTTTAGAATCATTTTATCGGTATCCGAGATTACAAATTTTATTGGACAAATTAACAGGGTTCCATTTTTACCGCACTAATACAGAAATACAGTCTGGAGGTCATAAAAATACTGTCTAGTCTAGTACTCATTTGTATTTACAACGTTATTTGGACCTTGGCAATCCTAGTAGGATGATCTGATTAGTTTAAACTCAGCTGGGGGCCAAAAGCTAGTTGCAAGTTTTCATCTAAAAGAATCAAGGAATTGTCAAGATTTTTAAATTAAATGTCTGTAATGGATTCCCTGTATACAAAAAGGGCTTAAAATATTTCACATAGTTATTGGTGAAAAAAAAATCAGTAATACCAATAGTGACTGAACTGCTGTATGGTACAGAGAAATAAGTAATGTGCTGGGTATAACAGATTTTACACATCACTTTTCCAATTGCTCTCTGTTGTGCCTCCATTAAAAGATGAGCTAGTTGAAGCACAGAAGGGTAGATAAAAATCTCAGCAGGGTACAGACTTCAGACACCAAGGAGCAGAGTTCTGTTTGATTTACTTTAATATTCCACATACCAGAGAATGTGAACGTTTATAGGGTGAGGACTCTGTGGCTGTGCCCAACTATTTCTATCCCTGATTGTGGTTCTAAGGCACAGGGCTTCAAGCCAATGCTTCAGGCCAAAATCATGCAAGTCCACAAAGTTCTTAGGTGTGTGTGTGTGTGTGTGTATGTGTGTATGTGTGTGTATGTGTGTATGTGTGTGTATGTGTGTATGTGTGTGTGCATGCACACATATACACACATGTATATATATGTGTGTACATACACACATGTACATATATGTGTGTGTACGTACACACATGTATATATATGTACATACACACATGTATATACTGTACATACACACACATATATATATACATATATATATATAAAATTATTTTAGTTATGCGTTTATCACGTGTGTGCAGGTACCTGAAGAAGCCAGAGAGGGCATCAGGGCTGAGTTATAGGCGATTGGGAGGCACCTGACTTGGGTGCTGAGGAACTGAACTCCAGTTCCCAATGCTTGGTTTTAAGGCAGCTTTACAGTAGCCCTGCCTTTCTCCAGTGAGAAAGAAACTCCTCCCCGGTGAAAGCTTCTTAGCCTCTTCACACTCAACTAACTCCAACTCTGGCTGTCCTGGCTCCTGACTCTTTCGTACTGAGATTTGAGAACGGGTACTTCTTGATTATGCACACTGGCCTTTCTTCCTTCTCCAAGGGTACATCTCGCCCCGCACATGCCTCGGATCACGGACTGATGGGCCAGTCTCTTGATGTATTCTTATCTATACCAAAGTTGTAGAAATTCTTAGCAAATAGAGTCAAATGAACACGAGCCAGTTTAAGATGTAGATGCACACTTTCAGAGAATTTGGGAGAACGAATTAAATGCCCAAATCATTTTAAACATGGGGGTCCCTTCACAATAGTCCCATGAATATTTGAAAAACATGAATTGGAAACCCAGATGTTGGCTGAGGGAAGAAGTTAGCATCTCTCGACCCCCACCACCCTCTTTATGTGGAAGGGAGTAGTAACCGAGAGATTTATTTTCCCACTGAAACTTTCCTTAGAAAATGGAAACGATTACAGTTAGTTTTGAATATTATTTTTCCTGCAGTGGCATAAATCTCAGAGTGCTCGCCAGTGCTCATTTTCAGTTTCTGTCCTGAGTTCCCCACACTTCCTGGATTTCAAACCCCCATTCATGGATGAGATCTTATCTACAGGGGGAAAAAACGTTCTTTATTTTTCCGGGGCACATAGATATTAAATAAAGATATTTTTCATAAAACTAAATTATTCAATGTAAATAGCTATCAGGTTATATCCCTGGAATAATTTTTCACATTAAGATGATTTGTCTTTTACAAAACGACTACAGTGTTAGATGATAGTTTGACTTAATTTAAACACCCTTACAACGTTAAAAGTTGGCAACCCTGTGTTGGTTTTAAATTTATTTTTGAAATGTTTTCTGTTCGAAATAACCCCAAACCCACTGAACCACCAGAATGTATCTTCAAATAGTTTTTCAATTAGTTGGAATCATTGGCAAGGTCCTGCATTTCTGAGAATGCCTGCCTGTCCTGACGATAGACAAATCATTGGCTGTAGTGATCTTAGGTCATAACTCCCCCCTCAAGACCCTGGGGAGTCATTTGGCATGGAACTATTGGAAAGGAAATGCCTGAAGCCAACCCAAAGTTTTATTGTCTTACAAATTTTTACCCAATACTCGTTCTCCCTCCCGCTGCATTTACATGTCTCGCTTTCTGAAGACTTTGTACACAGCCCTCCCAAGCACATGCTACTGAGAAAATGTCTGGCCTCTCTGAAGTCTGGGTTCAGTTTCCAGGCCTTACCATCCACAGCATCCCTGTGCAGAATTACAGGCCGATGGGTGTCTTTCCACATGTTCGGTTTCTAATGTGATATTAATTGGAAACAGGGTCATGCAGATAAAATCAAATTGAGGTTGTTGACAATGGAGTGTAAATCAACTTGACAGGTGATTTTTCGAGAAGTTACCTTTAAAGCTGGGCATGGTGGTGCATGCCTGTAATCCCAGCACTAAGGAGGGTGAGGCAGAAGAACTAAATTCCAGGGCAACCTGCGGTACACCGTGACACTCTGTGTACTAGCCACTTTGCCATTGCTGTGATAAAACACCAGGCCTGAAAGCAACTTGAAGAAGAGCTTACTTTAGTTTACAGTTCCGGAAGAACTCAGCCTATCAAGCCACACAAAGATCTGACATGCAAACTAGGAGATGGCATGTTCGTTCACACACAGGAAGCAGAGAAACGGAGCAAGCAAGAAGTGGAATGCCTGTCCCCATGGATACATCTTCCAGACAGGCTGTACATCCTAAAGGTTCCAGGCCCTTCCCAAACAGTGCCTCAAACTGGGGACCGAATGCTCAGACACGTGAGCCTATGGGGGATATTTCCCATGCAGACCATCATACTCTAGTTGAGAAATGCAAAACAACAGAAAGGGTAAAATTGATCACAGAGGCCGCCATATGGAGACACGAAGAGGAAAGATGACTGTATTTAGGAGGGGTCTGAGATTGGGGTTCTGCTGCAAACAATGCCTTGGGACTTCCAGGAGACCATGATCTCCTATTAAGCTATTAAAGGGCACGGCCTGCTGGCATTCGTCATCTCCACAGTGGGGAGACAATACACATCTGCTGCTTTAAGTTGCCCGGTCTATGGTGTTTATGAAACCAAGGACGATCTCCCAAACACTCTCAGCTCTAGTTCCTAGATGTAGGCAGCCTAAACGGTTGTTGAGATGATGTGTAAGCATGGCGAATCGTATCAAATAACAAGTTATTTTGCTATCCTCACTCTCACCAGCACCAACTACATCAGCGCACCTTTTCTCAACTGGGGTGGTTTGTCTCGGTAATGTGCCCTGTAGGCTCAGGTATTTGAACAAGTGGTCTCCAGTTGGTAGTGCTGTGTGGGGAGGTTATGGGACCTTTAGTTAGGTAGAGCTTGCTGGAGGAGGTGTGTCACTGAGGTCAGGCTTTGAGGACTTATAGCTTGACCTGACTTCCTGCTCCGCTTCCTGTGTATGGTTGAGACAAGCTGTTTCAACTTCCCGTGCTTGCAAACACATCTTGCCTTCCCCCACCATGACTGACTCTGTCCCTCTGGGACTCTTTTGACAGCTGGGCTAGAAGTCATTCATGTTCAGTTTTTCAAAGAATCTGGCTGCTTTCTGTCCCATTCTAAGGACGTGAGCGAGGTTAACTTTAAAGGTAATGGGCTCGTTTCTTTGACAGAGAAAACATCAAGACAGCTTCATGTTATGTGCTGGAAACGAGGCTGTGATGATGACAATTAGCTCCATTAAAGAGATGCCCTTTGGTTTGCATTGGAAAGACATGAAATCTTCACTCAGGGCAAGATAGGACACCCGTAAGCTTGTAAAAGACAGCCAGCGAGGTTTCCTGCTCCTACAGAAGTTGCAGCAATTGTGACCCGAGGAGGTGAAGGTCCATCCAAGATTGGCACCTGAACCTGGCAGTGTTCGGTTTTGAAAACAAGAAAGATAGAGGATTGAGGGGGTCATGGATTCTTCCTCTGGAGATTTAGAGAGCCACCGAGTGCAGGCAAGTGTGGCAGGCTGAGTTTCCAACAAGCCCCTGGAAGACCACTGGGTGAAGCTGTAAGGGCGAAAACTGAGGTACAGTAACATCTATATTTTGGGGATGTCAGAGCCATGAGACATTGAGCAAGGGGAGCTGCATACAAGGAATAGAACCAGAAGGATGAGCAAAGCTTGAGGAGCAGAGTCATCCAAGGCTCTTGAAACTGAAGACCTGGATACTGGACAGGGAGCTACAGGATTTGTTATTTGCCTTGTCGGGTGTTGGTCTTGCTTTGGTCCAATCTTTTATTCTGTGCCACTGTACGTCAAAAATATGTAATTCACTTTTTCCCCTTACTAGGGAGTCACAGAGAAGAGATTGCCTTGAGGCTCAAAAGAACTTGGGACTTTTCAACAGTGTTGAGACTGTCATGACTGGGAACTTACAAAGTTAGTTACATGCATTTTGTATCGTGAGAAGGCCATAGCTTAGAAGACCAATGTTGTTTGAATGAAAAATGTTCCCCACAGGCTTTGAATACTTGGTCCCAAGTTAGTGATGTCATTTGGGGAGATATGAAACCTTTAGAAGGTAGAGTCCTACTGACCATGGAGTTATTTTTGAGAGCTTATAACCTCACCATATTTCTTACTCTTTGCTTCTTCTGTCCAGTTGGATTAGCTCTCAATATTCTACTCCTGCTGCCTTGCACTCTGTCCTTCTGAAACCAAAAGGTAAATGAACTCTTCCTTAGGTTGCTTTCTGTAATGGTATTTTATCATAGCAACAGAAACATAACTAGCACAATGAGCTCTTATTTTCATATATGGTTTATGTGACTTGCAGAAAACTGCAATAATTTTTGAAGCTGAATTGCCAGGTCCACCATCAAAGCTTTTGTTTTAAGAGCTCTTAGGTAGAAACTGGGTATTCTTATGAAGGTCCAGATGTTGGCTAGGTACTAACAGTGTAAATTAAAGTCATGGACCCTGGTATTAGCATCCTGTCCTATACATGGACAAACCTGAGTCAAATGAAATTGAGTGCAAGTCAGAAAATTTAAAATTCAAGCAAAATTTTAAGGCTGAACTTCAATGACTGGTTTGATGAAATAAAAGAATTCTGGAATAGAATGAAGAAAATAAAATCTAGATCCCAGGGACTGTATAACACAGATCATTGTAGTAGAACTGGAAACATGTGCACTGGTATCAGAAAGGCTTAAATTCTAGTTGTGGCACTTTTCAGAATGTGAATGTGGAAAAATGGGTGACTCGTCTGAAATGTCAATACAGCGTATCTTGAGAAAAAGTTCTTGAGAGAAAGCAGTAAGACCATCATGAGCAGCACTGGTGGATGCTAAAGGATAATGCTTTGCAAATATGTGATGTATTGTCCTAATAACAGAAGCCTGACAAGCTCAACTCAACTCCTGCAGTGAACTCATGGGAGGAGGAGTGGACCAACTCCTGAAAGTTGTCCTCTAATCCTCATACTCATACCATGGCTCACATGAGGAAGTACACGCACACACACACACAGACACACAGACACATACACACACACGCACATGCACACACACAGACACACACACAAAATTAAAAATAATAAAATAAATTTTGTTTGTTGTTGGTCTAAAGGTTAAAGGTATAAATGCAGAAAAAAAAAGAGGCTCATGGACAAGTAGTAACTGGTTCCAGAAAATATATAAGGAGGTTGGCACATTCTTAGTCATTTATTAAAGATTGTTGTCCTGGAAGTCACCTAACTGGGATTCTGCTTGCTAAATTATCTTCCCCACATTTTGTACTTCAGACTTGTATAGTATACAGATGGTTCACTTATGCGAACACATAACCATTTCCCCATAGCTAAAAAAAAAAAAAAAAAAAAAAAAACCAAACCAACAATAACAACCAAAAAACCCTAGTCTTTAACAGGGTACTTAAGGTTATGATTTTTCTCAAACATAGGATTTTTTTTTCCTATGCTTAGAACATTTTACCATCACTAGGCTCCGATATGGTGAAAAGGACCAAACAAGGAGAGGAATGCCTTCCTGCTGTGGTAAACCAGCTATTCTGACATCATCAAAGCAGATGTGTGCACAGTAAACAAGAAACACAAAACAAAGCTGTACAAAATGGCCTTTTATTATTAGTGTTACTTAAAGCATTACAGGTTGATTTTATGTTAGAAATGGTTAACACCTCAACCTGATGGAGCACACCTGCACTCCTACTACTCAGAAGGCTCAGGCAGGAGAAACACCAGTTTAAAGACAGTCGTAGGCACTGAGGTTGTCTGAAAAAAAAAAAAAGTACAGACTCAAACTCCACTGTTTGACTTTTCACTGGGCATGGCATCTTTTGTGGAGAGCTGCCACAATCTCAGTTGTCTCTGTCTCGTGTATCTTCAGCAAGCTTTAATGCAAGCTGCTCAGCCCCCTAGGCCATCCACTGAATACATCACCCAGGATACAAGAAACTGGGGTTTATTTATTCCTCCGGCTTGTTATAGCTTCAGGATGGCTGTTTCAGCTCCAGGGATTTTCATTCCCAACCCTGCTTCCTGAAAATAAAACAGGCAAGGCAGAAAGAGTACCTCCCTTCCATGTTCAGTAAACAAACAAAAGTTCTCCAGAACGTCACCAGCAGACTCCTCTTTCTCTTCTCCTATCTGGGCCATCCTACTTTCCAAAAGTCTGAAAAACAGAGTGACAGGTGAGGGTGGATGAAATTATGCCATACCATTGGTATTGGGAATTCTGCTTCCCTTGACACAATCAGGGTCTATTGATTACAAAGGTGGCAAAGAAAGCTCACCCAGGGCATTTCCTGCCACTCTGCCATTCTAAATAACTGTAATCTTCCCTCTTAGTGTCCCAAGAGTCAAGGACGGAGCTGAGCCCTGGGAAGGAAGCAAGGAAAAGGGTGCATGCAGACTATAACTGAGGTGCCTATCTGGAATGAATTCAGAGGATGATCCTACCCTGATGTGATCAGTCACCTTGGAGGAAGAAGGAGGAACTCTGGCCAGCTGAACTGGGTGGTCAAGTTCCCATGAGGCTGTAAATTCCAATCACTTAAGAGTAGAATATCTACTCTTAAGACTTCCCATCAGTAATCTACAAAGCGGCTATGTAGAACTGTACCTAGAGCTGGGGATGGGCCAGCCACTTTGTTGCAGTTGTCCTGCATGGCTCTGCCCACGAGGGCTACAGTGTAGCAAGAGTGGTGCAAGGAGAAGGGACTAGTTTCTCTTCCTTCCCTTTTCCAATCTGCCTGTTCTTCCTGGAAGCGCCTATTAAAGATGTTACTCTTTAGCAGTAGCTGAGTCCTCTTGCAGTTTTTTTCATCATTCAAAGAATCAGCTTGGGGCTGGAAGCAGACTTAGGAGTGCTTGCCTCACTTAAACACTCATTAGCAAGGAACAAAGGAACCACTCCAACTCATGTCCATTCATATACGTGTCTTTTATTGTAAGTCTCTTTGCAGAAGGGAGGTATGCTTATGCCAGGGAATACTGAGCAGAGGCTGGGGAACACGTTACTAGTGAGAAGCTGGCATGATGCATAATGAAAACTGAGGGAGTTTATAGTGGTTTGAAAAAAACAAAAAGCCCCACATAGGACCATAGGGAATAGCAATGTCAGGAGGTATGGCCTTGTTGAAGGAAGTGTGTCACTGAGGGGTGAACTTTGAGGTCTCAGATGCTCAAACCAAGCCCAGAAGGGCAGTCTCTTCCTGCTGCCTTCACATGCAGATGTAGAGCTCTCAGTTCTCTAGTACCATGTCTGCCTGAGTGCCATTATGCTTCCTACCATGATGATATGAACTAAACCTTTGACTATAAGCCACCTTCAATTAAGTGCTTTCCTTTGTAAGAGTTGCTGTGGTTGGTACTTCTTCACAGCAATTGAAATCCTAACTAAGACAGAGATGGATAGTCTTTAGCATATTTCTTTTTAAAAAAATACTTATCGTCATAATATATTCATGTATGAATGAAATATATGAAAGCAATGATGTGTAGCTATCTTCAAAAAGATTTTACATCTAAAAAATGGTATCAACTGTCTACACTAAAGTTTTAAATATATTGAGAGTTGTACAACCACCATTACAATCAATTTAGGGATATTTTCATTTTCTCTCTATCTAAATGAGCCCTGTACCCATCAGCAACATTCCTCTTTTCTCTCTACCCCTTCTACTAGCACTAGGAAATTACTTACATACTGCCTCTCTTTAATGTTTTTAAGAATTCTGGAATTTTCAGATACATGGGAACTATCAAATACTTGGCCTTTTGTGATTGACTTCTTCATTTTAATATTGTTTTCATGGTTGTTGTATGTATTTACACTTCATTTTCATTTCATGGCAAATAGACTACTATGTGGACATATTTATCACAGAATATGTACAATTGGTTGATGAGCACTCAAGTTATATCCACTTTGGGCTACTACGATGTTATAAGTGAATGAATGTTGTCATTTGTCTTGGGTATATTCCTGGGAAAGGCACAGCTGGGCCATGAGGTAGCACTGTGTTTAACTTATTGAGGTACACCTAAACTGCTTTTCCAAAGTGGCTACAATATTTTACATTCCCATAAGCAATGTATCAGGATTCCTTTCTTTACTAATTTTCCAACTCCTACTATTGATTAGTTTTATTTATAGCCATCTTACAAGTATACAGTCCTATCACTTTTTGGTTTTATAACATAAATTTTAAGAGACAAATATAAAGGGACAGGAAGCATTGCTGTACAACCTACTGTTTGAATCACTCAATCTCTCTTGCCCTTGGGTTCCATATCTTGTAACCATCCTGGTAGGCATCTGAGGCCTAGTTTGTAAAGGACTAATTTATAATGATCAGCTTTCCAGAAACGGTGGGTTTAATTAATCAAGATGGCTGCAAAGCAGAAGGCCTGATTCATCTAAGCAACACTCACTGTTGGTGTGACTAGATCCCAAACTGTGCTTTTCATTTGTGTATTTACGGCTTGTACTTCGTGATATTTCACTTAACTTAACTTCAAGCCCTTGCAAAACGGTGGATTGAACAAAGTTGTTAACTTTTCAGTTATTCATCAGAAATTCATCCTCTTCTTCCTCAGTTTAACATTTATTTGATGGGGACACCCATTATCCTAGGTCCGCAGTGATGAATTGTGACGGGTCTCAGAGAATCAATCCCATTCTCTGCTCTGTCTTCCTGGTAAACTTTAAAGATCTCAGTTTCTTCTACTTAGCAGCAAGTTGGCTCTTAAAAGCCTTTCTTTAGCCTACTTCACAGAAATGTTAATCTCATTCCATAGTTAACCTCATTTCTACCTTATCCCTCTCAAGATGATTCTTACAGTGACCAGTTCTTACTGCAGAGATACAGTGCATGCTCCTACACAATCCGAGAGTCTCCTGTCTCAGTGCCCCAAGATTAGCACCTAGGGTAAACCACAGAGATCTCACCTTGTTGCCGAAAGCAAGCACAAACTGCCCTTGTAAGACAGATTTCGCTCTTTTAAGGAGTTCTTTCGCGTTTCTTTTACTTACCAAACTCCACGAGAAGCCAACAGGCTGTGCAAGAACAAGCCTGGTTGACAATTGTGGAGGCATTCAATTCTCTCAAGCTCACGGGACTGCCAGACCGGTCCCGTGCCCTAACCCCGCCACGACACTCTTTCCGCCCGCGCGCTCCGGCGATTTGTCCCTCCGGAGCATCGCGTTTACCTAATCTAGAAGTGGAGCATTTGAGAGGAAGGCGAAGGCTCCACCGTCGGATCTGTATAAGCTCCGGTTGTCTAGCTTTCAGAGACCACAGGGAGGCGGAAGTGATGAGAGGAAGTCCCGCCTCAGTCAGAGGGCGGGCTAACAAGATGGCGGCGCCCAGGAGCCGGTGAGGTGAGAGGACGCTGGGGTCCTGGGGACTGCTGCACCAGTGCGTTATGGCCGCGTCCCCGCACACTATTTCCTCGCGCCTCCTCACAGGTACTGTACCTGATCGGGAACGATTGTGGGAGAATTCTTTTCTTTCTACCACGCGCGGGACCGTGTTTCCGGCTGCCTGCAACCTTGGAAGCCCTTGGCTTGTCACTTAGCAGGGAGGTGACCTTTGGGGTAACCTGAAGGGACGAGGCCAAGAACTGTGGACCAGCTGTGCACTATAGGCCAGGTGGCCCCTAACTTTTGGTGTCTCGTGCTCTTTGGAGTCTCAGACAGTGCAAGTTGGAGGGCAGAGTAAACCATGGGGCTCCACAAGCCTGGCATGTGAGAGCTGCGGTTTCTAGCCACTGCCTTTTAATGACAAGAGGCACACCTGTCCCCATTAACCATGATGATGATAACTGCAGATTGAACTTCATTGAGACAGCGCTGTACCATTAGTACGGCTCCTTCCATCAGAAGAACTTTTGACAGATATACGTTTCTCACAAACTCTTGGACCAGTCTTATATTTTACCTTTTCAGAGAAGCCAACCTTAGCACCCCATCTATAATAGAAGCCTTTATCCTTCTTTCCTTATATTACACTAGCTTATCATGGTTAACACATGCTATAATTGTTCACACACGCAATACAAATGTACAACGATTTAGTATGTTTTTCCCAATCAGGTATACACTTTGTGAAGGTAGAGATTGTCCGTCTGTCTAGTTCACCACTGTATCCCTCATGTCCAGAACAATGCCTATGCATGTTGATGATGCTCAGTCATTTGGGAATGAATGAGATTGTACTGGTAGAAATATTAAAGAGGAGGTTGGTTTTGCGGTTTTGTTGGTATCCATGGATGATGGCAAGGTGGTCCATAGTACAGACAAGACAGAAGTCAAGGTGTACCTTCTCACATCCCAGAACTATTGTGTAGGCCTTCCTGTCACATACACACTGCCCACAGTGTCTGGCTGACTGGCATGATCACGGTGCTTCTGTGAAGCTCTTTTTTCTCCCATGCTTTTGTGTGATCTCAGTGCAGATCATTTGACTTTTCCTTAATGAAATATCAATGTGTCTATAATGAGGTAACTGAGCTAGATGATTTCAGAGGTAACTTCTGGCTCATAAAGTAGGGTAGCAAGTAGAAGAGTGGGTAGAAGAGACAAGGTTGGGCAGTACTTGGTAACTGTTGGAGTTGGGTGTGAGTAATGGAGACTCCTTGGACACCTCTGTTTATATATCATTTTCTATAATAAAAAGTTTTGGGAATTTTTCTTGTGTGTGGGGTGGTGGTGGTGGTGAGTCTTTTTAGTCACTTCTTTGTTACTTTCTGTAATCCCTGACTGTGAGTATTCCTTGATGCTGACCTGTGGTACTCATTTTTAGAGGGTTCATCTCTTCTTAGTGCTTGACTATTCCCTCTGTGCAGAAGCTTCTTCTTTATATACGTTTTCCTCAGATCAGCCTTTCTTTCTACCCTTCTGTTTTGTATTTCTTATAGGACAATTCTATTTTGATTCTTGAGTGTCATAGTGCTAGGAGATAGGTTGCACATGGCCCTCCTGTTCCAGGATCAGTCTCTGGAGTGGTAGAATAGAGGAAACTAATAGCTACTTTTCTGAAATTGAGCATATCTTCAGAAAAATCTGCTCATATATAAATCTATGAAAGATCCCGCTCAGAAGTTTGGTGGGAAGAGTTGGCAGAGAAGGAACATTAGGGTTGTTAAGTAACTAGCAGTTACTTCTGAGTTGCCTCATAAAAGTTCAAGTTCTCATTTCCATTAAATATGGTTCATGAACTTTAAGTCTCCTTAGTTGATTTACAAAGCCCTACAGTTGCACTCCAGTGTTAATGATGAATAGAGGTGTTCTGATTATCTCTTCAGGTTTTAATGTATCTGTTGTAAGCTCTGGGTATCTTAAAGTGTGCATGTATTTACCTAGGCCTGAAATAGTTTTCATTTTCTAGGTACTTGTTCATGGACACTTGGCACACTTTAAATAAACCAACTATTGCCACCATTGACAAATACAGTTTCCAAGCTCTGTCCCTCCCCACCCCTCACCCCTCACCCCCACCCCTCACTCCTCACCCCTCACCCCTCACCCCTCACAGTGGTGAAGTTACTGCGATTCTGTAAAATTTCAGCTTGGCCCATCTAATCTAGAAAGAATTTCCAGGGTGGTTCCAAGGCAAACATATATCCATTCACTTGAAAATAAGTGTCATAATTGTGATTTGAGGATATGACTTTAGTGCCATTGGCTTACCTCTACTTTAAGATAATGAATGGCCTTCTATTTCCAAGGGCAGAACTTGTTCTCACAGCTCAGGAAGTCTACTTGGGCTAGTCAGTTACCAAACAGCATTTCACTTTAGTATATGGCAAATGTCCAGGAGCTGTCATAGCAGAGTTGACTAAAGGAGAAACTCTGCCATCAGAAAACTAAACACTATGATGATGGTGTCTTAAGAAATCTTTCCTTGGGGAGACAGAAACAATGTCTACTCTTTCATTATGAAGTCCTAATCAAAAACCAAAGTATGGTTCCACCAAAGTTCAACCTAGGGAACCATTGTTTTTATTCGGTTGCCTATAGAACATGGGTGAGGGGGTTACTGGCAGGGGTAGGAGGGGATCTTAAAGCAGCTGCACTTGCAAGTGTGGACCCAATGTGAATGATGGCTTCCCCACAGTCACAAGCTGGAACCTTTCCCAGCCTTATTACTCTAGTATCTCTAAGCCCTCAGGCCACATGCAGTTAAGGCAGAATTGCAAGCAAATGATTGTGAGGAGTGGCTGGAATCTTAGGTGAGAGTCCAACTCCTCCCCACCCCTTCTATGAGGGAATGTCAGCAGCTATCAAGCTGGGTCTTGATGGGCTCTTGCAAGCAGGCATTGCCAGTCTGATAAAGATGGAGGCTGTTTTATTCAGAGCACTGCATTCTATAACAGATGGGAACAGTTTGCATTTGGAAGACATCAGCTGTAGAGATCCACAGCCAAATATTAGGCAGAGGCTGGGGAAGCCCATGGGCGAGGAGGAGGAAGGATTGTTGGAGCCAGAGAGGTCAAAGGACACCATAAGAACATGACCCACAGAATCAACTAACCAGGGCTCAGGGATTCATAGAACTGACAGTCAGGGAGCTGCATGGGTCTTACTGAGGTCCTCATGTTATGGTTGTATAGATCGGTGTTCTTACGGGATTCCTAACAGTGGAAGTGGAGGCTGCCTCTGACTGTTCTTGAGACTCTTTTTCTTCTACTGTGTTGTTTTGCCTTAATATGAGGGGATAGTTGGTCTTATTGTAACCTGTTATGCTATGTTTGGTTGATAACCCTTGGGAGGCCTACCCTTTTTTTTTTTTTTTCTGAAGAGAAATGGAGAAGGAATGGATCTGGGAGGGAGGGGAGGTTGGGGTGAGAGGCTGGAAGGGGAAAGTAGTCGTGGTGTAACATATGAGAGAAGAATAAAAGAAGTGCTGTCATGAAACACGATATAACAGGATAGTGGAAAGAGATTGGAAATTTGATAGGTAGAGAATAGATTGCATACAAGGGAACAGTGTAAATAAAGTTGCTTCAGTTATGTGTAGTCTGCCTAGCTGTAAGATCATGAAGCAGCATTGCTGTGATAAAGTAGACATCGATGTTTGCGTGAGTAATATATGTCGGGTATGCTGGTCTGACTACAGGCACAGACATTTGAACATTCAGTCCCAAGATGGTAGTATTGTTCAGGGAAGTTTAAGGGGTGCAATCTGTGAACCATGGGTTGGAAAAGAAAGGAGATGCATGAAGGCAGGGTGACTGTCTTCACTCTGACTGCCATTACTCTGCTCCAGTGTGAGATCATTCAGTAGGAGTAGAAAGATAAGAAGGACATGTCAGAGTTGAGTGGACTTATTGATGCATTAGGTGAGAAAGGAAGAGTTCAAGATGCTCCCGAAGCCTGCAGTGAAGGCTAGGGATGCATGTGAGGAAGACATGGCTTTAGAGACATAAGGCTATCCACTCGCATGGAGACACCAAAAGCAATCAGATACAGGCACAATGTGGCTTCAGAGATGAGTTAAAGATTAATAACTAACCATTTTTTTAGGGACAAGTTTGTCTTGGTTACTTTTCTCTTGCTGTGAAGAGACACCATGACCAAGGTAACTTACAAAAGAAAGAATTTACTGTGTGACTCAAGATTCTAGAGGGTAAGAATCCATGACAATCATGTGTGTGTGTGTGTGTGTGTGTGTGTGAGAGAGAGAGAGAGAGAGAGAGAGAGAGAGAGAGAGAGAGCACTAATTGGGAATGGCATGAACATTTGAAACCTCAAAGCCCATCCCTATTAACACTTCCTCCAACAAGGCCACGCCTTTGAATTCGTCTCAAACTGTTCCACAAATTGGGGCCCAGGCACTCAAATCTATGAGCCATTCTCATTCAAATCACCACAGTATTGTTTAGATAAACTGACAGATAATTATATCTTTTATGTATGGAGACCTGAGTATCCATTCACCTCAAATAGGGCATTAGGTGCCTGAACAAGAAACTAGTCCACCCACGTCTAACTTGGTACCAGTGAGTTCATTTGGATATTTACAGGAGTACCAGTGAGGGGTTACCTACAGGAGTGGGGGAGGAGTGGGCATCACTGGAAAGGCCACCCCAGTATGGGGAATGGATAGCTCAGGAAAGCTGCATCCCTCCAGTTCCTGCACCTGCAGGAGCTCCACACAGGAGTCTGCTCTTACCTTGCAACTGTCACTGCTTGTCTAACTCCATGGAGGGACCTTTGCAATCCTAAAGCTTTCTAAGCTTACTGAACCCTGGAAGTTTGTCAGCTTCTTGAGTATTACAAACCTTCCTCTAGGAGGGGATACTTAAATCCAGTTCAGATACCTACACAATACATAGAAAATTGAAGTACATTGGGAAATGGAAAAGCAGAAAAGAGCACAGAGAAACTAGATTGTGGAAGCCACAAGAGAAGATACTTTAAAAAAGATCAGGTGGAGACCTAGGGGGTAACTGCAGTATATATTGTCACACACTGATTTGAGAGGTTTAGTAAAGTGATTAAAATCCGAATTTGAAGCAACAGAAGAAGGTTATTCCTAACTGGGTTGACCATCGTATTTTACTGAAAAGTTCTTTCCCCTTGTAGTTGTCTTAACTACATAATCACAACCGAAATGTAAACCTTCATCTCAGTTTACTGGCATTTAGTAAGAAAAGATGCATGCCACTGTTTCTACTTTTTAAAGTGAACTCACTGCATTGTATTTTCTTCTTAGAAACATGTACTGTGTGGTAGTCTCCATTCTCCACTGAATTGTAATAAGCATAATGATGTGAAAGTGACGTTCCCCAGTCCTCCTGAAGACTGTCTCTGATCTAAGCCTAAGGCTGACGGGTGGCACTATTCCCAGGTTGGAAGCAGAGGTGATTTGGAGGCCAGCCTCACACAGAGCAGCAGTCTGCTTGGCTTTGCCTCCAGGTGGATGTGGGCACTGTAAATGAGCAGCTGTCATTTCTACATGTCTTCCTTTCCTTGTCTCTCTGTTTCAGGCTCAGTAGGACGAAGTGTCTGGTATTTAGAGAGAAGAGCTATACAGGGATTGCCACACAGGGTCACACGTCTGTTCAGGAATGTCACTAATCAGTGGGTCACGGTTCAGCACTTGAGCTTCCTCAAGCGCATGGTAAGTAGAAGCCATCCCAGTTGCCTTCTGCCTCTGCTTTTCTCTGGGGTAGGGGTTGCAAAGATTCTGGTTAGAAGAAAAGTTTTAGGAAGTACTGTTTGAAAGGGGGCTTTTATTTAATGTTCTCTTAAGTTTATCCAAAACTTTAATCTCTTGTTTTGATTATTTTTAACTGAAACCAGAATAATTCTGGCATTTGAGGTTAAATACACAATCTTGAATTTATTGATTAAGTTTGGCGAAAGATTGAAAACTTATGGCATATTTCGACCAGGCTAAAATTAGGAAAAGCTGAACTTGTACGATGCATCTTTTATACATTCTTTGAAGTTCTATAAATACGTCAGAAATACAGAAGTAGTTGTTTAACAGTGTGACCCCTTTATTTTCTTAGACCATCTGTGTATTTGAAAAGTCTTTAAAATTATTTCTGAGGGACTGAGGAATGGCTCAGTCAGTAAAGCGCTTGCATTGCCACCATGAAGATCTGTGTTCGATCCTCAGAACCAACATAAAGAGCTAGGCATGGAACTAGTGAGCACTCGTCATGTCAGCTCTGAAGAGGCAAAGTTAGGGCCCCTGGGCTCACTAGCCAGCACCTCAGCTTATTTAATGTGATTGTCTCAAAATAAGATGTATGTCTCCTGAGGAGAGACACTCAAGGCTGACTTGTGACTGTGTTTGTACCCTCTCTACATGTGATCATGCATGCACACACACACACACACACACACACACACACACACACACACACACACACACACACACATCCAAATCACTCTCTAGTTCTTACCGGCCTGTATACATGCTGACACACCATGATCTTGGGGCAGCACAATGACACAGTCTATAGGAAAAGCCAGAGAATGATAATAGAGTTAGAAATTCACAGGACTAACGGCGGCTCCCAAATTCATAGTCTAATGTTCTATTTGGAAGCATCTCACCCTTTCATTTAAAACACCCACTTTAACTTAAAATTTAAAGAATGTAAAATCTTACTAAAATTCAGTTTTGCCAATTTTAGAATTTTAATGTTCTCATTTATAGATAAAAGAGTTATTAATAATGAGTTGTCTTTAAATACCGTTGGAAAGATTAACTGAGGTGTATATGATATAAGAAATAAGGAGTCTCATAATGTCACTAGTAATTACCAGTTTTGCTAGTCAGTGAGTGACAGACAAAACTGACAATAACTCAACAACTAGTGTCCTTGCCACATCCCGCCGTCCCATATGGCTCTACAAATTTAAAACCATAGACCAGGAATTAACTTGGCCTTTCTTCTTTCAGTGCTGCTGTCTGTGTCGCACACACTGTTGGTGCTTGCTGTGCTAGCCAATCGTGATGTAAGAAGCTTTTCCAAGTCATAAAAATGTGACTGGTGGAAGACATTGACCAGCATCCTCATTTTAGTAACGTGTCCTATTCGTCTGTCTGTCTAGTATGTCACACAGCTGCACAGGGGCCTTAACCAGCGAGTCAAACCAAAACCAGCGCCGCCGGCTTCTCCTCTTCTTGAGCACACATCTTCAGGGCAGGCTGGAGCAGAAGTGGATGAGCTGCCACCTTTCCCAGCACCCAGTCTGCCTCTGTCCCAGAAGCCAAATGAGTTGATGGAGCTGGAGGCGACCTCCATAGTGGACCATTCCCTCGACACAGCCAAAGAGCAAAAGGAAGAAAGGCAGTGGAAAGAGATGAAGCTTCACACCGATGATCTGCCTGGCATTTTGGCCCGGCTGTCCAAGATCAAACTCACAGGTACCTGGCTTTCAGTACGGTTTTTATTTCTACTGAGCTGTATTTACTACGTCCCTTAAACTTTGAAACTCAAGATTTTTCTTCCTTTTCCTTAGGGTCACACTCAGATATTCTGAATTTTGCTTATACAAGATAGTGGATTGCCTTACATGGTAACCTTTCTGCCAAAATTAGTCTCACAAGAATTAAAGTGGACATTTGCTCTGCCTACTTTCCAGTGTTTACTATGTTTGTACCCACTGTGCTTTTAAAAAGCTGCACTGCACTGCAAAGTGTGGGCCCAGGATGGTCATGGGGACTTTAGCCACTCTGTTCTGTTCCCTTGGGGCCTCTGGGGTTATCCTATATGTGCAAAACTAGATTACTTCAGGAATGTTTGGAAGTGTTTCCCTTCTGATTCCAGTGTATTAGATCTGATTTTATTGCATCCAGCTACAGTGTTGTCTATTGTATGGGCTGTCCCGGGAGTCATCGGATAGCTAGAGTTGTACACAATTCTCACAGCCACTGTTCAGGTTACCCAACAGACTGAAGGCGTGCACCTCTTGAATGAAAACAAAGGGTCAGAATGTGACAAGCTGTGGTCAGGTTAAACCAGATGCTCTCTGAAGACAGAAAGTGGTAGATAGAGTCTCATCAGATGGACAGCAGTGAGGGCTCAGAGCAGAGAGAAGGATGAGAGAAAGAATAACTTCATTGTCTGTAGAGGTACAGATCCTCAAAATCCAGGGTGAAGGGTGGGAACCAGACAACTTCTTTTCTCAGTGACTTAAAGTTACTTAAAATTCTCTTTTTGGTGGAAGTGGGGTAGAGTGTTAAAGGAACATAGTGAGTGTAATGGAGTCTGGCGAGAGTTCTGTGGTATAACAGGATATATAACTCTGTGTGGGGATATGTCTGCGTGCCTCATTCCCACTGAGCAAGAGCCTACCATACCTCTAAAGCATGACTTTGTGGTCTTCACAGGAAGTCTGGGTGTCATGTTGTTGACATGTCACCTAAGAAGTGGGACCTCTCAGGAGGTCAGCCTCAGAAGTGGCCCCTGTCAACAGCAGGGTCTTCTTTGTATAGTGTCATTTGACACGTGCAGGCTGCAGATTGGTCCACTTCTCTTATCATCCAGTCTCTGTCAGGAATAGTAGCAGCATTCTCTCCTCAGCTGAGAAGCAAGTCTCTTTCAACCCTGGTCAGGAGTCTGAGTGTTACTGAGAGAACCGTTTGCAGTGTGTCTAAATATGCTTTTCCCTCTGCAAGTGCTATTCCAATTCAGGCTGCAAATATCCAGGGTCTATGCTTTTTGGGATTTATTTATTTTTAGTTTTATGTGTATAGGTGTTTTGCCTGCATGTATGTCTACATGCCATGTGCATCTGTGGTGTCCACAAGCTAGAAGAGGGCATCAAACCGCCTGGAACTGGAGTTACAGACGTTATGAGCAGCCTTGTGGGTGAACTGTGGTCCTCTGGTAAAGCCAATACTCTGAACCACTAAAGCCATCTTACCAGCATCCATCCATCCATCCATCCATCCATCCATCCATCCATCCATCCATCCATCCATCCATCCATCCGCAGCTCCTTTTTGTCCCTTTGTCCCCGCCACAGTTCATGTCACTCAGAGCTGCCAGCTACTTTCCCCAGATGCCACTTCCAGTCAGTTTTTCTAAACTACACAAGAGAACTTTGTGTCCCCACATTACTTTCTGCCCCGACTCTGTCTGCTTCTAAGTCAGTGTACTGTAGTGACAGCCAGTCCTCACATCTCAGCTTACCTGTCCCATGCTATCAGGGCCTGATCTGCCCATCTCACTTCTAGTCAGATCCTCTAGGCCTCTCCAGGAAGCCTGCAATCGGTTCCAGTCTTGAGATCCTAGATGGGACATGTACTCACCAGTGTGGTTTTAGGCAGTTTTTCTTCTCCCTATTGAGACCCACATCTGGAATGGAGGAAATACAGCATGTCATTGAGAATTTTATTTGTGATGTATTAACACCGCCCAACAGTGTTCCTTATAAATGGGAGGTATAGAAAGTGAGTTTGTGGATAGTTACCAGTAAATATTTACACATCTTCTTACTGTGTATTTCTGGGGGAATTGTTTCTATCCATGCAGATTGTAAACGTGAGTGAAGGTTAGGTAGGCAGGGAGATGAGAGACGGGAAGCAGCAGCAGATGCCTGAACAGAGGCCAAGAACATTGCTGCATCCTGGCATGGGGTCCATAGGGGAGGTGCTAGGGGCGCTAGTGTTGTCCTGTGGACACTTACTCTATTGAAGAACTGCACTGTTGAACCACAGTTGTAACAAGTTCTGAAGGTTTCTTAGAGAAAGTGATCACTTTGTGATTTGTTTCTGTTTTAAGTGTCTGGGTTCCCACCAGGTTACCGAGGGCTAAGTCAAGCCCAGACTTCAGTGCCAAGCTATGCATCTTCAGCCAAGAGTGCTTGCCTTATAGCCCAGAAGAGCAGGTTTGTGAACTTGGACCGTGTTCACTTGCCTGTCACCCCCAGCTGCACCCTCCCATGTTTCCTTCTCTTTCCCTCAGTACTTCCATTCATCTTCTGTCTATTTTTATGTTGATCTCATGAGAGAAAACATGTGGCATTTGACTTTCTTAGTCTGCCTTGTTACGGTGACCACGATCTCTGCTTCCATCCATTTTTCTACAGACAACATGATTTCATACTTCTTCACGTCTGGGTGTATACGGAGCATGTTTTCTTTACTTGGTTTTCCATTGGTGGATACCTAGGCTGATGTGACTTGGCTGCTGTGACCGGAGCTACAGTAAGCAGGATCCATAGGTAGCACTAGTGTATGCTGACGTGGAGTCCCTGTGTCCTTTGGTTACATATTTGAGAGACGTACAGCTGGATCATGGTAGTTTGTGCGCAGTATAGGAGAGAGAGAGAGAGAGAGAGAGAGAGAGAGAGAGAGAGAGAGAGAGAGAGAGAGAGAGAGAGACACAGAGAGAGAGAGAGAGAGAGAGAGAGAGAGAGAGAGAGAGAGAGAGAGAAGGAGAGAGAGAGATGGGGGGAGGGAGGGAGAACATCTTGTGGCATAGTCTTCACTTTTTTGGTCTGCCATCACTTACCTGACTAACCTAAGGGGCACCTTGAGACCTTGAGGGCGATTTCAGCAGTTTCTAGTTTGATTTGTCTCTTTGCAACAGTATACCATTATGTAGCCCATGTCAACTGAAAGCTTGCTGCATAGCCCAGGCGGACTGTAATCCTTCTCCTCCCTTCCCCTCCTGCTAGGATTATAGGAGTGAGTCACAAAGTCTGCATGTCTAGTTCTCTGCACTTAAGACTTGGATTCAGTGACTAACTTCTGTGAATATCTGTCCTTCCACACTTCCATACCTCTTGCTGTCTTGCGTAGACTGTAATGACAGGCTTCAGACATTTTAAGTTTTGATAAGTAAACTTGTCCCTAGAAAGTCAATGCAGTGTGCAGACCATACCTATATATGTGTAATTTACTGAGTTTTGCTAGTTTGATCCCTGAAAAAGATTTTTGTGTTAGTTTGCCCTGCATAGACCTTCTGGACCTCTTTCTCAAGTTTTGAATATTTTCTCCAGTTTGCTTCTTACATCCTCGGTTGCTGTTTTATTTTTCCTTTTGCACGTACACATGTATATGTGGTACACGTGTGGAGGCCAGAGGTGGACATTGGATGTCTTCCTCAGATACTCTCCACTTTACTATTCGGGGCAGGGTCTCACTGAACTTGAAGCTCACTGATGTGGTTAAGCGGGCTGGCTAGTGAGCCACATTGATCCTGCTGTCTCCACCTTCCCTCAGGGGCTTTTTATGTGGGAGCTGGAAATTTGAACTCAAATCCCAGCAAATACTTTACTAACTGAGCTACTCTCCAGCCCCAGTTTTCTTTTTAAAAGCAAATCTCACACAATAGCCCCAACTGGCGTGAGTGCATGAAAATCCTGCATCGGTCTCCCAGTTTCCAGGGTTGCAGGCATGTGCTACTGTGTACCGATTCTCAGTCTCAGTCTTGACCTTTTGAAGTTAGACTAGGTGTGTTGTATTATGAGATGGCCATGAGCCCATGGGGCAGGAATGTTACAATTTGGATGTGAAATGATTCCTATAAGTCCGTTGTCTCCATCCTTTGTTCCAAGCCAGTGGCACCACTTGGAGGTTATGGGACCTTTGGGAAGTGGGGCCTTGCTGACAAAAGGGGCTTTCTATGAGTGGGCTCCATGGGTTACAGCCTGGCCCTGCTCTAGCTGGAATCTTCTCTGCTTCCTGATTGGCCCCAGGAAATAATTGAGCTGCCTTCTGGCCCCTGAACAATTCCCGCCACCCTAAACACGGCCCGCCTGTGCAGCCTCAAAACTGAGCTAAACTGAAACTGAATAAAAGAGCTCTTCTACCCAGAAGTGCTTTAGCCAGATCTTGTCCCTGTGACCTTAGCAAAGCAGCCCTTCTGCCCACAAGTGCTATATACCCAGGATTCTGCCACTGGAACCCGAGCAAAGTAGCCCTTCCTCCTGTCTGGACAATTGCGAAGAGCAGCATCACCTTACCATGAGGCGTGCTCGTGCAAGTGTTTCTGTTCCATGCTTCAGCTTTGTATCTGTGACACCTCACTGTTTTATTTTGCCCCACTCACCTTTCCCGTCAGTGAATTTAGACCTGTATGATTAGGAAGGGCTGACTGCCACATGGCATAAAGGCCTAGTTCAAGGTTTTTGTGATGTGCTTGTGTGTTTGTTCAGTCTGTAAGGTTTTTGCCTTCTGTCATGTTATCTGTTTCACTAGAAATGGAATTTAGGCACATGGCTCAGTGTCCTGCTGAGCCAGACTCTTCTGTATCCTTAAGGAAGGTTTTATTGGTGCCCAGTCACATCTTCAGTCTTATAGCTTTCGAGGTTGAAGCAGGCTGATTTCTGAGTAGAAGGTCAGCCAGGGCTATGCTTTTTTTCCTAAGGGGGAAAAAAAAAAGAAAGAAAGGAATATATGAATTTAATTTTGGCAAATTCTTTGGGCAAGGCACTTCAAAGATCTGAAGTCAGACAGAATTGTGTTCTGGAGTGCTAGGGGTCTTCAGATGGAGTTATCAGGGAGTCACAGTCAAGAACAGGCTTTGGGGCATGCTAGGTCGATGGAGTAGAGCAGAGGGCCCAGGGCGGAGTTCCTTAGTCAGTTCTTCTAGACCCTACGGAGGTCTGTAAGGCGCCAGCAAGCAAGCAGATGGTCAGAAGACGGGAAAACAAGAAGGGGCTCGGTCACGAGCAGAAGTGCAGACCCTTTCCACCAGGAAGGACTGAGACCACACTGCAGATGCAGGAGGACAGCTCAGAAGCCTGGCTGGAACCAGTCAGGAAGTGCCCACTGCCTGGTGAGTCAGGAAGCGACGAGCCGAGTTCCTTCTAAATGCTTACAGGACCTGCTTTGAATCTACTTCATTTTAGAAACTTCATGCCATGAGTATTTCATTAGTAACAAATAAAGGGTGACTAATTTAAGGTCAGATTTTTTTTTTTTTGCTACAACTTTTCTATATTCTGGCTATTGTACTGTTTTTCCTTTTATGTGGTTTATGTGGTTGTGTATCTGAGTTGGCATTCCAGATAGGGCAGGGTTTAATATGTAAAACGTGATGTCTGAACTCTTAAGCAGGTGGTAATCATTTAATATCTTAATTATTCGTCAGCGTGTATGGATGCAGTGGCTCCCAAGTGTCAGAGGGGCCAGGGGCACTGATGGCACACTTGGTAAACTGGTCATTTCTTGCCTTGTGCTGGAAATTCAGCTACCCTGGGTCCAGGACATGACCCGGAGGGCTTCATGGTGTTACATCCTTCTTGTTACCTTTACAGTCAGTAACCCAGGGGAGGCAGGATCAGTCATCAGCTCAGTCCCAGCCCCGTTGGTGTGGCTGGTGCTGGAGAGAGCTTGATCATTGAGAGCCAGAGCTGCCGGATAGGACAGTTGGCCACAGGAGAGGCAGCTGGGCAGAGCCTGGACCACACAAGAGAGCCATGCAAAAGCAAGATGTTCTAAGGAAAGGGGGCTACCACCTCACCTACAGCCATGGATGGAAGAGAGCTGGGGTCATGATTTCCCTCAGATGATTTTATTCATCCCATGTGACTAATTGAATTAAAGCCATTTCCTTCTGCTTATTCCATTTAAAGAGGTAGCACCCTGTAGTGACCCTTAGCCCTCTCACCTGACTGACCTTGTGCTTCCCCCTTTAGTCTGTCACTTGAGTTCACACAGTCTGGAGTCAGCAGGGGTATTTCTTTAAGGAGATCCCTAATATATGTAAATTGAATCCTCTCGGACTCGTAACATCATAGAAAATTCATTTCTAGCTAATGGCAGCTGAGGTACGAATTTTTGAGAGTCAGCAGTCACGTTATAGAATGACTCTGTGCTTCCTCTGTTTAAAGCTATACTGTGCCAAGGAAGGGCCATCCACTGATCAGATTATATTCCCTTTGTAGGAAGGCAGGCTAGCTGCAGCCTGAATCCTTGACACCTCTATTCAGAAATGGGCCAAACCTGTAAGGCTGAGTTCACAAAGGAGTAATAGGCCTTGCTTGAGCCCCCTGCCAGCTGAACTATTTACAATATGTTTTTGCAGTTTATTGCAGGGTGTTCCACACCGGGGTGAGGAAATTTTATTTGGATTAGGATCATAAGAGGCTGTAGTAACTAAACTGAGCTTAGACTGAATATTGGTTAATAAAAAGCAGGACTTTTCCTGACGAACATCTGTGCTGAAAAGTTATATTTCCGAAGGCCGGCATACTAAATGGGTTGTTTATTGGAACCAATAGTTGAAGCTATTGCTGGAGATGATGGAGACCACAGTGAGTATACCTTCCCCACAGCTCTGAGCGCTGCTTTTTACTCAGAGAAAAGTAGAACCAGGGTGCTGTGCTTTTCAGATTGCTCTGTGTGGCGTACCACGGTTTGTGGTGGTTGCGGGACCAGGCAGCCCCCAGGCTCCCTGGTGATGCTGTTCTATTGCAGAGTCAGAGCAAGCAATCTCTGAGGCTGACATTTTGAACAGTGGGTAGCAATGTGCTTACTAAACCTTTCTGTAGTCTTTTACGTCTTGGAACTGTTAAGTATGTGTTTTAAGAAAATACAAATAGTTTTTAAAAATTGAAATGCTCTTACAAGTCTACCATGTCACAATGCCTATCACTTTCTAGATTTTGGCAAATTAGCTTGTAGAATTTAATTTCATACTCATCTTTTTGTATGACACTCTGATATTGCTGACTTAGGTTTTTGTTTTCTGTTGTATTTTAGATTTCTTAAGACAGAATATAAAATAGAGGGTGGGACAGATGGCTCAGTGGTTAAGAACACTGCTATTCCAGAGGACCTAGATTAAGTCTTAGCACCCGCACTGGGTAGCTCACAACAGCTGGTAGCTCCAGTCTAGGGTCTAAAGTCCTCTCCGGCCTCTGTTGGAACTAGTATGCAAATGGTAGACATTCATGTGCATATGAGTACATGTGTACACACACACATATACTAAAAAGAAATGAATCATTTTAGAAGATAGAAAATAATATATGAAGACTTCCATTTGAGTCATCTAACATCTCTCTGTACAGCTTTCAGCCCCTCCCTACCGGTGCACACTCGGTCGGTCTAAAGTTAACAGTCTATGCTGTACAGTTTGACTGAGCTGGAACCCCTCATTTGTAAAATATGGACTGTACATATTATTGGCACATTTGTTTGATGTCTTAAAAGCTCATTTGCAACTATAAAATGGGAACAATTCCATGTGAGAAGATTACTGTAAATTTATAAGAAATAATTTAGATGAACAATTTACTGCCTGCTTAATGTTCAAGGAAAATTAATTATTATTATTTCACGGTGCTAATATATGTGTAAAACATTTGAATAATTTTCAATATCATCGCCATATATCTTTGCATGTGTTTATTCTAAAAGTCAGGTCCCTAGAAATAAACTCTTCCATGTTTTTATTGTCATGTACTAATTGTTCAAAATAATGGGCCTGATGTGGCATTTCTCATGCATATTGTGTGCTTTGGATATGTTCACCCCCCTGCTGGCCTCTCTTGCTCCTCCCAGCCCATGTGTGAGTAGACAGTGCGGTAGCCGCCACTGCATGGCTGGACCACAGTTTATTTGCTCCCTTCTGCCTTGGTAGGTCCCATTTTGTTCTCATTGCTGGAGATAGTGCTGAAAAGAATATCTTTGTCTTTCATCCGGGATGATTCCCCGGGGAGATACATGCAGGTAGAATATGCATGCTGTCGGAGCTTTTGATTGGCAAATTTCACTGATGAAATGCTGTACCATGTGATACTATGGCCAAGTGGGCGGCCTACCATACCTTCAGCACTCATTGCTGGCTAATGCTGTAATTTTATAAATAGTGTGAAGAGATGTGTAAAAAATTGTCACGCAAACTTGTTTTATGTTTAAAACTCTTCCCTTCTGTTTGACTTATTGTTTGCAAGGACTCTTTACATATTATAGTCATTCAGTCCTGGTTTATGTGTGTGGACACGCATGTGTGTGTGAGCATTCGTGTGCCCTTTGCTGTTTTTCATTCACCAGCATTTGATTGTAAAAGTTAATTTTGTGGTAACCAAATCTATTTTTCTGAGAGTCTGGTCTCATACCATATTTAAGCTTTTCCATATGAAGACTGTATAAATGTCTACCTTCTTGTCAGCATTATATTTGTATAATTTTATATTGTGTATTAAGCTTCTTTCTTTTCAGGATGTGCGTTTTAGTTAGTGGTATGCAATGGGCGTATAACCAGGTTTCCTGTCCTTACGCATGTCACGGTATTGGATTCACAGGCTTAAGAATTTATAAAGCTTTATCTGTAGAATCCTTCCTGTTTCCTGTCCTTCCCTAGTTCCACCCTAAGTTCTTCTAGTATCTTAAGTGGAATTTCAGTATGTTCAGGGTTTAATTCAGGTTGTATTGATGTCTTTACGGTATCACATTATCTTCATTTATCTGACTCTTCCTTTATTCTTTTTAAATTTTCTAGTTTTCTTTAAATAGGTCAAAATATTTGGAACTAAATTGACTTGATGCGGGTTATTTTTAAATATTTTTTCAATTGATTGTTTCTTGAATTTTTCAGGAAAGCAACCTAATGGTGATCAGATTATCTCTTTTATCTTTGTATTTGAGTTATTCTACTTTCTGGGACATTTCTTCTTGGCTGGCACTGTCCAGTAGCTTTCCTGTCTGTCCTATCTCACCTTTTGGCTAGGCCCTCTGGGGTGTTCTGTCCGCTGCTGGTTTGAATCTCACATTTCCATCTCATTACTTCTCATAACGTTTCTGATTGAGCTGTGGCAGGCACTGTTTTTGTCATTTTGTCTCCCTATGGCCCCACCCCCCACCCCCAGAGCTGAGGACTGAACTCAGGGCCTTGCGCTTGCTAGGCAAGCGCTCTACCACTGAGCTAAATCCCCAACCTGGCACTGTTTTTTCACAGTACTTTAACCTACTCTTTCCTTTTTATTAGATATTTTATTTATTTACATTTCAAATGTTATCCCTTTTCCTGTTCTCCTCTGGAAACACATCCTCCCTCCTCCTGCTTCTATGAGGGTGCTCCCCCAACCACTCCTGCCTCCCCACTCTGCCATTTCCCTATACTGGGGCATCGAGCCTTCCCAGGACCAAGGGCTTCTCCTCCCATTAATGTCCAACAAGACCATCCTCTGTTACATATGCAGCTGGAGCCATGGGTCCCTCCATATGTACTCATTGGTTGGTGGTTTAGTCCTGGGAGCTCTGGGGGTTGGGGGTAGGTCAGGTTGGTTGATATTGTTGTTCTTCCTATGGGTTGCAAACCCCTTTGGCTCCTTCAGTCCTTTCTCTAACTCCTCCATTGGGGACCCCATGTCATCATGCACTTCTTGGCATCCACAATAGTGTCTGGGTTTGGTGGCAGTATATAGGATGAATCCCCAGGTGGGGCAGTCTTTAGATGGCCTTTCCTTCAGTCTCTGCTCCACACTTGGTCTCTGTATATCTCCCTTGAGTATCTTTTCCCCCCTTCTAAGAAGGACTGAAGTATCCATTCTTTGGTTACCCACTCTTGCCAGAGTACACATACCTATAGTCACTTCATACTCATTGAGCACTACTACATTTATTTTTGCATGTTGGGGACAGAATGAGGTATGATGAACTCCTCCTTGCTCTCGTGGACCCTTTGATACAGTGTATGCTTCACACGCATGTGTATACCACATGCTATAAGCTGGTGGCTGAGTGCAGGCATGCTGGATTTTTCCCTCATTGAACAGTTTCTCTGTGTGGCAGGACTCCTGTCAGGAGGTAAGTTACAGGAATGGCGATCGCCACTTTACATTCTTGATATAACAATCCTGTGGCCTGGAGGCAGATAAAGAGGCAATATTAGAACCGGATCTATTTCTCAAAAAGACATTCCTTTGGTGTTGCTGGATTCTCAGTGCTGTGTGTCCTGGCCTTGATTTTTAGTGTCCTTTCTCTTTACTCAGAACATGTGTGTGTGTGCTTAGCCATTTCTCTGATACCACTGCCTGCTGAGTTGGAGGATTGCCCCTGTGTGTCACGGTGTGATGGTTGCCAGTCACCTGTATACTGGATGAGGGCACAAAGAATGGCTTTGCCACAGAGAGAATTTGCTGAGGAAGGACCCTGTTCTGCTCTTTTTAGAGTGACCTCTCCAGCCCTTCTCTTACACTTAGGATGCAGTCGCTCTAGCCACCCCTGGGCTGTGGTAGCAAGGGCCTTTTCATGGAGTCTTCCCACTTAACCATCACTCTGCTTAGCCTCCTCTGTTGTTCAACAAGGAGTAAAGGTACTGTCTGGATAGCCTCTATTTCCAGTTTTTACCCAGATCTTTACTGTGACTATTTACTTATTCTTTTTCTTATTCAAATAATGAAAATAGAGAACACGATTGTGTCTCAGCTGTAGGTACTTGCTTATCATACACAAGACCCTGGCTTCTATCCCAGCGTGACATGTGCACCATGAGAGTAGTTAGCCATCTCAGTGACTTCCTTAAGCCTCATCTGACCTACATTTAAAATATACTCCCTGAGGCCGTTAGTGTCCTCTGTAGCATTTACTGAAGTTGCAGGTTTTCTTCATTTTCATTCTTATTTCGTTTCTGTCCTGGTTTGGCTTTGTGTTGCTGTGATGAACACCCCGACCAAAAGCAACCTGGGGAAGCAAGGGTTTACTTCATCTCACAGTTCATAGTCCATCCTGCAGGGAAGTCAGGCAGGGAGTCCTCCCCCAGCCCTGGCATCTCCACTATCCTGGGATCTTCACTACTGCTGCATCTACATCTTCCTCGACGGCCTCTGCTGGCCTTTCTTCAGGGACCCTGACCCTGCTTCATGGAGCCAGGCCTTGGCTGCTCTCCATAGCCTTGCAGTCTGCTGGCATCCATGCTGCCTAAACTCACATTACCAAGCTCAGCTGCTGTCTTGGGATACAACCTTTGCCTCTTGTGGACCACAGCTCTGCCCTTAAGGAAATACTTCCTAGGAGATTTCACCTCAGTGGTGCTGGTCTGTTGTTAATCATAGCTGTTTCTTCAGTCCCAACTAACCAGCATTAATATTTCCAATAAAGTTTACTTCAGTAATGCTAGTCTCTTGTTGATCACAATTGATTCTTCAGACCCAGCTGATCATAAACTATCCTAGGATCTTAATACAAAATACCTCATGAATGGCCCTGATAAATCTTTCAGGGATTCTCAGCTTCCCTCTGAAACTTCACAACCCTGGCGTCCATCATGTGCATGTCTCTCAGGAGTGTTTTACTATTCCTACAGAACAGCTCACTAAAAACTCTGAGAACTCAATGGCTTTTCCAGGCCAAAGTCCAAATACTTCCATAGTCCTCTCAAGAAATAACCTGGTCAGGTCTGTCACAGGAACACCCTACTCCTAGTACCAAGTTCTGTCCTAGCTTGACGTTGTATTGCTGTAATAAACACC